>NC_048567.1:47079183-47416683 GCF_013265735.2 Oncorhynchus mykiss
ATTTTTGTTTCACAGTTGAACTGCATCATGATTTCCATGCCGTCTCAGGTGAGACGGGGTCACAAGGCTAAATTAAGCGGGGCTTGGAGGCAGCTGCAACCGGGGCTCTCTTTAACCACGCTTGGCTGGTTGAGCTATCAAAAGCCGCTTGTACATGCCCCATAAAAAAAATAAAAAAAACATTGGGTGTGTGTTTAAAATGGTATTAAAATGCTGTTGACCCTTAAAATTAGAAGGGAAAACGTGCAACTCCTTGCATGGTAATTATTTCATGTCCGTCGTCAGCGCGTGTGGGAAATAGAGACGTGTGCCTATGGAGATGAGGCCCCCTCAAAAAAATGTATTGACATCCAGGTAGAAATGTGAGGCGGCTCGTTTATGATGGTGGAGCGTGATGACTCCATAAAACGCTGCCACAGGGTCAGCTGGCATAAGCAGCGTGCATCCAAGCTTTTGTGTTTGTTATTCATGAGCAGAGAGTGGTGTAGGGTTTTAATTGTTGCCATTGTTTGTCTGTTTTAATAGTTCCATTGTCGAGGGCAACTCAGCTTTGTAGACCTACAAAACTGAACTGGTGTATCGGCACAATGTGCCCCTATGACATTGTATGTCGTATAATTAAAGTTTGAACGCACTCACCAATGAGGAGATTTGCTTTCATAGACTAAGTAAAAAAAAATTGACATTTCAATAGAAAGAATCTGTTGGGCTACAGGACAAGTGTCACTGAAGGTGGTCTTCAAAGCTTTTTTAAAAGCATCACTCGAATGAAGCACTTTCTGAAAACCTGCTTGGGCCAATGGGTCACCCTCATAGAGATCACTCTGACAATACAGCACAAGCACCACCCACCATCTTGTTTGTCTTTGATCTGCTGATCAACTGCATGTTGATTTCACCTATCAATTTTATCTTTAGAACATGAGCCGTTATAGTGTGGTACGCTATGTTATATGTAAATATGTGGGTGTATAGCCTTCTATTTTAAGCGTAGTGAATGTAGTGAACGTAAAGCCACCGCTGGCTGTTGTTTGGGCTGTTAATTGATCCCAATAAGCTGTTGTATATTCATTAGGGCATTTAATTGGTTCGCTTAGTGATTCCAGTCAGTCAAACACACCAACACACTGAATGGTATACCGAGAATACACACAGAGGAATATTTTAAATGGTGAAGAGCTTAACTCACTACTTCTTAAACTTCTGTACACTCTAAAGGCATCCGCATGCTTCCCAGCCAAAACAGTTCGGAAGAGTTTGTGCATATATTATGACATTTTGTGACGTTTTTGTTCCTTTTGGACTTTCTGTGAGGGAAGTTTGGAGCTGAAATCTACGCCCCTTCGTTGGTGATTGGTCAACAGATTCTTCAATAAAGTCTTTGTTGTCATTCCAAGAGAGACAGCTCTTTTTTTAATGCAATATTTTTTTATTGAGAAATACTGCACAAAATATCTTAGTTAAACGTAAAATTGTGTCTAAGATCTCTGCAAAAACGTCAAAACTAGCAGCGCACTTCTTGAGTTATCTTAAATTACTTTTTTGAGGAATTTTGAGGAAATGTATACTGGCTAGGGCGTCTCAAAATGGACAAACGGTACTATTTCTCGTTTTCAAGCGAATGTCTTTTAAGGGAGTATGCAAGCACTCTTGTCTGGTTTGGCTAGTCGCCAGCCAAACTGAGGAATGCTAACACCTTTAGAAATAAAAGAGCCTCGAAGAACCTTGTGCGGTTCAAAAGATTGCCACACAGGGGAACCTTTTCAGGTCAAAAAGGTTCCTAGAGGAGCCCCTGTGTAAAGGTTCAAACAAGTTTTTAGTGATCGGAGTGGTACATTTTTTTTAACCTTTTTAACAAAATATTGTAGCGGCAACAGACTGTCAGAATATTGGAAGCATAGCTTATTGGAGACAGGGCTTTCAGATAGTCATCTTTGGTCATGCATGAAAGTAAATGGAACTCATACACCTCTGTAAGACTCATTGTACCTACAAAACTTTGAGTGTTCAACCTTAACATGTGATGACAATACAACAGAACAGATTAACAGATTGGCCCAAAAAAAGGTATATCTGAAAGCCACGACCCTACTAAGCCACGCCTCCAGTCCAGGGTTCCCCCAGGAACCCTTTGCTACATTGAAACATTAAAGGTTCCTCCAAGAACCCATTGACTGCAATAGTACCTTGAGGAACTCCAGGGTTCCTTGAGAATCTCCAGGGTTCCTCGAGTCACCCCTACTTCTAAGAGTGTAGATTATAAAGAGTTTATACCAGTTAGTTCCAGCTTTCAGTACAACTCTTTGCCAAAGTGAGGGAGTTTTCCACATAATGACTAGCTTTGTCCTTAAACAACGGGAATACCAGTGACATCTGCAGAAAGAAAAATGGTTCTATATAATGCCAAATAAGGGTTCTTTGATTTGTAACCATAGCAGAACCCTTTTTTGGTGTTATATGGAACCATTTTTGAAGGGTCTATAAAGAACCATGCTCATGAGGTTCTAAATGGAATCTGTATGGTGCTATAAAGAACCCTTTCCTAAGGTTCCATAAAAAAAGGTTCTATAAAGCACCAAAATAGGGTTCTGCTATGGTTATGGTCAATCTCAAAGGTTCTTTATCCTGGTTTAATAGCCATATTATATTGTTAAAATTCCATAGGTTTTATTGTACTGACTTAGTCAACTGTTCTCAATTGACACAAGGCCACATGGCCATAGTTATATATAACATGTAATAGCATAACACAACAGATTAGATCAACTGGAATGAAACTCTTACTTACGGTTGTACAAAAAGAGCTGTGAGCAAAAAATGGCCACAAAATATTCTAATGATCTGCTGGCCCTAGAATTAAATTATCACTAAAAGAGGAAAGAACACTTTTTTGAACTGCAAAGAACCATTGAAGGACTTAAATGGTTCATTGGGTCATGGTACCACAGATAAACCATCACCCTTCCCAAAGAACCCTTAAGGAACCCTCGTTTTTTTGTGTGCGCTGACATGTTTGAGATAATCTTCCATGCATGTGATTGTCAGACAAATTGGGGGTCACTGGCGTGCCGACACAGGGGAGCGGCAGGGGACACCGAAGAGATGTTCAATCACGGGCCGTCCCCATTCGGGGGCTCCCAGTCCCAGTGCAGGTCCTCCAGCAGCATGGCGGCCCAGGCGACTGCGGCCCAGGCGGCTCTCTGTGCTCTGTCTGCCCACAGCTGCCGGGCCTCCACTGGGAGAGCTGTATTATGGCTGGGTTAATTTACTGATTAATATCCAGCCACTAGATCCAGCTTTCCCCAGATGGCCAATTAAAAACTACAACTGGCAGCGCGTTGCCCTGGCAGCAGGTTGCCGTAGGCCCAGGGCTAGAGGCTGTGACAGAAGGCGTGGGCCCTGTTTCGCCAAGGAGCCACTGTCTCTGACTCTCATCAGGAGAAGGACAAAGTAGGTTAGGGCTGAGATACAAAGGAGAAACTGGGTTTATGAGGAAAAACCTGCTGCTGTTGGGTTCATGAAACTGATAAAATAACTGGGGTTGAAACTATTGACAGGTTCAGATGGAATAATTTTGTATTTTATAAGACGTGGGAGCGTAGTGAAGTGAAGTGGCAAATCAAATTGCAAATTACAGTTTTTTTTAAAGGTACAGAGTGACAAAAAACTTGATAATTACTTTACCTCAGAGACAGTCGAGTAAGGAAAGCAATACATATATCACACCTCCGCAATGTGGTGCAAAATATAAATATTCCTCCATCTAGTGTTGTCGGTTGAAGAGCTATTTTATTTCCAATAATAATCCCCACGAGTTATGAGCCACTGCTATATTTAGAGTGACTCTATTTGAATGCAGGTCCTAATGCTGACACAAACCAAATAAATGGGCTGAAATCACCACGGCAACGCAGTAAATACAATGGCCAGTGCTGTAGCGGCGCGGAGACCAAAGACAATTAATAACTGAATTATGGGATGGAAATAGCAAGGCAGACCCCATGCAGCCTTTGAGGGTCACTTGATAAAGCGGAGTTACAATGCAAACTGTTTTACTTTCACAGGGTCATCCAAAACAGGTTCATCTGCTGCCATTTCTGCTCCAACAGAAAAAGGCAGAGAAGAGAATTGATGGCCCATTTCATTATGTAATTGCCTCTTTAACTTCCTTGTTCTGAGCAATCACTCTTTAAATTCCGGCTCAAAGTTAACATATGCCAAGATATGAAACTGGTCTGGAAGATAGATAATTCCGTAAATAGGCGTAATTGTTGGATCACCTTCTATCACCCCTGCCCTAGGTAATATGTCCAATATGCTCCAACCTGGAGTTAAAGAGGAAGTTTGATAAGGAGTTGAAGGGTTGAAACCATTTTGCTGCTGAAAACACTCCACCTCAAAATTCAACAGACATGGATCCCTGGGCCTCCCGAGTGGCGCAGTGGTCTAAGGCACTGCATCGCAGTGCTAGCTGTGCCACTAGAGATTCTGGGTTCGAGTCAAGGCCCTGTCGCAGCCAGCCGCGACCGGGAGACCCCCGTGGCGGCGCACAATTGGCCCAGCGTTAGGGGAGGGTTTGGCCGGAAGGGATATCCTTGTCCCATCACGCATTAGCGACTCCTGTGGCGGGCCGGGCGCAGTGCACGCTGACACGGTCGCCAGGTGTACGGTGTTTCCTCCGACACATTGCTGGGGTTGGCTTCCGGATCAAGTGGGCATTGTGTCAAGAAGCAGTGCAGCTTGGTTGGGTTGTGTTTCGGAGGACGCACGGCTCTCGACCTTCGCCTCTCCCGAGTCTGTACGGGAGTCGCAGCGATTAGACAAGACTGTAACTACCATTTGGATACCACAAAATTGTGGGGGAGAAATACAAAAAGACATGGATCCCTGGCAGACTAGAGCAGAACAGATTATCTGGATTGTGTACATCAGAAGCAGGGATATGTTGCCTTGGTGTGGTGTATATCTCCTGAAACAAGACCCCAGCCGTTCAGCTGCCTGGGTGTCTTAGGGTACAGGGAGCATGAAGCTGGATGTGATTGCCTACTACATGAGAGTGATGCTTTCTCTCCTCTGACCTTTGAACTTGCTGGTGCCCTACACTGAATCAAAGCAAACACAGGGCCGCTATTCTGCAATGCCTCTGAAGTGGAGAGACCCCAGAACACCATGCGGGGCAACCCAGTCCCTTTCATTTTATCCTTCATAAAGATCCCACAAAATGAAAAATGCGATGCAACACACAAAGCAGCGGAGAAGAGGCTGAGATGTTCTTGAAGGGTCAGTGATAGGAGCACTCGGAGAAGGTCACCCCATGAGCCCAAATTCACGCCCCAATAATTGGGGAACAGGGGTCGCTGATTGTGAGCCGAGAGCACGGCTACACGATCCAGGCGGGAGGAAGTTCTACAGAGCTCTGGTGATTTAGGAAAGGAAGAGAGACAAAGCATTTGATGAGCGTTGTCTTGAAAGACGAGAAGGACACCGCATGGCCTTCGGTCTATAACTGTGATTAAAACAGAGAAATCTGACTGCAACTCTACACAGAGACAGAGAGAGAGAGAATTCTCCCAGTGTAATTAGATCAATTGGGCATGAAGTGAAGTGGCCTCCTCCAGGAGGAGTGTAGTGTGCAGGTCTGAAGTGGGATCAGTGAGTCGGGTTTGATTACAATTTGATTGTTAATGCAGAATTGGATGGACCACTCTGTAGAAAATCCCTTATTTTCTAATTAGAGGTCCCCGGAACTGTTTGTGTTTATTTTGAAATGACGATATCAGCATTAAGAAAAGCTTGACCTTAATGTGCGTCATAAATAGCGTTTATAGCAAACGTGGTTGTCATGATCAAACCATTAAAGGTAATTAATTACTTCTCTGATAAGTCACCTGAGTGCTTTACGTCTCCTCACTGTACGAATCAATTACTTTAAGCAGGGTTCCGTTCCAAGATCATTTCAACCGTGGATTTTTTTTCAGCTGGGACTCTCTAATAGGGTACATTTCCCATATTTTATGTCACTAGAATATAACTCCATGATAGACACTTTGCATCAATTTTGAAAGTTGAAAGAATTTTACGACAAACAAGATCCACATGCAACATTATTTCAGCAAAGCCTCAAATACAACAGGATCTGAAAGTGGGACGCAACCATTTTCATGTCATTATCATCCAGGCTGGATCCCTCCCAGGGGAAGAGCTAGTTGTGTCGCCCAGTGGAGCAATGCTAGAACAGCCCTGGACCAGTATAGTGACTGCCTGTGAAGATGTACTCCAGCTTCAGTCAGAGAGGACGGCTGTGAAGGATGGGCCTTATCGGCCAGTGGAAGCAGCGGCTTGTGTCCGCCGCCTGCCGCCCGCCCACGCCCTCCTCCCCTGTGTGAAATTGGTTGAGATGATGTAGACATATTCCAGCCACTGATCCATGGCCGAGTATAAACAGGAGAGGGATCGCACTTTCACTCCCAGAAGGTCACGCAGCTTCTCCGTGAAACAGTAAGTGACACCGCCTGTGCCTGAGACGCTAACAGAGTGACCGGCTGGAGTTGACCCCGCCAGCCCCAGCACCAGCCCCCCCTCCCTTTGTGTAAGCCGGGGTGGCCTTCCCTGTGGTGGCCTGTGTCCTCTCCCTTCTCTGGGGTGTACTGATATTCGGTGGCACTTCATCAGCACAACAGAGGACAGACACTCAAATTCACATTTAAGGAGTCAGGCACATACAAAGTCTGTGGGATGCATCCAGCGTGTTATTGAATATCCATTACCCTCTTATTGTCACTGCCCCACTAGCTAGCAGATCCGACCCGTTTGCTTACAGCTGTACTAGGGTCAGACAGAATTCCTGTGTAGATTAAGACACTACGGAGCGGGCATAAGATAGGGCTCAGAAAAATCTACACAAGAATGCTGTCTGACCCTAGTGCAGCTGTAAGCAAGTGTGACAGAGTAAAAAGTGCCTTAACATACGTAACAAAAATATAAACCCAACACACAACACTTAAAAATAATTACAGTTCATATAACTGTCTAGAATGTCATTGTATGCTGTAGAGTTCAGATTTCCCTTCATTGGAACTAAGGGGCCTAGCCCGAACCATGAAAAACAGCCCCAGACCATTATTCCTCCTCCACCAAACTTTACAGTTGGCACTATGCTTTCGGGCAGGTAGTGTTCTCCTGGCATCCGCCAAACCCAGAGTCGTCCGTCGGGCTGCCAGAGAAGGCGTTTCCACTGCTCCAGAGTCCAATGGCGGCAAGATTTACACCAGTCCAGCCGACGCTTGGCATTGCGCATGGTGATCTTAGGTTGTGTGCAGCTGCTCGGCCATGGAAACCCATTTCATGAAGCTCCAGGAAGTGAGTGTTGCAACCGAGAGCAGACTATTTTTACGTGCTTCAGCACTCGCCGGTCCTGTTCTGTGAGCTTGTGTGGCCTACCACTTTGCTCCTAGACATTTCCACTTCCCAACAACAGCACTTACAGTTGACCGGGTCAGCTCTAACAGGGCAGAAATTTGGCGAACTGACTTGTTGGAAAAGTGGCATCCTACAGTATGACAGTGCCACGTTAAAAGTCACTGAGCTCTTCAGTAAGGTCATTCATCTGCAAATGTTTGTCTATGGAGATTGCATGGCTGTGTGCTCGATTTTATACACCTGTCAGCAACAGGTATGGCTGAAATAGCCATCATTTTGTATATATAGTGTATGTAATAAATATAGGAACAGTATATACAAGGATAATTCATGGTGATAATAAATAGTGGGATACTTGACGCATTTAAAAAAAAGGTTAAAAGGTTTGTCATTGCATTTCAACGTGTCCATTTAAAAACAGGGATAATAAAGAAGGATTAATTGAACCATTGTAATGTATAAATAAGACAATACTGGTTTATTGAACAATTGTAACAGCTTTGTAATTTGAGAGAAGATATTTTGTGCCTTTGTGAAACATTATATTTTGTACATCTGTAAATGCTTGAATAATTGATTAAAAAAAAGCACTCATTACAAGTGACTTAAAGCCAAATCTACATCTCTGTGTGATTTATATCTATGTTTCTCCCTTTCAAGGGTATAACACAAGCAGGTTAGATCTGCTGGCTATCCTGCCAACAGCAAAATAAATGTGTAGGTAACTGCCAAAATAATGGAAACACTTGAGTAAATAAGGGATACAAAGTATATTAAAAGCAGGTGCTTCCACACAGGTGTGATTCCTGAGTTAATTAAGCAAACAAAATCCCAGCATGATTATGGTCATGTATAAAAATGCTGGGCCGGGCCAATATTTTGGTCATTATTTGGCTACCATGTCTATGCCCCTATAGGATGACAATGCCCCCATCCACAGGGCACGAGTGGTCACTGAATGATTTGATGAGCATGAAAACGAAGTAAACCATATGCAACGGCCGTCTCAGATTTCCAACCAATTGAAAACGTGTGGAGATTCTGGAGCGTGATTCCGGAGTCGCACCTGAGAGAGTGTTTTCCACCACCATCAACAAAACACCAAATGATGGAATTTCTCGTGGTGGAATGATGTCGCATCCCTCCAGTAGAGTTCCAGACACTCTTAGAGTCTATGCCCAGGTGCATTGAAACCGTTCTGGTGGGTTGTGGTGGCCCAATGCCCTACTAAGACACTTTATGTTGGTGTTTCCTTTATTTTGGCAGTTACCTGTATATATCTAGCTTCACATTCATAGTACCACTGTTTGGCTTCATGTGGATCTCTACTATCGAGTATTGTTGACATTACGGCTAAACAGTCGCAGAAGGATCTCGTGAGAAAGAAAGTAGAACGGTGACTCACGTCAAATTGGCCTGGCATTTTCAGGGGTTTTCAGCGGAAATGTAACAAATAATTATCCAGAAGAAATCAATAATATTAGAAGACACAAACCCCTATGGAAGAATAAAAGAAAGCTAGAGAACTGGCACAACGCTAGCACATCCCGCATTTGCCTAAACGGCTGAGATGGGAAGTTGAGCTGTGCATGAAATGCAATTGCGAATGGATGCAGTGAAAGGGGAGGACTGAGGAGGGAAGGCATGAATGTAATTAAAGTGTCTGACACTTTTATACTGGGTAATGGGAGTCCAGGGCCGGGCTATTCCCACACGTGCTCCCCTCGTAGTATGAAGTGCATTTTAATATCACCCCCTACACAACTACTTAAATGCCACTCTCATGGCCTTCATAGAGAGGTAATATTGATGTGTAAATGGGATAAATACCAACATCCAAGGGTTTAAGGGATATAGTAAATAAACATGACCTAATACATAACAGACATAAAACCTCTGGAGCGTCCGCGGCGTCTCAAGCAGGCCAGAGGTAGGACTGCCTCACATCACAACGCCATCCTAAGGCTTATATGAAGATTATGAAACCCAATGAGCTAAATGCTTATCTTAAAAGAGCCACATGAACATGGGAATGAAATACAACGCTCTATATTCAAATATGTATTTGAATATTCATCTTAATGATATCAGGTAATAAGAATGAGGATCTTTCATGTTGTACATTCACCAAATTCTGTTTTAGACTGTGTACGTTGTGATCCCAAAGCATATCCTAACACACATGGACATTGCAATGTATTTTATGAACTTTATTGGTTTTCATAACATTGAGGCAGTCGGATAAAAAAAAGAAGGCAATTCACCTCTCCTCTGGCATTTTCCATCTCTCCTATGACTTGCTGGATTAGGGATAGCTAGGGGACCAAAGTACAGGATCTCTTTGTAAATCCAAGCACATATATCTGGCCATGCATAGTGTCCCTCCTGAGAGTTCTTTCAAACTCGCACGAAGTAATTTAAGGTGCTGTCTGAGTTATGATAAACGCACCAAAAAAATATATATTTCTAACACCACTGCAGGTTACATTCCAGCATCAAGCTGCTCAAAATGCATGCAACTCTATAAAATCACAAATATGTTTTTACTGTAGTAGATTAACATAGGGTGGTTTATACCTTGCAATAAAACACCTACGAAAAACATGGGGCTGTGCACAAAAGCAGTTTACAGTTGAAATAAAGACCTGCAAATACACTCTCTTTAAAAGGATAGGGTGTACTGACAATATCAAAGAGTCAGGTTAGGAGTCTTAGTGCATTGGGTGAAAAAGTGGATTTTTTTTGTTTGTTTATCCTATAGGCAACCTGGTCTCAGAACATTCCATATTATTCTGTATGTAAATCGGGACATTCCATTTAGTGTGATGTGTTACATGTATGGTTACATAAGACAGATGGTTACTTAAGGCAAAAACGAAAGGAGGGTAGTCGGTGGGGTGGATTTGGTAGGCATATAATCTGAGTGTCAAGCAACCCAAAGGATGTGAGTTCAAATCTCATCATGAACAACTTTAGCATTTTAGCTAATTAGGAACTTTTCAACTATTTACAACTTTTTTGCTACTTTGCAACTATTTAGCATGTTAGCCCTTTTAGCTAACCCTTCACCTAACTCTAACTTTAACCCTTTAACCTAACTCCTAAACTTAACCCTAATCCCTAACCCCTAAACCATAGTTTAGCTAATTTTTGCCAGCTAATTAGAATTTGTAACATATCATATGTCTGCAAATTCGTAAACCTATTGTGCGTTTTGCACATTCATAACATATTGTACGTTTACAAATTCATAACAAATCATACAAATTGTAATTCGTAAAATAGCATAAGAAATGGGTGACGGACATCCACAGATTAATACGTACCATACAAAATGCATCATATCATACTAAATGGAGCGCACGAAATGCTCTGAGAGCAGGTTGAGAAAGGGGCTTCTGTTCTGAACATAGTCAGCCTCAGTCAGATAATGAAGACGTCATTAAGAGAAACGATACGCTGGAATCTTTCTCAACCACCCAGGTCGTACAATTTAACCTGTAATAAATAATCTGGCATCATTGGGAGATGGCATCTCATAATGGCAAATGAAATATGCTGGTAGGATAGGTTCAATAAATCGTGATACTCCTATGGTTGCCTCGGGCTAGTACAATTTGTAACTACAGTGCTCTCTGTCAGGAAAGGCAGATCTCTGAGCCATCATAAAATCTAAATGGGCACTAATTAGGCAAGCCTTCCCTCTCTCAGACTTACTATTTCTATTGACATTTTCGGCAGCGCTCCCGATCCCTCCCCTCCCCTCCCCCACAACCCCATAAGTCACGAGATGAGAAGAAGGAGTCCCAGGAATGTCGGGGAACCAGAAAGCTGTTATAAGGAAGTTCAACTCTGAGATAATGACGACGTTTGCCCTCAGATTGCAGGAGTGTTTCTTCTGTGTTGGACCCCCTGTTCACCATCACTGCACTTCATGCATCCGTGGTGGGGTAATTTGTTACATAAAAACTAATGCCATAATTAGTTACATTATGCCAGCTAAATTATGCATGGCTAAATTATGCATATCCAAAATCTACAATTTTGGGGAAGGGAATCCATCACAGTTCACATTGTTCATTCATGTGTCTCTATTAAGCAAATCAGGCCCAGTAACTATGGGAGGGGGTTCCTGGAAATGTTGGTGACATGTTGGATAACACAAGTTGCCAATTGGTTTATAACTAATTCACTTTAATCTGTCTCGTGTGACTGCAGTCAGAGATCCACTAAGAAGACTGGGTTTCTTCCCTTGTCAGAGGTTTCCATTATTTCGCTACGTACGTAGCCTTTCCCATAGGGAACATAGAAGGGGGAGGGGTCAGCTAAATATATATGCATCCCTCGCTGGTTGAAATTAATAAAACTCTGACGTGTGCTCGGCACAGGCCTGCTTGTTGAACATATGCTGAAAGCACGGCTAAGCTATCTGGCTCAGAGTCAAGTATTCCCACCAACTGCAGTCTTTCGCTACCTGACAGTGGAAAAGCTCTATTCCCCTGGTATCCAGGGCACAAATGGAGAAATATTATTGAAATGATTATCTGCATCAAGACTCAGATTTGGGCTGACATTTCGACGGCTCTGTATAATCCGAGGGGTTGTCTAGGAGAGGGGGAGAGAGGGCGGAGAGGGGGTTTGCCGGTAAGCCTTGGCGGGATGATTAATGAAGCTGGAATACTGGGTGGACCCAGCCCACCTCCACCCAGACCCAGGGGCCAAGGCCCGCATATCAAATTGGCCTTGCACGCTCGTCTCCCTCAGGGAGATAGGGCCACTGATGATCCCCTAGCACAGTCCAAACACAGTCCGAGCCACCAAACAGGCGTACTGTACTGGCTCTACTGATCTACTCCACTCACTGTGTGGCTGCTGCTGCAGGGGAGGGCTACACACTACACAGTAGACCAACATAACCACACCTGCCTCACACCACATTCCTGCAGTCCATCATCATCAATCGTGATCATTTGTTCAGATCGCTGGAAGATCTTCATGTATGGTTAATGTGTATGTGGTGTATTTTATCATAACGGGGCTATGAAAAATGAGCAGGGCACGTTACCGTCACATTCTGTCTGTGAGACCAACATACGCTGTGAGGTGGTTTCGTTGAAGTCTTCAGCTGTACATTAGTCATATGTGGAATAGACAATGGCTGGACTGCGGTTTTAACCAATCAGCAGTCAGGATTATATCCACCCGTTGTATAAAGGAACACAGTGAGCGTGTTTCTACAGTTTAAGGGTCAAAAGTCATCCGGTCCCTTCATAGAGTGTGCCCGTACAACATGGAGAACATAAGGGAACCGTGTACTACGTGTAGTCACTTAATAGATGGTGTTGGTCTGCTCTGCATGTACAGTGTGGAGGCCCCCAGTGCTTTACATCATTGTGCCAGCCATGTCCAAGCTCTCCCACAGGCCCTTAGGCGTGATGGATGGAACCGTGAAAAGCCTCTTAGGACGCCCATAATCGGATAACAGTAAACTGACTTCTAGACCATGTGGAAAAACACTGTGTAGCCATGTACTGTAGCTCTTGAATGAACACAGCCCAGTATAGAGCCAAGTAATTCGAGAAAGGGGACTCTTGCTGCGTCGATGATTAGTCATTGACAATGTCGCTTTGTTCAAAGTGTAGCGTAGTTAATAAAGTGTAGCGTAGTTAATAATATGAGAGGGGAGAACAATGGAGGGAAAGCGTGTCAAGTGATGTGCAACACTGGCGTGGGGATTTCTAAATAGTGTAAATGATTACGTGTTTACCTATTGTGATCAAGCTAGTGATACTGAAGCACTCTCTTCGTCTTCCCTGAGAAGAAGAGCAGAGAGCATGATTTAGGGTTAGGCTTACCTCTCCCTAACCCGAACCCTCTTCTTCTTCCCTGAGAAGAAGAGCAGAGAGCATGATTCATTGCAAGCTCACAGGTTTTACAGCTTCAAGAGTAAATCAACTGGTAAGAAGTGCTAACTCGCTAAAATATAAACTAATTTTAGGCCCCCAGATATTAAAATATAATCCATCTTCTTCCTCCACGGGGAAACCTAATTAGAAAATGTGACTGGCATAAGGGAGAAGAGGTGGGAGAACAGTTGGATTAGGTTCAGGAGCAGAAAATCAGAGCTTCCTACTAAATCTCTGGATTTCTAGAATCAAGTAAATGCTCCATATGACTTCGTTACATTATTTTCAAAGAAATTAGATACCTCTACAAAAAGGCAACATTTATAAACAATTAATATGGATTTTCTCTTCTCTCACAATACAAAAAAAAAACAACACAACAATGTTTGTAACAAAAAAATACAAATCCTGTACAAACGAGCAATGTATTGCATGTTTATGCCCTCAGAAGCAATACTAGACTCAAGTGGTGAACATGATGATGCATGATGTCCCACATGCAATTCAATATACGTTTTCTCCCAGTTTTCTCCCTGAGAAAATTTATACCACTGTATCTTTCCCTGTACAGGGTTTTATTTGAATATCAGCCTGCGTGGCACTAGTCTCCTTCTAATACCTGCAACCGATACACAACAACAGTTGCCTGAGGCTGAGAGGCTGGCTACCTGACTGTGGCTCAGCCGGCCTGCGTTCAGCTCTTGTGTTCTTCATATGCATTTGACCTTATGCGGTAAAATGTCCACAGCCTATTGTACATTGCAATTTATACCCCTGAGGAACAGAGAGCAGTTCAAAACAGGGCCGGTCACACCAGTTCAACTCTGAGGGAACCTTCTAGTCAGATGAATGTCTGATTCTAGACGTACAGGAAATGCAGAGAAGAAGAAAAAAGGTCTTCTTTTTACACAATCCTGCACAACACAGATCCGTGGCTGGTGGAGACATGGTAGAGGTTGAAACGTGTGTAAGTGTGAATGATCCTTGTCAGAGTGCTGTGTAAACATGCCGGCGCAGACTGCACATGCAACAGAGTGGTGAGAGTCAGTGCCAGCGTCAGGCAAGCTCTCTATGTCCCCGAGGAGAATCCCATGGGAGATCCACCATGGGTCCGTCTGAGTGGTGACAGTTTAGAGGCAATAAGCTTGATGGGGCCCGAAATAACACAGCAAAGTATAATGGCGATGGGGAAGGGAGTGTGTTCTATTCCTGGTACTTTTAAAAAACAGCAGAGCCAACAAGTCCCACTGGGCACACACTGGTCGAATCAACGTTGTTTTCACGTCACCTCAATGGATGTAGGTTGGACCAACGTGGAATTGACGTCTGTGTTTAGTGGGGTGTCACTCTGGTACTCTGGCTCCATCGAAAGGGGGGCCCGAAGCTTAGGTGATGTCATTTTTCTTTTCTTTTTTTTGGGGGGGGGGGGGGGGGGGGGGGGGGGGGGCTTTCTGTGAACTCCCTTATTATTAATGGAAACGTGAAGTCTTTTCAGTTTTGAGGTTTCTCTCGATCACCTCTGCAAGCATCTCAGAAGGATGTAATTTAGTTGAGAGTGGCAATTTATCTTTGGCAGACCGGGTTCTGTTAACCCTTTCACTGTAGGATATGTCTCCTTAATCCATTAAGATGAGCACATTTCCAGGTATTTTAGTCCTATAATAGCTACCGAATTGCTAGCCTGCTGAGTGTCCATTTGGCTACTCTAAAAAAAAATATCATCGCAATGCCTTTCTCCTAGCTGTAATTACCCAGGAACACTCAGGAGAGAAAGGGAATCCGTTTTATATGGATAAAGACCTGTTTCTAACATATATCATGGGAAAAGAAGAATTTAAATAGTGGTGCATTGATCCAAATGATGTCAATAGTTTGAAGTGTCATTTCTTGACTTTACTTGACTATATTTACTGCCAAAAATGTAGTAAAAACAACACATTTGGAAAGTATTGGAAGCGAACAGATCTACTTATTATGTCATTTCAGTATAGTTTCTCACACGTATTGTTAACGTTTCCCCTATCATTTACTTTGGCAAAGCAAGCTTTTGTAACTTCAAATTGATATCAGACAATATTGACAAATTCATCCAATCAGATATATTTCTAATCTGTTCAGAAAATATATTTTTAACACATTTTGCCACTATTCTCTTTTAGGTGGCACATATGAAGTGATGGATTTTTATTTGTCTTTAAAAGCTATTCCTAAATCGAGTTACTTTGACGGTTGACTGTCATGCTATGTCTCTAGTGCAGTTGTTGTAATCCTGTCTGTATGGCAGATTTCTGGGCCAGTTTGGAGAAGTGTGTGCTGCTGGGGAAATCTGTGGCCAGTCTATCAGGGTACAGTGGAGGGTCAAGCAGTAGATGGCTCATTTGGAATTCAGCACTGCAACATTGCCATCTTTTGGCCAGCCGCTGTAATCTAGGCTCCCAGGTATACTGGTGGAGATGATGCTTAAATCCACACAGATGTCTGGGGAAAGCTTTTGTTAAGGGATAAATGGAACAAATATACTGTTTGGGTATATTTGTTTGGTCTATTTGCTAATACTAATTTATGTGTCTTGTTTTTTGTTCATGAACTGAGAAGAAAAAAAAAGATTTCTGTTCAAATAAAATCTTCATAAAATATACAGTACATACCGGTATATATTTTTCGAAGTACTACAATACGTTACATATAAACATACTCCCGTTCCAATTTAATTTCACACATCAAAGACAACACTGTAAGATGGAGGCTTGTGTGCAATAACACTATTGTTCATTGTGTTGTAGAACTGAATAACTGAGTCAAATTCTCAAAATGTATGTATTGAACAAATCCAAAACAAATGCTCATATTCTTCACCTCAACCTACCATAACCTCTTAAACAGTAGCTTTTACTGGAGGGTTTGTAAAAACACAAATAGCCTGCTAAGCACTCATTGGACGCGTCCTTCGCTCCTCGTCAGGTGGGAACACAGCAAATGTGTAGCTGACAAAACATGAGTGAGGGAAGGAGTGAGAATACTTGTCCTCTATCGGAATACTTGGATGAAAAGCATATGCTGTCCCATTTTCCCACGGTGGTGTATGGGACATCAGGGATAAGAAAATGTATCCGCTCTGACAGAGTGACAATTCATCCTTCCGTCCCTCTAAATGACATGTCACATTTTCTGATGACTTTATTGTGCGCCCTGTCAGTGCACTTCATCTGTGTGTCAGTCAAGCCCAGGCTGTCCACACCACCTCCAAAGGACTGCTTATACCCACTCTTTTAATGACATTAGATTTGGTGTAATGTAATTCAGCAAAGCCAGATATTATCTTCTATTTGCATCATTCAGTTGCTGATACATGGTCGGGTGTCCGCGTGCTAGGGCGATAGAGAGCTGGTCATTTCCCCATCCATTTCCAGCAAGATGACAGATGTCAAGATGGCTATTATTTAGGCTGTTGTTTTTTATCAGAGCCAGACATGATGTCTCACTTTACTCCAGCCAGCCTTAGGGTGCCTTGAGTCTCTCCCTCTATTCCCATTTCACATCTACGAGGTGATTTTGTTATTTGTTTATCGGTGAACTATAAACAAGGTTTCCTAATTTGTTACTAACACAGAGGGCAATTTCAGTCATGACACAAAAGTGCTCAAAGAAAATTACTAGTGAACAACACATGCTCAGATGTTCGTAAACTAAGTCTCAGATATCTCAGACCTGGTTATTTCCTACCAGTAAGAGGCAACGGTATCATAGCGATTCTCTTTCGAGAGATAATTCAAAACGTTCTACGGTGACCAACATACATGTTACTAAGAAGCCTCGGATGATTCCGCCTGTCCTACCACTGTCTCCCTCTATGATACTTTAATAGTACCCAGACCACAAACAAAATGTTTCAAATTCTCTCTGCGTTATGTTTAGTTGACATGTCATTCTGAGTGAGTAAGCGAGCGCACCAGCCTGCAAGCTTCAAAAGGTAACCAACATTATTTTTTTAATATATTTTTTTACTGACAATGCACTTTCTCCCATCAGAGCTCCAGCTCCTAATTAAATGTATTTAGCATCATAAATATTCCAGGGGGACAAATTGACACAGTGAATTAATGCATCGCCTTGATACAAGAGCCTCTCGGTTACTGGCTGTGCTGAGGATGTGAGAGCTGCATCATGCCCCACTGCAAGGTAAATGGTACTGAAGGGGTGTCTTTTTCTCCGGAAAGACTTTGTTTCACTGCAAAACTGGTTCAAATGACATCTTTTCAACGAGCTTTGCTCACTGGGGCTCGCAGTGGACGACGCATAAATCTTTAAGGAGAAATCTCAAAACTTGATAGGCAGAGAGTACTATATCTGTGAACATTTACCATTGACTATTTATTCCCGCCGAGGACATCCCTGAGGAACAGTATGAAGAGGTGCTCTTCTTCAATATCATGTTTAACACATTGCCTGCTGTATCCTGATTGGGTTTGTGACTCACTCATTTCAGATGACTTTATAAGTGACAAGGAAACTCTTCAGACATGGCAGTGAGTGATATATCAACACTCACAGAGATGCTGATTGGGTAGAGAGGTTATCGAGAGACGGTGGGTGGACAGGCATGTCAAACATTCAGTGTGTCTTGGTGCTGCAACTTACTCTCCCAAACAGGGCCATGTTAACTCAAGGTCTACTGGCCTCTCAGCTCCACTCTCCATCTTTTGATCCTTAGTGGAAAGGAAGTGACTGGGAGCAAACTGTCCAGGCGGAGCGTTCAGTAGGTCTCAACCAAGCAGCGTAAGCCCATCCAGGCTGTCACCCAGCCCTAGTACTCCAGCCTTACCTCACCTTGCTGCTACATTCAGAATGGAGCGCCTCTCCACCCCCATCGCCATAATGCCTCCCGCAAGCCCCTTAGGAGGACAGACAGACTGGGGGATTTTGGATGACTTCCTGGGGCTTGAAGCCCTTCCCAAGTCTTCACCCTTGAAGAGGACGATGCTTCACAGCTTATTTGTTGTGCATTTTCTGTGGCTGACTGGCGTGTCGAAGCGTGCAAGTCTGCTTCCCCCCTCCACCATAACAAACAGGTATGGCTGCCAAACAGAGCTGAAGGGGTAGAGGACAGAATTATACATGATTATGTTCCATTTTAATTCCGGATATTTTTCTCATTTTCACAACTCTCGCTGCCTGGGAATCTGCACGGAGATCAATTCCCCTCCTCAACACTTGTAATTGCAATTTGTGAGAGCTAAACTCATTTTACGACACAGAACACCTGTATTCATCTCCATGTTAATAGAAAACAGGAAGTATAAATCCCAATTCTCTAACAGCCAATGTCACTTGAGATGTTCCTTGAGGGAGTGGGCTGTCCTCTGCATTAAAATATCGGTGCTCTCCCCTCGCCTCTCCCTGTAGAGCTCTTGAGCTTTTGAGTCCAAATCAGAAATTATAATTATGAACGTCACCATATCTACATCCCTACGTTTGACACTTGTAATATCCATATACTGCATGCCATTGCACATTTAAGTTCCACCCGTAAAGGTGTTCTCTCTGCTGAGTTATAGTATTCTGTGGAGCCATCGCCGAATACAACAAGCTCCTGTGAGCCTCATTTAACCGTAGAACAGAGTGCTATGAGTGATAGCCTCATTTGGATTAAGCACAACCACATTGTCCTGAAATATCCCAAGAAAAGATAAGAAACTTACCTACCACACTTGGAAGCCACCGAGTAGCAGACAGCTTTTTCAAATACAGTCAAACACTACAGAGTCTGTATTAGAGAACATCCTTCAGTAGCTATAACGCCACAAACAACACAACACATGTTCCATTAATCAATGCAGACCTAATAACGCAACTTGAGAAAAATGCAGTGCTTTCCAAATCAATGAGTGCAAAAGGCAGACTGTGAAAACTCCTGCAGGTTGCAGCGTTCCTCGGTGTGTGTCATTTCACTGTGAACAGGAATGCTAAGACAGAGGCAGTGTTAGGTCAGACGCTACAAAGCCCAGGACGTTGTAGGTGGGCCATGCCGCCTCATTAGAAACAACACGAGCCCTGCTATAATGAACTTAAGACAATGCTAATTAACGTACGAGAATGAAGACAATGGTTTTACTTTTTTTTAAGTTCAAGGCGCTGAGCCTGCTTGTATGACAGCGTTTAAGCCACCTTAATCCATTTGTGATGCCGAGCCTGACCCGGAGTGGCGCCGGGCAGTTCGGGGGGGTGCAGCTACCCAGCACTGCTGATACATTCACCTGCGACAACCCTTTATGGGCCGATAAAGTAAGGGAAGTCTCTCAAGGAGCGGCGGCCCAGTGACTTGGCTGCGGGAGTCCCCGAGGACCAGGTGTCAGTGTTGTCTATCAGAAGGCTGAAAGGAGAAAAGGGACGTGTTACTGGGCTCTATTGTGCCACAGTTGTCACTGACTGATCGGGTCCATTTAGCCGCCTTTCACAGTGAATGAAACCACCCGAATAGATGAAAGCGAGACAGGCCTCCCCGACAAACAAGGAGCCGCGGAATATTCATGGAGGATCTGCACGGGAAAGATTAATGTATTAGAAATTAAAATGGGGCCCGGACGTATGATCTTGCTCTAACACTTGGCCAGACCTGTGTCACCCGTCGCTAGCTGCCTGAAGTCGGCACACAGCGCTGCCAAGGTGGAGAGGAATCATTAAGTACCCTGCCATTGTGTGAGCAGAATAATCAAACTTCACCCTCCTATTCTTCCCAGCCACGCCGACAATGAATAATTCCGGAGCCATTTGCAATGTTAACGGCACCTATCTGGGCCATCCATGGCTTTATGATAAGAGCTCCAAATATGCATTTCAACAGTCTGAACAGAAGCTGGTTCAGCGGCATTTCAAAGGACACCTGTCAGTCAACTGAAAGACCTGTCAGTCTCTGTCATGCACCGGTGCCAGGGAAATGGTCGAAAAGATCATCTGTACTCTCTCTCTCTCTTTCTCCCCCTCTTCTCTTTCAGATTGTAACAGTTACATTTGCAAAAGAGTGACAAGTGATTTACAGTGGAAAATAGATTTTGTTTAAACTGAAAAAAAAAGGTTTATTCTCTTAGGTAGGCTTATTCTTTGCTGGTTTACAACTGTATCAAATATACTATCATAAATGTGATCTGGGCTACACTGAATGTCATTATGCTTGATACTATGAACACCAGGGCGGGCTTTCGGAGCTCAAAGGTGACATTGATAATTCATATCTCTCCAAACAGAGTCCTACGTGTGAGACGCTGACTGTGAACTGTATATGTGTTGATCAAAAACATGTTTATATCTCTGAGACTTACTGAACGTTTTACTATTCTAACCTGTGTTGACTCTACAGGACAGATCACGAGCAGGAAGTAGGTAATGCCAAACATAGAAGTAATTACATTAGTATGCTGAGAAAAAAAACAATAACATTTCAGTTTTGTTGAGTGACAAATATGGGCAAAAATGTTGTCAAATGCAGTTTCAAAACACGCCTCCAGGTCAACAGTGCCCTGTACATCACTGGAGCCAAGCTTCCTGCCAATAAAACAGCTGAACAATTAATCAAATGGCTACCCGGACTATTTGCATTGACCCCCCCCTTTGTTTTTGCACTGCTGCTACTCGCTGTTTATTATCTATGCATAGTCACTTCAGTCCTACATGTACAAGTTACCTCAACTAACCTTTACCCCCGCACATTTATTGTCTAACTTTGTTTTACTTTAGTTTATTTAGTAAAAATTTTCTTAACTATCGTTTTATAACACTACATTGTTGGTTAAGGGCTTGTAAGTAAGCATTTCACAGTAAGGTCTACACCTTGTATTCGGTGCATGTGACAAATATAATGTGATTTGAACACTTCTAGACTCCTACTGTAGAACTGAGAATGTCTACATTTTCCTGATCCAAATCTTTGAGAAGGCCACAACATAATTTGAGGGGTGTTTCTGCCTACTCTCGGGACTCTACTGGACAGGGGCACAGCAGTTCCTGTGTTCAAATCTAGACTGACAAACTACGTTACTGTCTATAGCACTAAATAAATTATCTTTTGCCTGGTCTTGATGGTACGACATGGTACAATATAGCCTAAGTGGCAAGTAACTCTGGCTGAAGCTGTTTGTTCATGTAGGCCAATCATTTGTTAAGCACGAGTAACTTGTGTGCCACTAGCTGCCACTGGCATTTACAGTCCAATGCAGAGGAGGATGTAGGTTTAGACCTCAGCATGCAGACTGGACTGGGCCTGGTCCCAGTTCCCTATAGGCACTCCATGGGCCAGGACATCCGCCACATCCTACAGCACATCTATTACCTAGAAGGCTCTTTATTAGGGCCAAGAAATAAAGATATTATATTAATATTGTTAATTATGTTACAATATTAAAATGACATTGTTAGGGTCACGCACAGACGTGCAAATACACATACCATTGTATGGATGCAGGACATACTTGTTTGCTTTGTTAACTCGTGTGAAGTCGCCTAAAGTGGCTTGAAGTGGCTTGAGAATGAAAAGCATCATTTTACCCCAAAATAAAATAATAAATATGCATTATCCAAGATATTGTAAGCTCATTCGATACTGATAAATGGCCTAACCAATCACAGTCCGGATAGGGACCATAACAAACAAAATGTCAAGATCAAATGCTGAACTATATTAAAAGTCAGTGAAGCAGTGGCTCAGTTTGCCTACTGGAACACAACCAATGACCAGTGTCATTTTAGGTCATCTACCACAAGAATATGCAGAGCTTTGTGAAGCAGTAGTGAAAGAGGCTGAATACCCATCTGCTTACCCCTCCAAAATTCCTAGTTGTTTTCCAGCAAATTGGTCAATCTTCGAACAGGACGAACACAGATTTTGTGAATTTTGGACACTCCTTTCTCTCACATAGTTTCCACACCATGTCCCTCCTCTTAACAATCTTCTCATTGTGACACAGGATGACATGGTTCAACAAGTGACTCAGTCCATGAATGTTCACTTTCATTTCAGACTCCAGTAGGCCGGCATAATCACTGATATTGAGCCATGACTCACGTTTCCTGCTCTGTGTTGTGGTGTTTTTTGTTCTCTTTGCTTTTTTTTGTCCTTTTCATTGCCTGAAAATGGCTCGCAACCAGGCTTTCAACGTGAAACTAGCTATATCGCCGCAGATAATCAAACTGCCACGTGATTAAGGCTTTACAAAAACGCTAAACATTTTGGTGGTGAACAAAGAAACATAATAACGAAACAAAACAAAGAGATATGTTCAGATATTACAACGTCTTACTGTATGTGTAAACCAAACTAACTGAATATGAGAACAAAAGCAAATTGGTTTTCTCATCTTCTGTTCTTTTATTAGGCATTTTTCTACACAAATGAATGTCAATAGATGTGCCTGTACTACATCTTTCTTACAAATTATTCAGTGGCTTCCGTTTCGCCATTGTGGAAGTCAACGGAACAGCATATACCTGAGTGACAAATGAGTGTGTAATTGGGTCCTCGGGGAAAATAATTCAGCTTAACTACTGGAAATAACGTGTAAATTCAATACATTTCCTAATGAGCTAATTTGAGTTTGCTGCAATTATATTGGCTAGTCTGGGTACAGAGAGACATTCTGCGGCCGAGTTAAGGTAAATTAAACCGCAGCCCTGTTGTATTCATTAAAATTAGCATATGGACCTGTCAACACTTCTCGGAGGTGCGTTGTAACAATGCCATTTAGCCCCACATCAAACCATGCCATTGGAATGAATGCATGTGGTGGGTAAATGCTTCCCTACCCCCAGCGACAGGGAGGACTGGGACTGGCAAGCATGGCTCTGACGCACAAAAGACCAAGCCTTTTTACAGCCAGGCCCTGGCTCCTGACCAGAGGCCATCCACATCAACACAACTTACACTCCACCATTGCTCTGAGCTACTGTCTCCTTCTGCTCCACGCTACGGCTGCTTTCCCCTTCCCCACACAACACACACACAGCTAGAGAGAGGCAGAGGGTGAAGGAGGAAGGGAGGGTAGGAGGGAAGGAGAGCCCTGAGTGTGTTGTCAAGCACAATGTGATTTTCATATTGTTATTCAAAGCTTTTGCTATTGTCTTGGGATCGATCCCTGTTATACACTGTTATTTGGTGTTTGTTAAGGTCTAGGTTATCAATTCTTATATACAGTGCTTTCAGAAAGTGTTCACACCCCCTTGCTTTTTTTCACATTTTGTGGTGATAGTCTGAATTTAAAATTGATTCAATTTCGATTTTTGTCACCGGCCTATACACAATACCCCATAATGTCAAAGTGGAATGATGTTTTTAGGCATTTTTACAAGTTAATAAAAAAGGAAATAGCTGAAATGTCTTGACTCAAAATGTATTCAACCCCTTTTTTAATGGCAAGCCTAAATAAGTTCAGGAGTAAAATATTTTTGGCCTGAATACAAAGTGTTATGTTATGCATCATGTTATGGGTATTATTGTAATTGTTAAGGACAGGGGAGTTTTTCAGGATAAAAATAATTGGAATGGAGCTGAGCACAGGCAAAATCCTAGAATAAAAACGGGTTCAGTCTGGTTTCCACCAGATACTGGGAGATGAATTCACCTTTCAGCAGGACAATGACCTAAAACACAAGGCCAAATCTACACTGGGGTTGCTTACCAAGAGGACAGTGATTATTCCTGAGTGGACGAGTTACAGTTTTGACTTGAATCAACTTGAAAATCTATGGCAAGACCTGAAAATGGTTGTCTATCAATGATCAACAACCAATTTGACAGAGCTTGAATAATTTTGAAAATAATAAAAGGGCAAATGTTTCACAATCCAGGTGTGGAAAGCTCTTAGTGACTTACCCAGAAATACTCATAGCTGTAATCGCTGCCAAAGGTGCTTCTACAAAGTATTGACTCAGGAGTGTGAGTACCTACGTAAATGAGATATTTCTGTATTTCATTTTCAATAAATGTTTTCACTATTGTATGTAGATGGGTGAGAAAATAAATACATTTTTAAAAACATTTAAAATACAGGCTGTAACAACAAAATGTGGAATAAGTCAAGGGGTATGAATACTTTCTGAAGGCACTGTAGCCTATACAGGCTTGACAGTTTTAAGCAGGTACAACATTTGGGAATGTATATATATATATATATTTTTACAAAATATGACCATCCAAACGTGACAGAATAAAAGAAAAGAGCGCTTTTTTTGTTGTTGTTTTTGTTGTTTTTCATCTTTACGTTTGAACCCTCTAGTGAAAACAGGTATTGTTACTCAGCGGAGCACAGCAGGCCTTGGTTTCATTGTTCTGCCAGGGTTTTAAAACAGGCTGCTAGTTATCAATACAACACAGACTATTCCAGTCACTCAGCTGTGCCTCTCGATACACTTCAGAACCTCGCATGCTGAACAGCCAGCCATGATCTCACACAATTGGGCATCTTCACTGACAGATCCTTTCTTTCCAGATGGATTCTTTAAAAAAAACATTTTTTTATCTGTTTCAAATGGATTGGCCAGGCCCGTGCCTAAGCTCTGGGCTTCCTTCGGCTCGCATATTATCTGACTGAACACTATTTCAATTAATTAAATCCCATTAGAGAATGTGCCGTTCTATGTATTGATAGCTACTGTGGATTAAGACCTAATTAACCCTGCGATTTGCTTGTGACAGCAGAAATGGAGCGTCTGAATTCAGCCCTATAGAGGGGGGGGACAGGCCATGAAGAAGAAGACCGTCCCTCCCTTCGTCACTACCTCGGCTGATCTCCCCACTCCGACTACTTGGAGCAGAAGAGCAAATGTAAAGGCCTTGGGCAGGCTTTGATATTTCAGCTGTTCGTCTGCTATGACCTGGACTATGTCTAACAGACCTAGACTAGAGGTCAATGGGAATCAGAGGAGAAGGGATGGGAGAAAGAAAAATGAAGGAACAAAATAAATTAAATTCAGAAAGACAGAGGCCCGTGTCCGAATATCCATTCTTGCATTCTAAATAGTAGACATTTTAGGTATGCGAAAATATTTATTTTATAGTATGTGAAATTTAGAAAATCGAGGATGCTTTAAATGCCAGGATGCTATGCTAATTTGATTTTCATCTTGTAGGAACGGCGTGTTTGACAACAACTGATAATCAGCTGATAATGAGAAAAGGTGACACAAAAATATATATATTTGCTCTGCATAAGCATACCTCTTGAGCTGTCTGCATCCTCCTGCCTGACTGGTGGTTATTTTATTTTAAGAATCTTAATATGCTTCTCTGCATCTCTGCTAAAATCTGGGTGAAAGATGGAACGTGAGTCTTATTCAGTACATTTAGTTATTACTTGCTTTTCTAAAGTCAACCTTGCCAGCAGGCATGCCAGCTAAGATACTGTTAACTGCCAAAATGGAAACACTTGAGTAAATGAGGGATACAAAGTATATTGAAAGCAGGTGCTGAGTTAATTAAGCAATTAACATCCCATCATGCTTAGGGTCATGTATTGTTTTGGCTACCATGAATATTCCCCCATAGGATGCCAATGCCCCCATCCACAGGGCATGAGTGGTCACTGAATGGCTTGATGAACATGAAAACGATGTAAGCCATATTGTCACGTTCTGACCTCTATTTCCTTTGTTTTGTATGTAGTTAGTATGGTCAGGGCGTGAGTTGGGTGGGCAGTCTATGTTTGTTTTTCTATGATTTGGGTATTTCTATGTTTCGGCCTAGTATGGTTCTCAATCAGAGGCAGGTGTCATTAGTTGTCTCTGATTGAGAATCATACTTAGGTAGCCTGGGTTTCACTGTGTGTTTGTGGGTGATTGTTCCTGTCACTGTGTTTGGTGTCACAGGATAGGACTGTTTTGCGTTTTCACATTTCTTGTTTTTGTTAGTTTGTTCATGTGTAGCGATTTATTAAAACATGAATAACCACCACGCTGCGTTTTGGTCCGCTTCTCTTCCTCCTACAGACGAACGCCCTTACAGAATCACCCACCCAAACAGGACCAAGCGGCGTGGTAACGGGCAACAGCAACAGCAGCAGCAGGAGAAGGAACAGAGGCAACAGCGAGATCAGGATTTTGGGACATGGGAGCAGAATCTGGACTACACAACTTGGGAGGAGATAGACAGGTGGGCGGTCGACCCAGGGAGAGTGCCGGAGCCCGCCTGGGATTCGATGGAACAGTGCGCGGAAGGTTACAGGAGAATGAGGTTGGCGAAGCAAGCACGGCGGCGCGGACGGAAGCCCGAGAGTCACCCCCAAAAATTTCTTGGGGGGGGGCACAGGGGGAGTGTGGCAGAGTCAGGAGTCAGACCTGAGCCAACTCCCCCCGTTTATCGTGAGGAGCCAAGGAGGAACTCAGAACCAGAGCTGGTGTTGGAGGTGAGCGAAGCAGAGACTGTGAAGGAGTTAATGGGGAAATTGGAGGAGAGAGATATGAGGGATTTGCTGGTTTGGTGCATGAGGCACGACATTCGCCCGACGGAGCGTGTCAGGGATTTAATGGCACCGGGGTCAGCTATCCATACTCATCCTGAGGTGCGTGCGAGGGGTCTGGTGAAGACTGTGCCAGCCTCACGCACCAGGCCTCCTGTGCATCTCCCTAGCCTTGCACGTCCTGTGCCATCTCAGCACTACAGTGCTCCTAGCAGTGCTAACTGTGGCGGGCGTGGTGCTGGTCAGGCACCGTGTTATGCAGTTGTGCGCACGGTGTCCCCAGTACGCGTGCTTAGCCCGGTGCGCTACATCCCAGCTCCCCACATCTGCCGGGCTAGGGTGAAGATCCAGCCAGGGCGGTTGGTGCCAGCCCTGCTCTCAAGATCTCCAGTACGCCTTCACGGCCCGGTCTATCCGTCACCACCTCCACGCACCAGCCCTCCGGTGGCAGCCCCCCGTACCAGGCTGTCTCTCCGGCCCATCCTTACAGGGGCTCCCTCCTCTCCAGCGCTGTCGGAGTCTCCCGCCTCTCCGGCGCTGCCGGAGCCTTCCTCCTCTCCAGCGCTGTCGGAGTCTCCGGCCTCTCCGGCGCTACCAGGGCCTTCCTCTTCTCCGGCGCTGCCGGAGTCTCCCGCCTGTTCGGCGCTACGAGAGCTACTCAGTCCAGCGCTGCCGGAGCTTCCCGTCTGCCCAGCGCCAGCTGAGCTTCCCGTCTGCCCAGCGCCAGCTGAGCTTCCCGTCTGCCCAGCGCCAGCTGAGCTTCCCGTCTGCCCAGCGCCAGCTGAGCTTCCCGTCTGCCCAGCGCCAGCTGAGCTTCCCGTCTGCCCAGCGCCAGCTGAGCCTCCCGTCTGCCCAGCGGCGCCAGCGCCGCCAGCGCCGCCCGTCTGCCCAGCGCCGCCAGCGCCGCCCGTCTGCCCAGCGCCGCCAGCGCCGCCCGTCTGCCCAGCGCCGCCCGTCTGCCCAGCGCCGCCAGTGCCGCCCGTCTGCCAGGAGCCGCCAGTGCCGCCCGTCTGCCAGGAGCCGCCAGTGCCGCCCGTCTGCCAGGAGCCGCCAGTGCCGCCCGTCTGCCAGGAGCCGCCAGTGCCGCCCGTCTGCCAGGAGCCGCCAGTGCCGCCCGTCTGCCAGGAGCCGCCAGTGCCGCCCGTCAGCCAGGGGCCGCCAGTGCCGCCAGTCAGCCAGGTGCCGCCAGTCAGCCAGGGGCCGCCAGTGCCGCCAGTCAGCCAGGGGCCGCCAGTGCCGCCAGTCAGCAAGGGGCCGCCAGTGCCGCCAGTCAGCCAGGGGCCGCCAGTGCCGCCAGTAAGCCAGGGGCCGCCAGTAAGCCAGGGGCCGCCAGTCAGCCAGGGGCCGCCAGTAAGCCAGGGGCCGCCAGTGCCGTCAGTCAGCCAGGGGCCGTCCGAGCAGCTGCCCCTCTGTCCAGAGCAGCTGTCGCCCCTCTGTCCCAAGCTGCTGCCGCCCCTCTGTCCCGAGCAGCTGTCCCTCTGTCCCGAGCAGCTGTCCCTCTGTCCCGAGCAGCTGTCCCTCTGTCCCGAGCAGCTGCCGCCCCTCTGTCCCGAGCAGCTGCCGCCCCTCTGTCCCGAGCAGCTGCCGCCCCTCTGTCCCGAGCAGCTATCGCCCCTCTGTCCCGAGCAGCTATCGCCCCTCTGTCCCGAGCTGCTATCGCCCCTCTGTCCCGAGCTGCTATCGCCCCTCTGTCCCGAACTGCTATCGCCCCTCTGTCCCGAGCTGCTGCCGCCCCTCTGTCCCGAGCAGCTGCTCCTCTGTCCCGAGCAGTTGTCCCTCTGTCCCGAGCAGCTGTTTCACCTCTGTCCCGAGCTGCCCCTCTGTCCCAAGCAGCCCCTCTGTCCAGTGGGGTCATTGAGAGGGGTGGCCATGGTGAGAAGGCCACGGAGGCGGACAATAAGGCGGACTAAGACAATGGTGAAGTGGGGTCCGCGTCCCGCGCCAGAGCCGCCACCGCGGACAGACGCCCACCCAGACCCTCCCCTATAGGTCAAGGTTTTGCGGCCGGAGTCCGCACCTTTGGGGGGGGGTACTGTCACGTTCTGACCTCTATTTCCTTTGTTTTGTATGTAGTTAGTATGGTCAGGGCGTGAGTTGGGTGGGCAGTCTATGTTTGTTTTTCTATGATTTGGGTATTTCTATGTTTCGGCCTAGTATGGTTCTCAATCAGAGGCAGGTGTCATTAGTTGTCTCTGATTGAGAATCATACTTAGGTAGCCTGGGTTTCACTGTGTGTTTGTGGGTGATTGTTCCTGTCACTGTGTTTGGTGTCACAGGATAGGACTGTTTTGCGTTTTCACATTTCTTGTTTTTGTTAGTTTGTTCATGTGTAGCGATTTATTAAAACATGAATAACCACCACGCTGCGTTTTGGTCCGCTTCTCTTCCTCCTACAGACGAACGCCGTTACACATATGCCATGGCAGTTTCAGTCACCAGATCTCAACCCATTTGAACACTTATGGGAGATTCTGGAGTGGCGCCTGAGACAGCGTTTTCCACCACCGTCAACAAAACACCAAATGTTGGAATTTCTCGTGGATGAATGATGCCGCATCCCACCAATAGAGTTCCATACACTTGTAGAATCCATGCCAAGGTGCATTGAAGCTGTTCTGGCTCGGTGGCCCAACACCCTATCAGTGTTTCCCTTATTTTGGCAGTTACACATAGTTAGACAAGCTAGCTCCTCTAACTTGATTGGTAGCCTGAAATGGCTTCTTTGTATCTCGTTATGAGGTTGGGAGATTTGCAACCCATCTGGGCTAGCTGAAGCCTACTTCACAAAATTGCTAGGTGGCTAGTAGCATCACAGAGAAACAACAACAACAAACATGTTTTATTTTACAGGACAAATCTGAGGGGGCAAGTCCCCCTGTGCCTCTTATGGGCGTGATGCCTCTGGCAGGGATCAACACAATTAAACAGGAGATGACACATTGTCAGGATGGTGGAGCCTAGTACAGTATATGGATATTTCTTGCCTACCGTATTTGTTTTACCAAACAGTATGCTTGAAATTGTATGAAGTATGGTTTGTAAACAGCATGTAGAAATAAAAGAGAAAGAAAGAACAAACAAATGAAAGAAAGAACAACCAAAGAAAGAATGTTGAAGATACCCTCCTCCCTCTCTCACTAGTCGCACCCCTGTGACGGCAGCATCGGGAGAGATTTAGGAGACACAGGACGCATAGCGGGCTCATTACGGACACCTTTGTCCAGTATTGTGTTCTATTACCTCTCCCTCCCCAGCATTAAAACCATTAGAAGCACCTTCGTCCTGTCACAGTCCGTATTGGAACATTACATATGCACACCTCTGTGGGACAGCGCTTTAATGAGGATGAAGGGAGACTAATAGAGTTTCTTCTGTCCCCTTTTTATGACATAAAGTATGGGCAATAATGAGCTGGGGGAGTGGAGACAGGGAAACAGCTCCCCTCTTCCCCGAGTCAAAGCCAACGTTTATGAGAAGGCTACAAGTATGGCAACGAGAAAACTGAGGGTCTGAAAGCATGTGAATACCGATAAATAAAAGGTTGAGAATGTTTTCGAAAATCTTCACCTGCCCTGTACAAATGATACACATAATTAGTAGGGTGGGTAGGGTGGGTACATGCTACTCACTCAAAGTGGTCAAGAGCTAATCCTCAAAATTTGGATTAGTGTTCAAGCTCAGCGATTTCAAAAGACCAGTGAAAGCAAAACTTTGAGTGTGAGTGTGAGGTCAGAGCCAGTATGCAGTGTAGTGACCGGCAGGGGATGTTAAAACTGACTGTAGCCCAGATACAACAGCTCCCTCTGCAGTCTCACCCCCTCTGATTGAAAATATGCAATAGAGGCACATTTGCAATGTACAATATTTTCCAGTTCATTTAAAAAATCGTATCAATAATAAATAGATAGCTCAAGATCTATTGTCTCATAAAATCAGTGGCCAGAACAATGATAATACCAAAGCACACTATAAGGTTAGCAGTTAAGGAATAGACCATAGGGCAAAACCGCAGCAATGGGATTGTATAAATCCCTACATGACATACAATTCTAGTCGACAATCCTACAACTGTAAATAAAGTGAAATGGGATGTACATCCATGGGACGAATCTGATTCCTGACGGAGAATCCAACAGCGTTTTAACTCTGCTACTTCACATGACCGCTTACAATGCTTTTCTGAAAACATTTTTTTTTTTTCTCATTTGAAGTAATACAGCTAAGCTCAAATTTCTCTCCTCCCTTCAAGCGCAAAATACAAAAAGCCTAGGCTGCCACTACCTGATTCAATCAAGTGTGCTACAATGTATACCCATGGGCTACAGGGCGACTCGTATTTTAATTAATAATGTGATACCCTTTTCTCAATGGCTAGGTCTGTGGTGTTCTGAGCTGCCTGTTCTTTTTTTCTTCTTCTTGTAAACACTTTGAAGAAACCAAAAAATTATGCCAGGAAGCACATTCTCCCTCATGCAAATTGTATGTGATCTACATTTTAACACCTTGTGCCCCCGACTCTTTTGTGACTAAAGCAAACCGGAAGTCGTTTCTTGAACAACAAATTGTGTTCGCCTGTAAACCAACAACGGCGATGAATGAAAATGCAAAAAAGGGTACATTTGTCTAACAATATGCAGGCATTCAGCGGCATAGCCCATGGAAATGTTCTGTGGGAGGAAGAGGAGGGTGAGAAGAAGAAGTAGAAGGAGCAGAAGAAGAACAAGAATAATGGATGGACCTCAAGGAAGGATTTTCTTTTTTAAAGCAAGAAAAAGAAGGATGGTGGAGGAGAAAAGCCTAAGTACAGTACATGCCATGTACTACATGGTGTGACTAACTTCCTGTTTGAGGCTATTACCACAGAGACTTGGCTGTGGGTGCCAAGATTTGAGGAATAACAAGCACAGTGAAGGGTGAAAAGCACGCTTGTGTGGAGAAGCTGACCCGGAAGGAGCTCTGGGGGAACCCTGGGGTTTTGGGAGATGGGCTGTATTCAACCTTTCTCTCTCTTTCTCCAGTCTCACAGTACACCCACAACTGATGTGACTTGTTTCACTGCTGAAGTAATGACTCATTTCACATACTCTTATAAATGCATGTGTGATAATGGGAAAATATGCAGTAACATACGAGTACAAAACGATACAGACAAGACATTGAGACAGCGTGCGAAAATAGATGACGTTCTGTAACTTGAACACAGGTATTTGACTTTGAACATGGCATGCTCCCCTGCTCTACACATGAAATATCAAACATTCTGTTCCTTACAGACCAATAGCGGCTGAAGGATACACTTATAACATAGAAACCGAGCTTGTGTTATAATACATCCGGGTAAGAAATTCAAAATTATTTTTGAAATCGTTCTTATTTTCAACCCAATCTGTGACAAAACATTTTGATTACCTTGGATGAGCACGGCTCCCAGAAAATCTAACGTGATTATTCCTGCCCTGGGAGAAGGGCTGTCTCCCTGCGCTCTGTCAAAAGGTCAATTATGGCCCCAATCCGCCATGCAGTGACACTGACCTGGAAAGAGTACTGATGACCCCACATCCAGGAGCCCAAAAGAGTTGATCATCTAACATGCACGCTGCCTGCAGCCATGGAAATCTGACATTTGTCCTTATTCAAATGAACACAAACAATATGCATCGCAGGCCTTTCCCTAACCTGTGCCAAACACAAGACACGAGGACCAGCAATCTGTTTCGCAATGTCCTCCATACATGTTCTAGTCTTTCCCTCCGAATAAAACCAACCCATGCAATCACACTGATACAGACGATACATGGTGCCAGTTTTTACACTTTAGACATTAGGTTCTGGTTGGATTTGCTTACATCAGACAATGTTATGAGCAGGTTTGAATAAGTATTGAGTGCAACGTTATTTTCACGTTAATGTGGTAGCCTATAATATACCATTAATGGAATGCCCACTTGCAAGCACAGCACTCTCACGCTGTGGTGGGCTAAGTATTGTACAGTACCACATTTAGCTGGTAATAATGAAACAGATATAGTACAGAGTGCTGGTGCCATAATACAGGTTAATACACAGTACATTCCCTCTGAATTGCGTTTGCCCGGAGCATTACCTCCCACTGTAAATGTTTATCCATGTAGACTTTCCATCTCATGCTGTTTGGTCTCTGTGCTGAAGGTAAAGGGGTGGCTGATGACCGTATGACACAGAGCAAGGGCTCTCATGTCTTCAGGGCGTTTCACAGAGCGTGATCATGAAATGCAGAAACACGGAGCAGGTTGAGCACGGGACCCATGTTTCTCCGGGCACGTCAGTTCATTTCCTTTCCTTTTTGTTCCACATCACTTTTCTATTATGCTTTGGCCACATTGGCAACATCGTACAAATCATTATTTTGCTCACAAAATCTAATCACTACCCTCAAACGGAAAAATGGATAGCCAGTGAGGGGAATGTGGGGGAATTGTTATTTTTCACATTCTAATTCACATCACAAGGAACCCAAAAGAAACACATATATCAGATTGGTTTGGCGCCTTTCGCCCGCGGCGATGCAGCACACACTGATATTAGTTTTAAATACAGATTGCTGGCAATAACACAGCAGAGGGGTCCCTGTCTGGTACACAAACCACAGCCAGGATTGCTTCACATAGCCGCCTCTCTGTAAGTGAGACACCTTCAATCAAAAAGCTCAAATAAACGTCGTTCTTTGGCTCTGTCAACTGTAAACTGTTATTGATCCCAACAAATTAAATTTGTTCACGCTGATCGATCAAACACATTATCTGTTTTTTTCTTCTTCAGTCTATTACCAGCAAGTGGAAACTCAAGAGGCATCAATAAATACAGCCGGGTCACCCAGGATAGATTCTCTATGCAGCCAAAGGCCTGTAAAAACAGTAGACCAAACCTAAGCACTTGTACTTAAAAGGTAATGGACCTGTATCGTGACTAAACGTTAAGTGCCTGAGGTAAGATACAGGATCGAGCTTTGTGGCACCTCCAAGGTCTGCTAGCAGACACTTGTATTTGTTTGTCTCTTTTTGCCCCTGCTAATATCTAACTCCCCCCCCCCCCCCCCCCCCCCCCCCCCCCCCTGTGTAAGCCTTCCAGCTGGCATGCTGCTGTGCTTGGCAGGTTGGGGGTAACATGAGAATTAAACCTATATCGCACCAGCTACCAGTTCTCAAATATCAGCTGAGTCCAGCACTTCACAGGGGACTAGCAGGAGGAAAGCATGTCAAACGGCACAAACAACCAGCTCATCCTCACAGAGCTTCAAGAAAAAAAAGTTTTCAGAAGAAAGTTTACATCCTTCACAGGCCTTTGTCAGAGATGGATTACATAGATGTAAGCTTCGGACCACAACTCCCATTTGTGCACTACTTCATGGACCAACGGGATGACTACGGGCACAGTTGTGGGAAAGGCACAAGGCAGGACAGGTTTTGGTTTCTCCAAAATAGGAGGGGGGGGGGGGGGGGGGACAGCTACTCCCCATAATTCCTGTCACTAACAGGTTTTCCATTTCATTATTTCAATACTAACATCCTGAACTGCTAGAGTAGAACCACTGCCAGGTCTATTACACTGACCAGACAGGGAGAAGCGTGATGTCGTACTGTAACCCCACTAAAGCAGCCTTCTCAACTATTGGGTGTTCCCCAGCCCCCCTTTCAGTACAACCATGGCTCACGGCCCAGAAATGCATTCATTCCCTTCCCTTCTAAACAAACAGAAGCCATTAACCCAAATATCAGAAGTATCAAAGTCATTCATACAGTACTAGTAAAACTCAGAGGTTGAAGAGGAAATTCATAGAGTAAAAAACACGATTCAGTTGACATTCTTATGAAATTCCATTAGGCTAGTCTTTGTGATCATGACCTTAAATGCCTGAACGAGCTTAAAGACAGATCCAGATACCGTAAACAGAGATACAGACTATACCACAGGAAATGACACGTTTAGTTGACGTGACAGCGTAGAAGGTGCATTTGCCTGGTGCTTGAGAAGAGCTGCGGGTCTAATTATTCAACCCTTTGGAATAAGTCCAATGTTCTCGATACTGACTGTAACCCCTTTATGACTGTCTAGGTCCATGGAAATGAAACCCTTTCACCTCCAGTGTCTCGTGTTAAAGAAGGCTTGCCTGAAGACAACCTGAAACTATTTTCAGTCTTGGGCATTTCCTCTGAATACCACGAGAAGAATGACAGCTTGTCCACAAACGAAAGGGAGACTTCTAGAAATAAGACTATCCGCCCCTCCACTGTGATAGAGCATGGCTGATAAGTCTTTTATTATGGAAATTCATTTTAAACAGTGTAAAATGTGGGAGGCTCAGTTTTTTTTGCCCATGTTTCTCCCACTATCACTCCAGCTATTGATAAGATGTCTAAATGTATTGCAGAATAATTCTGCAGGAAAAGAGATAAAAGGTTGCTGAATAAAATATGAGGTGAAGGCTGTAAATTGTAGCAATGCATATCATTTCATTCAAATGTAGGACGCAATTACCATCTGCTACACTCATCAGTTCCCTCCTTTATGACTTAATTATATGTTTAATGCTATCAGATCAAGGAAAGGGCAAAACAGATGAACGAGGGAGAAAGAGAGAAGATTCCGCAGCAAGACAAAAGGCAGATGAAAAGTAACATAAAGGATAGAATTGATTTCATTTACCGGGAAATAGAAAAAGCTCATTTAGATACAATGTTCCCTCGTCTTCTTTGCCATTGTGAGATAATAAAGAAGCGTGTTTGCCAATAGGTCTGGTAGAAATGTAACAGAAAGAGTCAAGTTCCTCAAAACCAGATCAACCCGCGTTCATTTCTAAAGTACTGTGACTTTGTGACATTTTTGAAAACGTTGTTGTGTGATCACGGACTAGAACCAATCTCTAATTGACATCAGTGCCGGATTTACGTAAAAGTGAATCCCGCACAATGTGTACCTTCAATTAACTCTCTCACTGATGGAAACCCAGTCTACGCAACCTTATACGACACACATCATTAATAGCAGTATTGATGGTGCACTGTCCATATATTCAAGCAGATCATATATTTTCACCTGCGTTTTATATCGCATGACATAACACTCTATGTGTTTCTGCATATGTACCAAGATGTTCAAATAAACTTAACCAAAGCCAGACCCCGAAATCATAATAGAATTGACTAAAACTTTATTTGGATGCATGTGTAGTCCAAATGGCTGAGGGGTATGTGGCTGCCTGGCCAGTGTCATCCCAGGTGCCAGCGGGCTCCATCTCCTAACTGTGTACCTTTGGCCAGAACTCATTACAGCCTGACATTTAGGACTCGCTGCCCATGCCAAGTCAGCCCACTGGATTGAGACAAATGATGTAGTTATTTTTTTATGTCACACATTAACTCACGTCCAGTGGGAGCCAAATCTGTATCACCTTCATATCAACTGGTTAAAGGATATGGATTTGACCATGGTGTTTATGCTCCTTGCTTCCTTCTTGCTGGATGATGTGAGTGAGGTTTTGTTCACTGATGCAGAATAATTATGTTGCCCTCTCATCCTCATATACACATCCATGGGTCATGCTTGGTGTTCATAAAGTTCTGGTAGAGAGTCAACAAGACATTCAACCTCTATGGTGTGGTTTCCCAGACACAGAGTAAATCTAGTCATGGACTACAAAGCATCCTCAGTAGAGAATCTTCATTGAAAATGCTTCTAAGTCTAGGATTAGGCTTTATCGGTGTTGGGAAGCCGACCCTAAGAGTGGTAAATGCCTATTGTTATGTGACAAACCCCATAGTGTCTGTTAATAAAGTTCATCCTCATAATTGACCTATCTTGTATAGTTACAACTAATCTTTGAAAGAAGGCAACCAAATATTCCAAACGAATATTTTTTTTAAAGAAATATGACTGACAAGTTGCTCAACTCTACCTGGGTAGAATGCAGCGATGTTCCCTGTGCTGTTCTGTCCCCACAAACGCTGAGAAGAAATGAAAAAGAGACGGAAGAAAAAGAGTGAATCAATAAGAATTCATTTCATTGTTTCACCCCTGACAGCATATCCTATCTGATCTTTAACTACATCTTAATTGAAGCATAATGATAACGCATATTTTTGGACTATTCTATTCCAGATTATGAAATGAGTCAAACTATTCACATCAAGAGAAATGACTGAGATGAGAGAATGAGACAGATCTATTTGAAGAAAATATTTTTTTTTTTAGTATTTCTGTGGGTAACAATGAGATTATGCTTTAAATGTATCAAATCATGTTTGGAACTTATTCTCTTTCAATCTTAGGAAATTTCCCATGAATGGTAGGGGTTTGATTTTGGACTACTAGACCAAAGGAAAGAACATGAAGAGAACAAAAGCTCCATCTTGTGGTGTGAAAGGAGATGGAACTTCAGAACAAGCAAATACATTCCTAGGTACTCTACACTACAGCACTGTGAGCAGTATACTACTATACTATACTATACTATACTATAGTAAACATCTCATAATAGAACCATTAGAATTCAGTAAGGTAACAAATACTAGATGCAGGCAAGACATTGGTTAATATCAAGAATCTGTGAGATGGAGTACCAGAGAACATATTGGTTTGAAATATCATTCAAAACAATGATACTGTTTTGGGGGAAACAAATACAATGATACTGAATAGCAAATTAATGAGACAAATTAAGTGGGAATTAAATATCCCCTGGGGAGCAAACTATATATCATATGTAGTGGACCCTTGTCTTGTGAATGATATGGCAGACAATATTCTACCTGGTTGAAGGCCTAGTTTCATCATTATGAAGGCCTATACGGTACCTTTGGTGATTGAGATGTTCATAGATGAGAGGGTCTATGACACAGGGTGTGTCTCAAACGGCACCCTGTTACCTATATAGTGCACTACTTTTGACCAGAGCCCTATGTGCCCTGGTCAAATCTAGTGTGCTGCAAAGGGAAAAGGATGCCATTTGAGACGCAGATATAGTGTCCCTTACAGAGATTTGATGGACTAGAGATCTAGGGATGCTCCATGACAATTGAGTAGCAGGACTATATTGCTATATTATATGAAATGCTTAATTGCTGATTAAAGCTAGACAACCTCTGTATGTGTGAACATAGTATGCAGGAGATTTACAATATATTGAGTTTACAGCCATTGAGTGAACTATCAGTGCTTAGTTAAGAGATAAACTGAAAACTTTAATTGAGTCTGGCTCGTTTATCTGACTTGTACATTGTTAGGGGAATTGTAGATAATAGACCATTAAATTAAGCTGAAGTAAAAACCCAGTTGATGCATGTGCCATGGATATTTTTCACACAAATGGAAAATATGTTACAAAAAGAAAAAAGGGAAGTAATTGATTTCAAATTAATTGTGCAAAGGTCTCCCTGATGGGTACCATCTGTCAAAACAAGCTGTACATTCAGCAAATCTAATTGTAATTAATTAAATGGCTAACAAATTACATACATCATAGTTAACACTGGGAGAAACTACCGCAGGAACTGTTATGAAACAAATTAGCTTTTAGAATTAAAGAAAATTACATCACATAACTAAATATTACACTCATTTCCGCCAGCCATATTTCTTAATGAATTCCGTAATTAATTTAATTCACACATTGTGCATAATTTGGAGCTGAAAATGTCAGTGGGTCAGACTTAACCACCATTCTTGCTGGCTGTCGGTTCCAACGAGAGACATATTAGCAAAACATGACCTCTTATGTAAATGACAGAGACCGAATGTTGTCATTTTAATTCCAAGGTCTGATTAGCATGTCCTAAAGATATCCTACAACTACATGTTGTCCATTTTACACATGCCCGTGTCAAATTAAGAGCTTCAATTGTCAGTCATGTTTTTTTCATAATCCCTCTCAATTTCAAAAGAAAATGGCTACCGGTAAACAAGGACAATATACAGCATATTGAGAATTCAGTACCTATCCCTAAAACACAACATATGATGTAGATTTATTCACCTTAAACCAAAAAGCTGATCTATCCATTCAATAAGCGCTGCATGTTTGTGGGTGCCACAATAGATAAATGATAATGAATACATGAATAACTTGTCCAATGAATAGGATATATAAACTGACACATGCATTGTGAGGCTTCAGGGCTTTCCTGAGGCCAATCATTTAGCCAAGCCACTAATGAAAGCCCATGTACTGTGGCTAAGGGCAGCCACCAGGAGAGACAACACAACATCCACCCCGCCTGCCTGCCTCCCGCTCTCGCTCTCTCTAAGTGTTGGGGGGCACTTAATGGTCTGGATGGAGCCAACAGGGCTCCCAAGAGATGACTGCTGATGAAGTGAAAACCTGTTGTGTCCTCTCTTAATCACTGGCTAATGGCTATTGCAACACAGCTTTTATGACGCTCGTGTGTGTGTTTATGTGTGTATGTGTGTGTGTGTGTGTGTGTGTGTGTGTGTGTGTGTGTGTGTGTGTGAGTGAGTGGGTGAGTGAGTGAGTCACTGAGTTACTTAAATTGTGAATGTACGCATTGCAGACACCAAAGTAAGCGACACACCTGTACTGGTTACACCGGTTATGCTTGATTTACCCTATTATCACCATATTGACACGTCACACTTTGCTATAATTTCAAAGTTAAAAAAACGGATGTGCAAAGGTCCATTACTGACCCCAAAAAACTGTCGGGGGAAAGAAAAAAAGAAAAAAAAATCTGTTTTTGTTCAGGCCTACACTCACTGTGCGACGCATCATGCCTTATTTTGTTTACATTAGACAGGCCACATCCACTTTCACGCCACCTTCGACGTACCCTAAAACGGTTTGCATAAAATGAAGCTGTCTATCCAGTCACTGTGTGTGCTCTCAACGTTGAAATATGTCGTTGATGGGCGCTACCTCCACGACAGAACAAGGCGCAAATGTGTCAAAGAACTCAAATGGATGTTGTGGTTTTGCATTCTCCTCAAGGGAATATGATATTTTCCTTTCTCATTCAAAGACATTAGGTGAGGGCAAGTAAGTGAACAACAAATTGCAAGATAATTGCCTGTGTACTTCCATAATAGTGGGCAGCGCATGATACACATTGTACCGTTCAGGGAAGTAAATGGGCAACGCGGAGGTAAGTTTTATTGATACATTGTTGCGTTTCGCTACAAAATTCACAATAGTTCAACAAACCGTTGTTTGGCCAAAACCGCGTGGAATGCCACGCAGGCAATAGCCTACTAAAACTACCCCAAAGTAAAGAGAAGTTGAACGGGGAGGGGGAGAAGTATGACTCGTGCATGCATTAATAAGATACTGTGACCTAGTATATCCAGACGTACTAAAAATGAAGACTGTAAGGAAATACTTTAGGGGTAGTGGGAGGGCACTTGCATTTGTTTTCATTGCATCTGTCATTTGGCTACTGTTTGATATGGTAGCACTTCGCCTGTCAATGAATGATGTTAACAGCCAACTTCTGAAAGAAAGCGTAGTGAAGGAAAGGCTGACTGTCACACCGCAGGCCACGGAGCGTACACAGTTAGACTTAGACCTGGACGAGGCAGGTACTAAAGGTCCACTCCAGAATGAAAAGAAAGTCCATGAAGTGGGCAGAAAGCGAGGACCTGCTGCCAAAAAGGACCCGCAGTTGAAGGACAAAGTCAATTCACATGAGCAACAAGGGGGGAATGCCCAACCAAAGTCAGAACAAGGAAATTATGTCATTTTTAAGCCTAACCAAATCGAAACAGTGAATCATGTCACAGGACAGTTGAGTGTGCCTTTGAATACGAAAACGCCCGTCAAAGATCCTTTGCCTGTCAAAGACCTGTCAAAAAAGGCAATGGACTTGATGCTAAATGTGGTGAAGTCCGAGGATAAGAATGTAGCGGTGCTTTCGAACTTCACCAAAGTGCCACCTGGTGTTCAAGAAGGAAAACATGTGGAAACATTGACCTCAAAAAAGACAGAGAAAGCAGAGAAAAATATAGGCCTAATGCAAAAAGCCAAAGCAAAAATGGACCAAAAGAAGAATGAGAGAGTCCGAGATCCACTGGAGCCTGGCATACAAGAAAGTTTTATAAAATACAAAGTTGCCGTGGACCACACAGTTAAATCTGTCAAAAAGGATGTACTGAAAGGAAAGGAGGTGGTCGTCAATATTAAGGACAAACGGATCAATGCCGTTGATAAAGGTAAGCCGTATGTCTTAAAGGAGACCGTACTTCCTAGAGCAAAGTTTAAACGTCAACCAGGAGTTCCCACAAACTCCACAGACGTTCGAAACACAGGCGTTCACAAAGTGCTGGCATTAGACATGACCGAAGCCCCCAGAGATGCCGACGCAATTGGGCAATTTGGGAAAGCAGCCATGGTGCCCAGTGACAAAGAGCAGGAGGTGAGGAACCGGTGGAATGAAGGCCATTTCAACGTGTACCTGAGTGACCAGATCCCTGTGGACCGAGCCATCCCAGACACCAGACCGCATACGTGAGTCACACTCTGGCCTTGACCACATCATGCATACTCACGTATTCCCACACTTGTATTCCTCATACAGACACCCATATAGTGATATAGTACAGTTAGCATTAGGTAACCTCTCTTGTTACTGTGTTGTGTTGTTCTCCAGGTGTTCTGAGAGTGTGGTCCATGATGACTTGCCCACCACCAGTGTGATCTTCTGCTTTGTGGATGAGGTATGGTCCACTTTGCTCCGGTCCGTCCACAGTGTCCTCAATCGCTCTCCACCACACCTTCTCAAAGAGATCATCCTGGTGGATGACTTTAGTTCCAAAGGTAAGAGGGAGGAGGAGCTTTCCTGGTAAACAGTAGAGGATGGGTTCAGAGTTTTTCCCTGCCGTCTGTTGTGTCCAGGGAAATTCTGGGCCCAACTGAAGACAATTTCATGACTCTAGGACCAAGAAAATGTGTTCAACCTAGCTACTGAAGTTTTGTAAATGTATATTCTTAATTGTAGAATATGGCATTTTTTTTGCAATATACTGTAAAGTTACAGATTTGGAGATCTTCAGACAGCAACGATAGCTTTATAAATAGGGCCTGGAGTTTTTCTTGGGCAGGTCACATAGTCAGACTGAACTCGGTGCCCTAACCACACTCGCTCTCATCTACTCTTTCAGAATATCTCAAGAACCACCTGGATGTGTACATGTCCCAGTTTCCCAAAGTGCGGATCGTACGTCTGAAGGAGAGGCAGGGCCTGATCCGAGCTAGGCTGGCAGGAGCCGCCATTGCCAAAGGTAACCAACCACATCCTGCTATATCGTATGACCACTCTCGCTTACATTGTATGCTGTTTAAACTAAATATTCAATGCAAAGAAATCTCAGTCTTGTCCTCCCGTACATGAGGCAGTCAAGGGTTTGTTTGTCTTCAGTGGTTTGTTTGCATTTCCCTTCAGGTGATGTTTTGACTTTTCTTGACTCGCATATTGAATGCAACGTGGGCTGGTTGGAACCTCTGCTGGAGAGAGTGTACATAGACAGGAGGAAAGTGGCCTGCCCAGTCATTGACGTCATCAGTGACAAGGACATGAGGTAATGTATCATTACCATAATACTAAATGCTTGTGTCTCAAATGGCACATTTCCTGTATACTGTCCATTTGGAAAGTATTCAGACCCATTTGACTTTATATAGACAGGTGTGTGTGCCTTTCCAAATCATGTCCAATCAATTGAATATACCACAGGTGGACTTCAATCAAGTTGTAGAAACATCTCAAGGATGATCAATGGAAACGAGATACACCTGAGCTCATTTTTGAGTCTCTCAGAAACGGGTCTGAATACTTACACTACCGGTCAAAAGTGCTAGAACACCCACTCATTCAAGGGTTTTTATTAAATTTGTATTATTTTCTCAATTGTAGAATAATAGTGAAGACATCAAAACTATGAAATAACACAGGGAATCATGTAGTAACCCAGAAGGTGTTAAACAAATCAAAATATATTTTATATAGCCACCCTTTGGCTTGAGAAGTGTTATTTCAAACTTTTGATTTCTTCACTATTAATCTACAATGTAGAAAATAGTAAAAATAAAGAAAAACCCTTGAATGAATAGGTGTTCTAAAACATGTGACCGGTACTGTATGTAGATAAGGTATATCTGTTATTTATTTTGTATAAATTTGCACTATGGGCCCAGGTCAAAAGTAGTGCATTATGTAAGGACTAGGATACCATTTGGTGCGCCCCTTATTAGAGCTGGGCTATATGGAAAAAAAATCCATATCACAATACAAGTGGGGCAAAGTCATTATGCAAGGACTGTGGGACCAAATACTAAACTCTGACTACTTTAATACACTAAGTGATTTTATCATATACAGTGGGGCAAAAAAGTATTTAGTCAGCCACCAATTGTGCAAGTTCTCCCACTTAAAAAGATGAGAGGCCTGTAATTTTCATCATAGGTACACTTCAACTATGACAGACAAAATGAGGAGAAAAAAAAATCAGAAAATCACATTGTAGGATTTTTTAAATTCATTTATTTTCAAATTATGGTGGAAAATAAGTATTTGGTCACCTACAAACAAGCAAGATTTCTGGCTCTCACAGACCTGTAACTTCTTCTTTAAGAGGCTCCTCTGTCCTCCACTCGTTACCTGTATTAATGGTACCTGTTTGAACTTGTTATCAGTATAAAAGACACCTGTCCACAACCTCAAACAGTCACACTCCAAACTCCACTATGGCCAAGACCAAAGAGCTGTCAAATGACACCAGAAACAAAATTGTAGACCTGCACCAGGCTGGGAAGACTGAATCTGCAATAGGTAAGCAGCTTGGTTTGAAGAAATCAACTGTGGGACAATTATTAGGAAATGGAAGACATACAAGACCACTGATAATCTCCCTCGATCTGGGGCTCCACGCAAGATCTCACCCCGTGGGGTCAAAATGATCACAAGAACGGTGAGCAAAAATCCCAGAACCACACGGGGGGACCTAGTGAATGACCTGCAGAGAGCTGGGACCAAAGTAACAAAGCCTACCATCAGTAACACACTACGCCGCCAGGGACTCAAATCCTGCAGTGCCAGATGTGTCCCCCTGCTTAAGCCAGTACATGTCCAGGCCCGTCTGAAGTTTGCTAGAGAATATTTGGATGATCCAGTAGAATATTGGGAGAATGTCATATGGTCCGATGAAACCAGAATATAACTTTTTGGTAAAACCCAACTCGTTGTGTTTGGAGGACAAAGAATGCTGAGTTGCATCTAAAGAACACCATACCTACTGTGAAGCATGGGGGTGGAAACAGCATGCTTTGGGGCTGTTTTTCTGCAAAGGGACCAGGATGACTGATCCGTGTAGAGGAATGAATGAATGGGGCCATGTATCGTGAGATTTTGAGTGAAAATCTCCTTCCATCAGCAAGGGCATTGAAGATGAAACGTGGCTGGGTCTTTCATCATGACAATGATCCCAAACACACCGCCCGGGCAACGAAGGAGTGGCTTCGTAAGAAGCATTTCAAGGTCCTGGAGTGGCCTAGCCAGTCTCAAGATCTCAACCCCATAGAAAACCTTTGGAGGGAGTTGAAAATCCACGTTGCCCAGCAACAGCCCCAAAACATCACTGCTCTAGAGGAGATCTGCATGGAGGAATGGGCCAAAATACCAGCAACAGTGTGTGAAAACCTTGTGAAGACTTACAGAAAACATTTGACCTCTGTCATTGCCAACAAAGGGTATATAACAAAGTATTGAGAAACTTTTGTTATTGACCAAATACAGTGCCTTGCGAAAGTATTCGGCCCCCTTGAACTTTGCGACCTTTTGCCACATTTCAGGCTTCAAACATAAAGATATAAAACTGTATTTTTTTGTGAAGAATCAACAACAAGTGGGACACAATCATGAAGTGGAACGACATTTATTGGATATTTCAAACTTTTTTAACAAATCAAAAACGGAAAAATTGGGCGTGCAAAATTATTCAGCCCCCTTAAGTTAATACTTTGTAGCGCCACCTTTTGCTGCGATTACAGCTGTAAGTCGCTTGGGGTAAGTCGCTTGGGGTATGTCTATCAGTTTTGCACGTTGAGAGACTGAATTTTTTCCCATTCCTCCTTGCAAAACAGCTCGAGCTCAGTGAGGTTGGATGGAGAGCATTTGTGAACAGCAGTTTTCAGTTCTTTCCACAGATTCTCGATTGGATTCAGGTCTGGACTTTGACTTGGCCATTCTAACACCTGGATATGTTTATTTTTGAACCATTCCATTGTAGATTTTGCTTTATGTTTTGGATCATTGTCTTGTTGGAAGACAAATCTCCGTCCCAGTCTCAGGTCTTTTGCAGACTCCATCAGGTTTTCTTCCAGAATGGTCCTGTATTTGGCTCCATCCATCTTCCCATCAATTTTAACCATCTTCCCTGTCCCTGCTGAAGAAAAGCAGGCCCAAACCATGATGCTGCCACCACCATGTTTGACAGTGGGGCTGGTGTGTTCAAGGTGATGAGCTGTGTTGCTTTTACGCCAAACATAACGTCTTGCATTGTTGCCAAAAAGTTCAATTTTGGTTTCATCTGACCAGAGCACCTTCTTCCACATGTTTGGTGTGTCTCCCAGGTGGCTTGTGGCAAACTTTAAACAACACTTTTTATGGATATCTTTAAGAAATGGCTTTCTTCTTGCCACTCTTCCATAAAGGCCAGATTTGTGCAATATACGACTGATTGTTGTCCTATGGACAGAGTCTCCCACCTCAGCTGTAGATCTCTGCAGTTCATCCAGAGTGATCATGGGCCTCTTGGCTGCATCTCTGATCAGTCTTCTCCTTGTATGAGGTGAAAGTTTAGAGGGACGGCCAGGTCTTGGTAGATTTGCAGTGGTCTGATACTCCTTCCATTTCAATATTATCGCTTGCACAGTGCTCCTTGGGATGTTTAAAGCTTGGGAAATCTGTTTGTATCCAAATCTGGCTTTAAACTTCTTCACAACAGTATCTCGGACCTGCCTGGTGTGTTCCTTGTTCTTCATGATGCTCTCTGCGCTTTTAACGGACCTCTGAGACTATCACAGTGCAGGTGCATTTATACGGAGACTTGATTACACACAGGTGGATTGTATTTATCATCATTAGTCATTTAGGTCAACATTGGATTATTCAGAGATCCTCACTGAACTTCTGGAGAGAGTTTGCTGCACTGAAAGTAAAGGGGCTGAATAATTTTGCACGCCCAATTTTTCAGTTTTTGATTTGTTAAAAAAGTTTGAAATATCCAATAAATGTCATTCCACTTCATGATTGTGTCCCACTTGTTGATTCTTCACAAAAAAAATACAGTTTTATATCTTTATGTTTGAAGCCTGAAATGTGGCAAAAGTTCGCAAAGTTCAAGGGGGCCGAATACTTTCGCAAGGCACTGTACTTATTTTCCACCATAATTTGCAAATAAATTCATAAAAAATCCTACAATGTAATTTTCTGGGTTTTTTTTTTTCTTTCTCATTTTGTCTGTCATAGTTGAAGTGTACCTATGATAAAAATACAGGCCTCTCATCTTTTTAAGTGGGAGAACTTGCACAATTGGTGACTGACTGAATACTTTTTTGCCCCACTGTAAATTGACTGAATTATCACGATGAATTGAACAATAAATATCAAACAATGTGCATCAGTTGCTTTTTTTATTTATTTTTTTATTTTAAAAAAATTATTACATTACACTTAAAACTAATACTACTTTAGAAGTTTGTAGCTATCAATTGTCCTGTTAGCAATCTCCCATATTAGCGTACTTATTTCATTTCAAACTTCACATTTCTCTAGTGTAGGCTACTTTATCGGAATTATCAGTAACATTTTCTCAAGAAGTGATTATTTAGATCGGTGTTACATTTTGGTTTATTGCCCCAGCTCTAATTTCAGAGTTATTATTCAACCTTATTGTCTAGGCGTTAGACCCCCAAATTTGGTCTGTCAGTATCATCTGGGGGCACAATGTCTCTTTATTTACCTAGACTGGGCCGTTCTGGCTCGGACACTGCTTACTTATCTGTCTATGTCCCTAGAGTTGCAAAATGTGTGATAACATTGCAGCAATGGAAGCTTTGTGTGTTACCTACAAATCCTACATCATTAGAAATATTACATTCACAGCTATCCATCTGATACATTTTCTGAATATTTGAGTCAACGGCCTTCTGACTTCTAGGGTTCATGTTGGACTTACCTGTATACATTGCTGTGAAAAGTAACCCAGACGACCAGAATTGTATCAACTTATTTTTATCCAGCCAGGTTTGATGCAACATCCTGTTTACTGGATGTTGTTGATATATGTGATTTGTCGGCGCTATCTTGAGTTTCGTGCATTTCATTCCCTCACGCATTGTTAATCCAGTAATGTAATATTTGTTTAATGATATTCTGTTTACAGCTATGCGTTGGTTGACAACTTCCAAAGAGGGGTGTTCAAATGGCCCTTGGTGTTTTGGTGGCGCAGGTTATCAGAGGACGTCATTAAGAAGAATCACATGAAGGCTTCAGATCCCATCAGGTAGTTCTGGATTTCATTTACGTCCCTCATTACTGTATGTTTACAAACACAGCAAATTGGCTAGTGTTTATTTTTCCTTCAGTGTAGCATTTCTAGTGTTGATTCAGGGTGTTAAATTAACTCTAAGAGTGAGAATTACACATCACTCTGCAAGCCAGCATAATGAGATTTGCTGGCCTGTAAAGCAGGAGGTTCCTAACACCACTGTTAGGGTAAAACGTGGCTTTCAAAGTAAGTAATTCCCACTGGGCACCTACTGGTGGAAACAACATTGATTCAACGTCATTTCAATGAAACTACGTTGAACCAACATGGAATTGAAGTTGAATTGACGTCTACGCCCAGTGGGTTATGATATATGTAATGTATTGTCATAAACAGTTGCATGATAACATAGGAGGAACGATAGGAATTCACTTGGTGAAGTCCACAGGATTGAAAATTGGCTAATTAAAAAATTCTGAATTTATTGGTCACATACGCAGATATGTTTCTAGCTCCAACAGTGCTCCCTCTTCCTCCCTTTATCTTTCACCCCCTCCACTTCCCTCTAACTCACCAAGTTACTCTCACTTTAACTAAACTAGACAGGGCTTTCACTCTTGTGCCTAATAGGTACACAAGAATACGCACAACAATCAATATCAGCATTTGTGAGTTTGATTACAGGCTCAAAATGTCCAGAAACAAAGACCTCTCTTCTGAAACCTGTCAGTCTATTCTTGTTCTGAGAAATGAAGGCTATTCCATGTGAGAAATTGCCAAGAAACTGAGGATCTCGTACAACGCTGTGTACTACTCCATTCACAGAACAAGAGCAATCTGGCTCTAACCAGAATAGAAAGAGATGTGGGAGGCCCCGGTGCACAACTGAGCAAGAGAACATGTACATTAGAGTGACTCGTTTGAGAAACAGACGCCTCAAGTCCTTAACTGGCAGCTTCATTAAATGGTACCCGCAAACATCCGTCTCATCGTCAACAGTGAAGAGGCGACTCCGGGATGCTGGCCTTCTTGGCAGAGTTCCAGTGTCTGTTCTTTTGCCCATCTTAATCTTTTATTTTTATTGGCCAGTCTGAGTTATGGCTTGTTCTTTGAAACTCTGCAAACTTAACATTGTCACTAACCAGGTTTCCATCCAAACTTTTTATGTGTGTAAAGTGCATGATGGATAAACTAATGTCATGCCAGGCCTGATGGAAACAACATCTTTGGGTAAATTTTCCAAATGTTGAAAAAACTAAATACGCTAGACAAGGTGGGCTCTCTATGTATTTGTAAAATGAATGATGAGAGATGTCGGTGGAAACGCTTTTATGTGCAAATATTGTTATAATAACCATAATATTGAAGTAAACATGGAGTCATGTGATGACAATGTTGTGTGGTCCTCCCACTATGACTCATTGGAAAAGAATGCAATTTATTTAACTACAGATTAACTTCACAGTGCAAGGTGATGAGCTTGATGCTCCTTTCCAATAAATATTGAGGGTGTTATTGTGGTGACATGATGATCAATGCTTGGCTGCCATTTGACTAATAAATTTAATCTGGCTCTTTTGTCCATAATAATCTCTCTCGTGCGCTATACGTGCTCTCTAGCCAACCATATATATATATATATATATTTTTTTTTTAAATTTGGTACATGGGAATTCTAACCGCAAGAGGTATTTTTTTATGTGCACGCCATCACGCACAGCCTTTATCTGCAAGTCAATTTGATGGAAACGCATCTCTGGTGGGAAAATGTGCATATTGTTTTTATGCAATTTTTTTGGAATATTTGCATGAAACTTAGCTAGTGTTGATTTAACACTGGAGAATTTGTTGTGTAGTAACAGTTGCGGATTAGTTCAAGTACATAAGTATTGGGGCCCTCTTCCAATACTTTGGAAATTCATCCTTCGTTCCTTGTTTCCTTCAGTTAATCATCGATCTATACACGATTGGATAGGTCAATGCTAGTTTACGCCAACCTATTACTTTCACCAATCCAACCAGTTGAGATCAGTGACTACTTCAAGGAAAGGAGGAAGGAAGGATGCAGGATGGAAGTATTCCAACAGGGCCAAGTTCTGACTCATCCAAATTACTCTTAAGTTAATAAGACCAAGGAGGAATGTTGTGTTTTGAGAGAAACTGAGTTATACAATCTCCAGGACATCTCAACAGAAAACATTTCGCAGCTAAACAAATGGTACTTATTGCATAAGTTCAGGTTAGTCCCTCCCTTCTATATGACTGTGTACTTTGTTTCTCAGGTGTCCCATCATGGCAGGAGGACTTTTCTCCATTGATAAGAAGTACTTCTATGAACTGGGCTCTTATGATCCTGGCTTGGATGTATGGGGTGGAGAGAACATGGAGATCTCTTTTAAGGTCAGTGACTAATTTCTTCTGTTTTTAAAAAAAAAATGTATTAGAGATTGAACTATTTGCAGGTTTGTTATTCTTCAACCTGTTCCAGGATTACACACTTAACTCAGCTCATGATCAAGGCCGCCTCTTAAATGGCACCCTATACCCTATGTAGTAGTGCACTACATTTGACCAGTGCCCGATGAGCAATAGGGTGCCGCGTGGGACTTCAATCAAATGTTCTGATCACATCCTACTTGTGTTGTTTTTGCAGATTTGGATGTGTGGAGGTGAGATCGAGATCATCCCATGTTCCAGAGTGGGCCACATTTTCCGAGGCGCCAACCCATACAAGTTCCCCAAGGACAGGCAGAAGACGGTCGAGCGTAACCTGGCCAGGGTGGCAGAGGTGTGGCTGGATGAGTACAAGGACCTGTTCTACGGCCATGGATACTACCATCTGCTGGATAGGAGTGTCATCGACATCGGCAACCTCACAGACCAGATCGAGCTCCGGAAGAAGCTCAAATGCAAGAGCTTCAAGTGGTACCTGGATAATGTGTACCCAGACATGGCTGCTCCATTGGTCAAAGCTGAGGGGCTAGTAGGTGTACTTTTTTATTATAAAAATAATTGATTTGATATTTATAGCACTTTTCCAGATGCTCAAAACCCTTATGCAGTTTATTCCTTGTGGTTTATAACTTTATTTGAAATGCTTAAAATCATTGTCTCTACTGAACTAATAGGAATCCAGTTTTTGCTTTTAGGCTGTTTATCTTAGAATATATTGCAATTGGTGCTCTTTGTCTGGCAAACAATTGTTATTCTTAGTTTATTTTTCCGTTAACTTATCCCGCCTCTCGATGCTGATAGACAATTGTACTTTTTTTTATGAGCGGGGGATGTTTACTTGTCTGCTCTCAATGCCTCTGCAACACAGAGATGCCAATTGTCCTCTTATGTGAACAAAAAGTGACTGGATTGTGACAGTTGTCTGTCAGGATCTGTTGAAGGCGCAGAATGGAAAGAAATGAGAAGCTTTTCTACTGTCAATAGTGCAGTGACAATGCCTACGTAAACTACTGCTATGACTGCTCAACGCATTGACATGAAATTTTATACCTGTGATCCTCCTTTGCTAGGTTTTCAATCGTGGAGTAAGAAAATGCCTCGCTCTGCAGAAAGGCTCCCTTGCCTTTGAGATATGTGATCTCAGCAAGCTGGTAAATACTCCTAAATTCCCTATTTGAAATGAACAGCTGTCTTATGACTATAACCCACTATGGAATCCTTGTTGAGTTCAACACACACCGAACCGCACTTGAAAACCCCATAGTTATCATGAAGCCCAATTATACAGTACCAATCAAAAGTTTGGACACACCAACTCATTCAAGGGTTTTTCTTTATTTTTACTGTTTTCTACATTGTAGAATAATAGTGAACACATGGAATCATATAGTATCCAAAACAGTGTTAAACAAACACAAATATATTTTACATTCAAAGTAGCCACCATTTGCCCTGACAGCTTTGCACACTCTTGACATTCTCTCAACCAGCTTCATGAGGTAGTCACCTGGAATGCATTTCAATTAACGGGTGTGCCTTGTTAATTTGTGGAATTTGTTTCCTAAATGTGTTTGAGCCAATCAGTTGTGTTGTGACAAGGTAGTGGTGGTATACAGAAGATAGACCTATTTGGTAAAATACCAATTCCATATTGTGGCAAGGACAGCTTAAATAAGAAAAGAGAAACGACAGTCCATCATTACTTCAAGACATGAAGGTCAGTCAATCTGGGGAAATTTCAAGAAATTTTAAGGTTTCTTCAAGTGCAATCACAAACACCATCAAGCGTTGTGATGAAACTGGCTCTCATGAGGACCGCCACAGGAAAGGAAGACCCAGAGTTACCTCTGCTGCAGAAGATAAGTTCATTAGTTACCAGGTTCAGAAACTGCAGCCAAAATAAATGCTTCACTAAGTTTAAGTAACAGACACATCTCAACATCAATTGTTCAGAGAATAATCAGGCCTTCATGGTCGAATTGCTGCAAAGAAACCACTACTAAAGGACACCAATAAGAAGAAGAGTCTTGCTTTGGCCAAGATACTCAAGCAATGGACATTAGACCAGTAGAAATCTGTCCTTTGGTCTGATAGTCCAAATTTGAGATTTTTGCTTCCAACCGCCGTGTCTTTGCGAGATGCAGAGTAGGTGAACGGTAGGCTGTGTAAGGGCTATTTGACCAAGAAGGAGAGTGATGGAGTGCTGCATCAGATGACCTGGCCTCCACAATCACGCGACCTCAACCCAATTGAGATGGTTTGGGATGAGTTGGACCGCAGTGAAGGAAAAGCAGCCAGCAATTGCTCAGCATATGTGGGATCTCCTTCAAGACTGTTGGAAAAACATTCCTCCTGAAGCTGGTTGAGAGAATGCCAAGAGTGTGCAAAGCTGTCAAGGCAAAGGGTGACTACTTTGCAGAATCTGAAATCTAAAATATATTTGGATTTGTTTAACATTTTCGGTTACTACATGATTCCTCATGTTTCATAGTTTTGATGTCTTCGCTATTCAACAATGTAAAAAATAAAGAAAAACCCTTGAATGTGTAGGTGTCTTCAAACTTTTGACTGATACTGTATGTCTGGCATCCCAAATTGCACCATATTCCCTAGATATTGCACTACCCTATTGGTCTCGGTCAAAAGCAGTGCACTATATAGGTAATGGTGCCATTTGGGACACACCTTAACTATCCCCTCTGTCCCTAAACCTCAGAATCAGCACTTCAATTACACCTGGATGAGGCACGTTCGCCAGAAAGATGTCTGTCTCACTGCTCAGGACAAAGGTAGCAGCCTGGCTATGCAGCCGTGTGACAACACCAAGCCACAGCTACGCTGGCTCCACAAGGCCTCCAACTCTGCTCTGGTAGGTTCGCTTTACAGTGGGCCTTTACCTCCTCTACTAGAGTTCTCTGGATATCGATTTTTGTGACAAATATTTGTTATTCTTATGCCAAGCTACTGTCAGCAACTAGCATACAGAAGATGTACAGTGTGCTTTAAGGTTGGAGTGAAGAGGAAATTCAGCAACTCTTGGAGGATAGTGGATGTTGATTTTAAATTGCTTCTTTATTGTTAAAACCATCGCATTTTTGGTCCTTAGCCTCGTCAGGGTTTGCACCTCAATTCACAACACCTTGGTTGGAGAGCGAGGTAGCAGCAGTGCTCCTTTGCTGATTGAAAGTTAACATTATGTACATCCTGGTGCTTACTGTACTATTGCCCTGTGTCGTCTTTGTTCAGGTGGAGCACCTCGTTATGGAGCTTGCTTCCCAGCGTTTGTGTCTTGAGGCTGGGGCTCTGGGTGACCGCATGCAGCTGAAGAGGTGTGAGCCTACCAGTCCCTACCAGAAGTGGCAGTTCACACACTACCGCGCTGAATGACGGGAGTACAGGGCTACAGCACTATTCATGCATTAGTGATCAACACTCCGGTACTTGACTGTGCTGTGTGTGTGTGTGTGTGTTTGTGTGTGTGTGTGTTTTGGATTTGGTCTGTTGCAATAGGAATACGCATGGTGTTGGTTTGAGGGTGGTGTTGGGATGTGCAATGTTTTCTTAAAAAAAAAATATTTTTATATCATGATCAACTTTTGAATGACTTATGAGGCCCCGGAAATGATTTGAAAGGGCAGCTATTAGACAATGTAATCACAGTGTTTTTGGATGCATTGTTTACTGGAGTTGCACTTTTTATTGAGCTCTTTGGTTTTACACTGTATGTTCATCAGCTTTGCAAAAACAAATGTTCTCTAAAGAGCCGTGGCATATCGACTATTTTTCTACAGATGTTCTCTATATTGTCGCTCTCGGTTTGACCACACAATTGACCATATTTCCTACTGTTTCAGTGCCAAATGGCTGGATATATTATGCCACTTTTCCATGATTCATGTAAATACATATTTTCTGTCCTTGTACCATTTTCACTGTTTGAAATACCATTTTATGTACAAATTGATGAGCCTGTGTAGACATTACATATCACAGATAGCTTTGCTAAAGACTTTTTTTTTTTTAATGAGATTAAAAATAATTGCATTTGCATGCATGCATGTGAGGTTATGACTCAGCTCTGGGTTGACGTTTCCCCTAAGGTACCGATCTAGGTTCAACTTCCCTTCCCCCAATCCTGAACCACCAACGATTAGTGGGGGGAAATGCAAAACTGACCCAAGATCAGTGTCTACGGGCCACTTCACCCTACACCGAATGTCTCACTTAGGATAATAAGAGCTGCTTCTTTATTACTATATGGGAATAGGTTTAGTACATACTGTATGTATATTTCTCTAACACTAGAGGGGACTGTTGTTGAAGGAATATCATTTTTTTCTCCTTTTCTGAATAGATATTAAAAATGATCATTTAACGTGGGTTTCTTTTTCCAATTTTTTTGCAACAAATATTTCACGAGAACCTATAGGCCTACACTTTCTCACTGTTCTTATGGAAATATTACGGCATGGAAAGGTATGGCTGTTACAGAGAGCTTTAGGGGTTAACTTTAGTAGTTGGATCTTATGGCCTAACGGGAACTATATACATTTAAATAGCAGGACTTCTTGGGTTGATCACCTTAAAATAAAATAAAAAATTGCGGTGGGTTTTAAGATGCTTACATTCATACTTCCAGTGCTTACCAAACTAAATTGAAATCTATACAGGCCAGATTCCTTGGGAAAGTATTCAGACAGCTTGACTTTTTCCGCATTTTGTTACGTTACAATTACCCCATAATGACAAAGCAAAAACAGGTTTTTAGAAATGTTTGCACATTTTTCTTTAAACACCTTATTTCCAAACTTATTCAGACCCTTTGCTATGAGACTTGAAATTAAGCTACGGTGTTTTCTTGATGTTTCTACAACTTGATTGGAGTCCACCTGTGGTAAAGTCAATTGATTGGACATGATTTGGAAAGGCACACACCTGTCTATATAAGGTCCCACAAAAACCAAGCCATGAGGTCGAAGAAATTATCGGTAGACCTCCAAGACAGGATTGTGTCTGGGGAAGGGTACCAAAATATTTATGCAGCATTGAAGGTCCCCAAGAACACAGTGGCCTTCATAAATGGAAGACGTTTGGAACCAACCAGACTCTTCCTAGAGCTGGCTGCCCGGCCAAACTGAGCAATCGGGAGAGAAGGGCCTTGGTCAGGGAGGTAACCAAAAACCCGATGGTCACTGACAGAGCTCCAGAGTTCCTCTGTGGAGATGGTTGTCCTTCTGGAATTTTCTCCCATCTCTGAAGCACTCCACCAATCAGGCCTTTATGGTAGAGTGGCCAGACAGGAAGCCACTCACTTCCAACAGGACAATGACCCTAAGCACACAGCCAAGACAACGCAGGAGTGGCTTCGGGACAAGTCTTTGAATGTCCTTGAGTGGCTCAGCCAGAGTCCGGACTTGAACCTGATCGAACATCTCTGGAGAGACCTGAAAATAGCTGTGCAGCGACGCGCCCCACCCAACCTGACAGAGCTTGAGAGGATCTGCAGAGAAGAATGGGATAAACTTCCCAAATACAGGTGTGCCAAGCCTGTAGCGTCATACCCAATAAGACTCCAGGCTGTAATTGCTGCCAAAGGTGCTTCAACAAAGTACTGAGTGAAGGGTCTGAATACTTATGTAAATGTCATATTTTAGGTTTTTATTTTTAATAAATTAGCAAATATTTCTAAAAACCTGTTTTTTCTTTATCACTATGGGTTATTGTGTGAAGATTCATGAGTGAAAAAAAAATGGTAATACATTTTTGAATAAGACTATAACGTAACAAAATGTGGAAAAGGCCAAGGGGTCTGAATACTTTTCCGAAGGCACTGTAAATCTGCTAGTAGGATTACTATGTCCCCAAGCCTCTTAATTTTTTTGATCTACTAATCAAATACCTGCCTTACATAATTACGTTTCCCACTGTTATTTTCAATTGAAGTAACTTAATTCTGGGGATTATATTATTACAATACTTCTGTGCATATTGAGCTCTTATCAGTAGTCATTCCAAGTCGGTGGGAACTTAAGACTTTTTACATGTCGAACATTCATTTGGCTTGAGTAAGGACATAGCATTACAGTAAAACGTCAACATTTGAGATATAATACACAGTCTTTTAAGATTGTGTATTAGACAGATTAACAACCCCCTAACAATAGGTGATCGTTATGCCAGTTTGCATAGTGACTGGTTTAGCATGCCCCTCAGTCCACATCTAGCTCCTTGTAGTTGAAGTAAAGCTGCAGTGTAGCCTACTTCAAGGAAACAGACATCAATAGAATGTTCTAGATTCTTCATCATGGACTCAAAACTCGTCAATCTTTTGGCGAGTGTTACCTTTTGCGTGTCTTCCTGTAGGAGACAATGCTATATTTGGAGCTGATGTTGTGGTTGGAGAATTTCTTCTGAGGGGTTCGGCCAGACTTCTGTTCTCATGAAGACTGGGAACTGTTACCTTGACAGGCCAGGGAATCTTGGGAACCTTTGTCTGTCCTCCACCTCATCCCGACTCTCACTGTTGGGCTGTTGGACATTCCCCTCCACCCCATCCACTTCCAGGCCAATTGCGGTCGTCCATTCCAGTTGTCCAATGAAAACGCTCATTCTCGGTCCACGTTATCCTGTTTGATTGTAAGAGAGATTTACCATCTTGCATTTTAATCAAATGTGTGGCCAATAAATGCCTCTTTGTTTGTGTGGCTTGAACAAGTGAACTGATTGTAATGATTCTTCAGTTTAATCCCTCCTGAGTGACCACCTTCTCCCTGTGACATTCTGAGGCTAGATTGACATTCTACTGTAGATATAGTCAAAAAGCAGGGTAAGCTACAGAGAAGAGTTTATTCCTATAGAGGCCCCATCATCCATAGAGTGCACATGTTGCATGTTTAAAAGTCCAATGCAGCCATTTTTATCTCAAAGTCAAATAGTTTCTGGGTAACAATGAAGTACCGTAATGTAATAGTTTTCAATTCAATTTGTCCTAAAAAAAGAAAATAAATAGCATCTTAGAAAATAGCAATTTTGCTTGGACTGTCTGTGTGGTCTGAGTGGGAAGGGGAAAATGAGTTATCATTGGCAGAGAGGTTTGTAACTCCCTTCCTTATTGGTCTATTGTGACTCTCTCCCACCAAAATAGGTTCAGGCAGTCCTTTCAAACAGCTCTTACACTATAATGTTCACAGTATATCCCAATCTCAGAATGCAAAGAGTGTGCAAAGCTGTCATCAAGGCAAAGGGTAGCTACTTTGAAGAGTCTCAAATATAAAATATATTTAGATTTGTTAAACACTTTTTTGGTTACTACATGATTCCATGTGTTATTTCATAGTTTTGTTGTCTTCACTATTATTCTACAATGTAGAAAATAGTACAAATAAAGAAAAAACCTTGAATGAGTAGGTGTGTCCAAACTTCTGACTGGTACTGTGTATATATATATACAAACGAATGTGGACAACCCTTCTAATGAGTGAATTTGGCTATTTCAGCCAAACCTGTTGCTGACAGATTTTTCAAATCGAGCACACAGCCATGCAATCTGCATAGACAAACATTGACAGTAGAATGGCCTTACTGAAGAGCTCATTGACTCTCAAAATGTGGCACCGTCATAGGATGCCACCTTTCCAACAAGTCAGTTCGTCAAATTTCTGCCCTGCTCGAGCTACCCCGGTCAACTGTAAGTAACGTTATTGTGAAGTGGAAATATCTATTAGCAACAACGGCTCCACCATGAAGTAGTAAAAATGGTCTGTCTTCAGTTGCAACACTCATTACCTATTGTAGTTCCAAATTGTTTCTGGAAGCAACATCAGCACAAGAACTGTTTGTCATGAGCTTCATGAAATGGGTTTCCATGGCCGAGCAGCCGCACACAAACATAAGATCACCATGTGCAATGCCAAGCGTCGGCTGGAATTTTGTAAAGCTCGCTGACATTGGACTATGCAGCAGTGGAAATGTGTTCTGAGGTGATGAATCACGCTTCGTCATCTGGCAGTCCGAGGAACAAATCTGGGTTTGGGGGATGCCAGGAAAACACTACCTGCTCCAATGCATATCACTAACTGTAAAGTTTGGTGGAGGAGGAATAATGGTCTGGGGCTGTTTTTCCTTGTTTGGGCTAGGCCCTTAGTTCCAGTGAAGGAAAATCTTAATGCTACAGCATACAATGACATTCTAGAGAATTACGTCCTTACAACTTTGTGATATATAATAATAAATAGTATAAAATTTTAAAAAAAACTTAATGAAACAGTGCAAATCAGCTGTCAGCTCAACTGGTTTTAATACATCAATGGTAACATGATGGGAGACTAGTCAGGATCGAGGGAAAGATGAACAGAGCAATGTACAGAGAGATCCTTGATGAAAACCTCCTCCAGAGCACTCAGGACCCCAGACTGGAGCGAAGTTTCACCTTCCAACAGGACAATGAACCTAAGCACACAGCTCAGACAACCCAGGAGTGGCTTCGGGACAAGTCTCTGAATGTTCTAGAGTGGCCCAGCCAGAGCCCGAACTTGAACCCGATCAAACATCTCTGGAGAGACCTGAAAATAGCTGTGCAGCGACGCTCCCCATCCAACCTGACAGAGCTTGAGAGGATCTGCAGAGAAGAATGGGAGAAACGCCCGAAATACAGGTGTGCCAATCTTGTAGTGTCAAACCCAAGAAGACTTGAGGCTGTAATCGCTGCCAAAGGTGCTTCAACAAAGTACTGAGTAAAGGCTCTGAATACTTATGTAAATGTAATATATAAATGTGTAGTTTTTTGTTAATGTGCAAAGATTTTTAAAAAAATAACATTTTTGCTTTGTCATTAGAGGGTATTATGATGAGGGGGGAAAAAATTATTTAATCAATTTTAGAATAAGGCTGGAAAGTAACTAAATGTGGAAAAATTCACAGAATACTTTACAAATGCACTGTATATTGCTCCAGCCATTATCATGAGCCCGTCCTCCCCAATTTAGTTGCCACCAACATCCTGTGAGTGCAATGCTGTCTCTTGCTGCGGAGTCCCCAGTCTTGAGGTTCCAAGTCAAGTAAAAAAAAAATTCTATCCATTTGAGTCTCAAGTCAGACGTGGGTCAAAGTCATGTGACGTTTGTGCTGCCTATCCTTTAATTAAAGTTACGTTTATGCTACCTACCCTTTCATTCAAGTTACGTTTATGCTGCCTACCCTTTCATTTAAGTTACGTTTATGCTACCTACCCTTTCATTTAAGTTACGTTTATGCTACCTACCCTTTCATGTAAGTTACTTTTATGCTACCTACCCTTTCATGTAAGTTACTTTTATGCTACCTACCCTTTCATGTAAGTTACTTTTATGCTACCTACCCTTTCATGTAAGTTACTTTTATGCTACCTACCCTTTCATTTAAGCAACAGAAGAAGGCAATATGAGAGTATGAGATAGAGAATATGTGACGAGTGACAGTTTATTTGTGCATTTCTTTACAGGTCACTTGTGTTCAGAGAATTTCAAAACATATTTGCTTTGAACCTTAATAAAAGCAGCAATATGAAGACAGCAAGCATAAAACAAATTACATTACACGACACTCCAAGTTACTGAAAAATGTCCTGAATTACAGGAAACTTCAGGTGTAGTTTATCAAGACAGAAAGTTGTAGATACATAAGCAAGCCAAATGTGGCAATGGGAACAGAAATAGTGAAGAACGTAGCACCTTCTCTGCCCACATCCTGTTTTGAACTGTGCAGTTAACCACGTAGCTAAGAACTCACACTTTTTTACGTGACAAAACTGACAGACATGCTGTCCAATAACTTGTTTGATCACATGTAAATATGCAACGCATACATGTCTTAAGTTATATACAAGCAAAATGTTTAATTGAGGAAGATCGAGCCTTTTCATTCATAGTCTCTCTTAGTTATCACCCTACCTCCAATGGTCACAATTTTAGAAATGGCAAGCACAATCTTTGTTTCATCGGCTGCACACACATGAACTGAGTTCTTGCGTTCCTTATTACAAATAACTGCATTCTTTATTACAAAGAAGTGTTACAATTTTAAGAATTGACGCTGTTTCCTCTAGGATTTTGGTCAAGAACAAATCCTCTGAAAATGGTTGTGTGAAAGTGCAACACCAAAGCAGTCCATCATGCACACAGTATCTGTAGATAACTGAAGGCTTTTTTTCAAAGGGAGAATGCTTGCTTCCTCCTAATGCTTCTCATGTCCAAAATGCTCATATAGTATGTGTCTCTTCCCGAGTCCAGGTATGGCATCCATATTAGGACTGTCTCAGCGAGAAATGTTTGTATTGAACGTCACATCACACAAAGACGTACTGTAGTGTTCGTTCATAGCTCAGTTCAGGTGTCCTCCTCCTCCACTGAGTGGTTGAATCCAGGGATGAACTTCAGGATGTGTTTGCGGACGCTGGCTCTTCTGGCCTTCCTGGGGAGAGTCCCAAACAGGGAGGAGACTCTGGAGGCATCCCACGTGGGGGAGGGGGAGGAGAGGGAACTGCTGCGGCTGGACAGGCTACCGCTGCGGGTACGGCTGAGGCTGGCTGGGGGCCTGAGGGGCCCCTCCTCGGTGAAGTCTCTGGAGAAGAAGCAACTATCGTCTGGACTGGCCACACTGCAGGGGCTCGGGGATCCCAGGTCGCCAAACACACTGGCCAGGTCACTGTCCTCCGTCATCCCACTCTGGCAGCTACTGTCACTGGAGAAGCGGTGGCCGCGGTGGCCACTATGTCCTGACAGAGACATTGGAGACATCAGGGAGTCCATAGAGGGGTGTAGAGAACTGTCATTCAGGTTACCTTGAGACAAGAGAAGGGTAGTTAGTTGACAGTGTGGACTTATCCAACCACAGTATTCATGTGCATTATAAAGGATGTGGTTGATTGACAGGATTTTTTCCCCCAGTTCATTTCTCACAATGATGTTCAACAAAGCTCATTAATAGACAGATCAGCGACTCGTCATTTTCACATCAGCTAATGAGAAAGGAAGTTCTGCGGGTTTCAAAGCTGGGCAAAACCCCTCACCTCGCGTAAGACATTTTTCCTGTAATGTGAGTGCTTGCAACTCCACCCTTTTCTCTCTCAGGGTTTGCTGTGTGGACAAAGACGTAGAATGACGATTAGACTCGGTTGACTCGGAGGTCAGCCATACAGTACTTAACATGACCTGTATAATGACGTGTTACCCTGTGGCCCAATTCATCTATGTAGGGTCAGTGATGAAATGGTGTTGAGCATACATATAGCTATACTGAACCTGTTTCAATACTGTGCTACCGTTGTTCTGTCATGTGTGCTTAGTTGTGCTGAGCTGGGTGGGGTTATGTGGTTGGCTACAGCACAGAGCACACCACCCATATTTTCCACTGTAAGGTCTTATTCAACTAGGGTGTGTTATTGACGCCAAACATTCGCCCTGTAAGAGAGACACACCTTGAGCAAGCTCAACTTCTTCTCCAGTTCAATCCTCTTCACCACCGTCCCACACACCGTCTCCATCCTGAGATTACACAGGGACTAAATGAGCACAAGCAGCCATAGTTCCGTATATAGTGCGCTAATTCTGACCATGTCCCATAGGGCACTTTATAGTGCACTACTTTGACCAGGGTCCATAGAGCTCTGTTCAAAAGTTGTGCACAGTATTGGGAATAGGGTGCCATTTGGGATGCTCCCAAACAAATCTCACAAATAATTCTGACACCGTGATACAATATCAAGGTTCATCAGAATGTTTCTATGCTCATTGTTTTTCTCATTCTTCAGAGTTAGACAGTAACCCTTTGGCTTGGGTCTCATTGCAGGTCTTACTCACCGTAATAGGTTGTTGGATTCTCGAATCAGGTCAACGATGCCCTGATGGCTTGACCCCTCAATGCTGACTCCATTGATGGTGACGATAACATCACCTATGTGAACAGAGCAAGAGGAAGAGGGACAGAGAGTGAGAAAGAGAGAGAGAGAGAGACAGAGAGAGAGAAAGAAAGAGAGCATATAAGAGATAGACAGAGAGAGAAAGAGAAGTCAGGCCTTTGCGTTGTCTGTGTGAAAGTTACATGTATTGTAATGGGTGTAACGTGGACATCTCTCTGATTCAATCAGATCAAGCGTTAAGCGGCGAAAGCTGACACCCGCATAGCTGATATTGTGGCAGTGGCAGAGGTGTAACTGCGTTGGAGCTGTCAAATCGGTGAGCAGCTGCTCTTGATCATTGTCACGAAGCCACACCCATCCCACTCGCATTAGAAGTTCAGAACGAGAAAGTGTTGGCTAAATAATAATGACGCTCAAATTGAAAAATCATAAAACTATCAATTACTACCAGCCTAATCGAGGTGTACTGTGGATCACATCTCACATTTCAGTGTTCAAACTTGTAAACAAGGCTGCATGGGATTTCTCATAATGCGACCCCGTTGCCAATGGCAATGTCCACTTTAAGTATAATGACAGGAACCGCTTGTGGACAGCCCGACACCACCAGAACAAACGCTACAGTGAGGGGAAAAAAGTATTTGATCCCCTGCTGATTTTGTACGTTTGCCCACTGAAAAATAAATGATCAGTCTATCATTTTAATGGTAAGTTTATTTGAACAGTGAGAGACAGAATAACAACAAAAAAATCCAGAAAAACGCATGTCAAAAATGTTATAAATTGATTTGCATTTTAATGAGGGAAATAAGTATTTGACCCCCTCTCAATCAGAAAGATTTCTGGCTCCCAGGTGTATTTTATACAGGTAACGAGCTGAGATTAGGAGCACACTCTTAAAGGGAGTGCTCCTAATCTCAGTTTGTTACCTGTATAAAAGACCTGTCCACAGAAGCAATCAATCAGATTCCAAACTCTCCACCATGGCCAAGACCAAAGAGCTCTCCAAGGATGTCAGGGACAAGATTGTAGACCTACACAAGGCTGGAATGGGCTACAAGACCATCGCCAAGCAGCTTGGTGAGAAGGTGACAACAGTTGGTGCGATTATTCGCAAATGGAAGAAACACAAAATAACTGTCAATCTCCCTAGGCCTGGGCTCCATGCAAGATCTCACCTCGTGGAGTTGCAATGATCATGAGAACAGTGAGGAATCAGCCCAGAACTACACGGGAGGATCTTGTCAATGATCTCAAGGCAGCTGGGACCATAGTCACCAAGAACACAATTGGTAACACACTACGCCGTGAAGGACTGAAATCCTGCAGCGCCCGCAAGGTCCCCTTGCTCAAGAAAGCACATATGCCCGTCTGAAGTTTGCCAATGAACTTGTGAATGATTCAGAGGACAATTGGGTGAACGTATTGTGGTCAGATGAGACCGAAATGGAGCTCTTTGGCATCAACTCAACTCGCCATGTTTGGAGGGGGGAGGAATGCTGCCTATGACCCCAAGAACACCATCCCCACGGTCAAACATGGAGGTGGAAACATTATGCTTTGGGTGTGTTTTTCTGCTAAGGGGACAGGACAAATTCACCACATCAAAGGGACGATGGACGGGGCCAAATCTTGGGTGAAAACCTCCTTTCTTCAGCCAGGGCATTGAAAATGGGTCGTGGGTGGGTATTCCAGCATGACAATGACCCAAAACACACGGCCAAGGCAACAGAGTGGCTCAAGAAGAAGCACATTAAGGTCCTGGAGTGGCCTAGCCAGTCTCCAGACTTTAATCACATAGAAAATCTGTGGAGGGAACTGAAGGTTTGAGTTACCAAACGTCAGCCTCGAAACCTTAATGACTTGGAGAAGATCTGCAAAGAGAAGTGGGACAAAATCCCTCCTGAGATGTGTGCAAACCTGGTGGCCAACTACAAGAAACGTCTGACCTCTGTGATTGCCAACAAGGGTTTTGCCACCAAGTACTAAGTCATGTTTTTCAGAGGGGGTCAAATACTTATTTCCCTCATTAAAATGCAAATCAATTTATAACATTTTTGACATGCGTTTTTCTGGATTTTTTGTTGTTGTTATTCTGTCTCTCACTGTTCAAATAAAGCTACCATTAAAATTATAGACGGATCATTTCTTTGTCAGTGGGCAAGCGTACAAAATCAGCAGGGGATTAAATACTTTTCCCCCCTCACTGTATGCGGATGTCAGCTAAAGCGGATCTGTTTGAATAAAGCGCTGAGTTTGGGCCACAGAGGAAGTAGGAGGTGGGTGTCTCACCGGCGGTCAGACCTGCACTCTCAGCTGAGCTGTCCTCCTGCACCTTGCACACAAACGTGCACATCTCCACCGCCATGCTTTTCTTCAGCTGCATTCCATACGTCTAGAACAAGAGGAATCACACTTCTGTCACTAGGCAGTACTGATAGCGCAGATAAATAATTTATTGAAAATGTATTTTGCATTCCTTGTAAAAAAAAAACTGATTAAATGTCTTACCTGAATTTCAAATCCAAAAGTCTCATTGTCTTGCTTTTGCAACATAATGGTAGTCCTATGTGCAGGCAGAATTCAGTTACACACTTGTCATAACTTGAGTCATTAAACATAGTAGTGTTTGTATCATAGTATTAACAGTCAATAAAATGTCAATCAAATGTATTTATAAAGCCCTTCTTCCATCAGCTGATGTCACAAAGTGCTCTACAGAAACCCAGCCTAAAATCCCAAACAGCAAGCAAACAGTGCACTATACAAATGACAAAGGTCTTGTATTTACCTCTGAGGGTCAGTGTAATCCACTAAGGAGTTTGAGCGGGCTCTGTTGGACTGGAAAGTCAAAAATATATTTTTATACATTTTCATACATTTTACAAATACAACAGTGAAAACAACTATTCTGATTATAAATTCATTTCATGTAAAATAAACAATATTTAGCCCAGTCTCTTCATATTCTTGGTAAATAATGTGACAAAATATGTTAATTTATCTTAAACAGTGTGTTTCCAGGTACATTTTTTCTGCGAGTGAAACTAGACTGTCTCATGTAAAACAAAAACATTACAATTGTCAAACAGCTTTTTGTCTTTGTAAGGGCTCCGTTTTGTTTTGGTAAGTGTTCATGTATTCCTCTCGGATGCCACTGAAACAGTTTTATATACTATCTACAAACATCAATGACCTCTAAGAATAACAAACTGTGTGCAGCTTATAGGTCACATGACTGAAATGATACACAGTAAAACTGTTCCATCTTTTCCTGTTTCTTTCCAAGGTTTCTCACTCACCTGTTTCCAGCCTCTTGGCAGAGTCCCGGGAGTAGTCCCCCCATTCTGACTGGTTTTGTTATGGGGTTCCTTCAGAGAGCGCTGATACCACAGACGACCCTTCTTCCTCAGAGAGCCCTCCATAATGTAACTGTCTTGCCTGCTCTGTCGCAGGAGCCTGTTGAGGTTCGTGGTGGATTGCATGGTTGAGTGGAGCGCTCTCTCTTCACAGCACCATATTGCAGCTCTGCTACAGATAGTTCCGTACAGTAACTCTGCATGTGTCGTATGTGGTGTGTCCCTGCCCTGCTGTGCTGCTGAAAGCAAATGTGTCAAAGCGGAAATCCACACCATGTGACTATGGCGAACCTGTGTTCGTCGATCACAGCCCTCGCTCACTTTCTTTTCATTTTTTATCTCTTATATTTCTTGTGAACTGTTTGTCTGCTCTGCTGCGGCCGGGAAAAGGAATCTGCTTACGTTTTTTTTCTTCTTTTCAAACATCCCCCTTTTCTTTGTGCAGTCTGTGCGATTCGATTTATGGTCTGTCAGAAATCAGCAATGCATGAAAAACTACCACCGCTGTGGTCGTGTCTAGCATCACCTGCTTCCCCTTACTCCAGTTTCTGTTTTCTGAATGGGTTGGAGTCAACCTGAGCCTCTCTGGTCCACCAAAGCAAAGAGCTTTGTCTTGTGAGGACAGACAAAAGCAGGCTTTCGCTCGGGGCTAGAGACTTGCTTTACAAACACACGGCATGGGTCAATGGCTAGAAGCCGCCAGAGGTGGTTTGATCAAAGAGGAAATCACACACAGGCCAATGGTCACGAATAAAAACAAAGTCGGATGTGCTAAAGAAGACTCTCACAGGACATATAAAAAACTACTATTTTCCTAATTAATTTTCCAAGATAAAGAACAATATGTATTAGATTATTATACAGTACCTTTCCTTTTGCATTCATTCAAATACACCAAAATGTATGATGTGTTTGGGATACAAAACCAATTAAAATAGGTCAAATAGAAACATCAGAATGTCCCACACCTAAAGCCTGTCTTGGTGACACTGTCCCAAATGGCACTGTATTCCTTATATAGTGCACCACTTTTGACCAGAGCCCTATAGGTTGCCATTTGGGACCAGCCCTCACGAAACAGAATAGTTAACGGCAGTGTTGCCTCACTCTAATCCTCTCTGGCCCATTGAACCTGTGTGACCCATGGCAGAGCCAGCTACCAAGCTTCCACGGGACTGTCAGGCCAGTAGATTTTCCCCTCCACTGTAACACTGTGTACAGACAAGGAATGCGCACCAAATGACACACTATTCGCTATACAGTGGCATTCGGGAATGTATTCAGACCCCTTGACCTTTTCCACATTTTGTTACGTTACAACTTTATTCTAAAATGGATTAAATAAAACATTTTACTCATGAATCTACACACAAGCCTCCAAATTGTGCAAAATGTATACAAAAAAAAACACAGAAATATCATATTTACATAAGTATTCAGGATCTTTACTCTGTACTTTGTTGAAGCACCTTTGGCAGCGATTACAGCCTCAAGTCTTCTTGGGAACGACGCGACAAGTTTGGCACACCTGTATTTGGAGAGTTTCTCCCATTCTTCTCTGCAAATCCTCTCAAGCTTTGTCCAGTTGGATGGGGAGTGTCGCTGCACAGCTATTTTCATGTCTCTCCAGAGATGTTCGATCGGGTCAAGTGAGGGCTCTGGCTGGGCCACTTAAGGACATTCAAAGACTTGTCCCGAAGCCACTTCGGTGTTGTCTTGGCTGTGTGCTTAGGGTCGTTGCCATCCCTCATATGCTCTCTCTAATTCTCTCTTTCTTTCTCTCTCTCGGAGGACCTGAGCCCTAGGACCATGCCCCAGGAATACCTGACATGATGACTCCTTGCTGTCCCCAGTCCACCTGACTGCTGCTGCTCCAGTTTCAACTGTTCTGCCTTATTATTATTCGACCATGCTGGTCATTTATGAACATTTGAACATCTTGACCATGTTCTGTTATAATCTCCACCCGGCACAGCCAGAAGAGGACTGGCACCCCTCATAGCCTGGTTCCTCTCTAGGTTTCTTCCTAGGTTTGGGCCTTTCTAGGGAATTTTTCCTAGCCACCGTGCTTCTACACCTGCATTGCTTGCTGTTTGGGGTTTTAGGCTGGGTTTCTGTACAGCACTTTGAGATATCAGCTGATGTACGAAGGGCTATATAAATTAATTTGATTTGATTTGTTGTCCTGTTGGAAGAAGAACCTTTGCCCCAGTCAGGTCCTGAGAGCTCTGGAGCAAGTTTTCATCAAGGATCTCTCTGTATATTGCTCTGTTCATCTTTTCCCCTCGATCCTGACTAGTTTCCCAGTCCCTGCCGCTAAAAAACATTCCCACAGCATGATGCTGCCACCACCATGCTTCACCGTAGGGATGGTGCCCGGGTTCTTCCAGACGTGATGCTTGGCGTTCAGGCCAAAGAGTTCAGTCTTGGTTTTATCAGACAAGAGAATCTTATTTCTCATGGTCTGAGAGTCCTTTAGTTGCCTTTTAGCAAACTCCAAGCAGGCTGTCATGTGCCTTTTACTGAGGAGTGGCTTCCATCTGGCCACTCTACCATAAAAGGCCTGATTGGTGGAGGGCTGCAGATATGGTTGTCTTTCTGGAATGTTCTCCCATCTCCACAGAGGAACTTTGAAGCTCTGTCAGAGTGACCATCAGGCTCTTGGTCACCTCCCCTGACCAAGGCCCTTCTCCACCGATTGCTCTGAAGAATTCTAGGAAGAATCTAGGTGGCTCCAAACTACTTCCATTTAAGAATGATGGAGGACACTGTGTTCTTGGGGACCTTCAATGCTGCATAAATGTTTTGGTACCCTTCCCCATATCTGTGCCTCAGCACAATCCTGTCTCGGAGCTCTACGGACAATTTCTTTGAACTCATGGCTTGGTTTTTGCTCTGGCATGCACTGTCAACTGTGGGACCTTATATAGACAGGTGTGTGCCTTTCCAAATCATGTCCAATCAATTGAATTTACCACAGGTGGACTCCAAATCAAGAAGTAGAAACATTTCAAGGATGACCAATGGAAACAGGATGCACCTGAGCTAACTTTCAAGTCTCATAGCAAAGGGTCTGAATACTTATGTAATTAAAAGGTATAATTTTTATATTTTTAATAAATTATTATTTTTAAATCTAAAAACCTGTTTTTGCTTTGTCATTATGGGATATTATGTGCAAATTGATGAGGAAACATTTTTTATTGAATCCATTTTAGAATAAGGCTGTAACGTAACAAAATGTGGAAAAGGGGTCTGAATACTTTCTGAATGCACTTTAGGGCTCTGGTCAAGTTGTGAAATGTGTAGGGAATAGGGTGGCATTTGGAACACAATGGCTCAACTAGAAATGCAATTCTGATGGTTGTCACGTTTAACATATTGCAATATTTCATCAAGACAAAAACAGTCCTCACTAATGTTTCAAATGTTACACTGTGCTGTTCAGCTTTAAGGAGCTGGGATATTAATTGACCAATTGTGTGAATGTAGGAAGTTTACAGTCAGTTGTTCAGATAGGCCTTGCCTAGTTGGAAATTCACTGAGGAAAGAGCAGGGGAGTTTGTAAAGTACGGGTACTGTAAGTGGTTTAATGACAGTTTACCCTCAGCTCTGCAGAACATAAACTACTTTGATTTATACTGTCAGGCCTTGAATACTTCTATGTCACCATTGGGGGGGGGGGGGGGGGGGGGACAAGCCTGGTTTCAGAAATGTATCCCACAAAGCCACATCTGTGAAGTTATGATTGTCCATGTTCCCGGTCACAGTGCTGTAGAATTGAACAGAGAATATGGTTAAACCGAAGCACATTCGGGAGTGGCTGATTCATCTGAGTAGTGATGCTAACAGCCAAGGTGACAAGGCTTACTTCCCCCATTTAAAACGGACACATCTGCTGTAGTTGTCAAGTTAGCCGTCTTGCCTTCTGAACCACAGTACATTTATGAATCCTCGCAGAGGATAAACGGATGACATACATAAGAAATTGTCATTTCAGGTAAACGACCGATAATGAGAGGGAAACGCTCTCATTCCGGAAGTTCAAATCATGCCCTGATTCTATCATAATCTGTAATGGGGAATTACATATTTTCTTGTCATAAGGTATTAAAAATATCAAAGAAAAATGTAATTTTCAATTAAATGTAGTTTACTGACTCACCGTTGTCACATATTTTTAATAAATAGTGTAAGACTGAAAGACATATTGACATAAGAGACCCATATCTGAATTCACAACACAAAATAGTTGCTCTTGTCAACAGAAAGAATTAAGCAAATTCATTGGAGGATGACATTTCTCAACGCAAAACCTTCTTTAGAAAACGAATACCACAGTCCCAGAGCAGGCAACACTTCCAAATTGTGTCATACACAACTTTCAACAGATATTCGACCAGAAATGACAGAATGAGTCTCCTTTCTTCAGAACGACAGATGGTCTGTAGAAGCAAAACAATTCCACACGTCCTCTTGACGTCCAGTTTCCTCTTGAGTTTCCTCAGGGAAACTGACTCGACTGTAGGCCATGACAACAAAAGCACAGCTTCATTTCCAATTAGACAATTAACATTAGCTTGCTTGTCCACAGGATACAGGCAGAGCACTAAATACTGCAATGTCAATATATATTTTGTTACAATTTTGGGGAAATAATTACACATATTAAAAGTGAAACGGTCATTGTTTTTACGTACAAAACATAATTGTAACATTGACTTAATGATACAGCTATATGGGCAACAGAGCAGCAAGCGTGTCACTTTGTACACCTATGAAGCAACTGCAGATGCTACATTGCCCATGATACATTGCCCATGCTACTGTACATTGACCCCCCAGACAGATGCTAACTTGCATGAACTACAAAGATGTTAAACAGTTTAGGGCTCTATTCAATCTGTATCGCCGAAGCGTTCCAGGGTGTGAGATCAGAAGGTCATTTCCGATTGAGCTGACAGCGTTTACCGTGAGCGCAGTCTTCGCTAACGCGGGAACATTGCCTTTAGATTTCAATCACGCTGTAAACTCTGAACTTTAGCGATCCAAACTCAATAGAGCCCTGATTTGCATAAGCAAACAATATTAAAGTAAACAAGAACAAATCTACATAAGTCATTAAAAGCCAAGTGTATTTTTCTAAACAGCACCCATCTTAAACCATCTCAAATCGCAGGCTTTGTTTAAGCAAAATGACACTACAGGCAATACATTTGCAAATTTCCAAACATACGTTGGCAAAATGTCTGTGCGATATACATGTCGTATACCTCTGATTGAACTTGCTGCAGGCCTACACAAACAGAGCACCAGGCCTGCCACGTTGTGTACAGGAGACACCCACAGCAGATTTAGTTTAAGTCCCCGTTCCTAAGCCTGTTATGGCAAGAGATTACAAGCCAAGTCTGACAATGGCATTAGTGTTCACATAAGCAGTCTGAACACGGCCACTGTTCAAACTCGGCTCACTGAAAAATCCCTCTTTAGTAGACAAACAAAATATTTGGTGAACAATTTGGTCATTTTTTTGTGTTTGCATATTATATTGGGTAAAGGGTGTACTGCTTTGTGTACATTATACCAACAATGTAGTACATTTTGTACTTTCTATATATATGTATATATTTTCACATTGGCATTTCATAGTGTCCCTACATATAGTAGCATTCAATTAAAGGCTTTGGATATAACAATATTTATATGGAATAAAAGTATTTCCATAATTCTATCTATATATTAAATATATTGAAATGTTTTTTTCTAAAACTTCTCTCTTCTGTAATATAACAAAAGTTGTGCTTCACAGAGAAGATGTGATTGTTAGGCAAAGTACATGTGCGTTTGGATGTGTTTAAAGGGGCAATCTGCAATAGCGACATCCGTTTTTTTTTCACTTTTATGACATTATTGATTCTTAAAGAATATAACTTGTAAACGAGCTGAGTAAAACTGTCGTAGCACATCGAAAACCAAAATATAAACTTGTTTTACGCCATTGTTTGTAAACAGTTCCATTGTACACAAATACTGTATATCCTCAAAGCATGGTTAAAACCAGAGATCCTATTAAATCTCTATACTTATTTCAACTATTAGTATTCTAGTTCCTAATTATAGGGTTAATACTATAATGTTGATATCATGGATGGTCAGTCCTTGCATCTATAGCTTACATTTCTCCAGCCCCCATCCCTCAGCTGTTAACCAAAATAGCAGTGGGTGTCCACTTTGTCATTGTTGTTGTTAGAACTGCAGATTGCTCCTTTAACAATAATATATTGTGTTATACAACATCTTAGACTTAAATACGGAGTATAGTTGATATAGGCATTATTTTTCAAGTCATATACAACGATATATATGGATACGAAATAGAATAGGGCGGGGATGGGGGCAGCACCCAAGTAGCAGTTATCTTTATGGATGTATACCTTGGGTGTCCTTTACTAATCAGGCATAGCAGTGAGTGCATTACTCAGTAACATTTACAATCATTTTTGCATGTTGCCTAGCACTACAGTACATACACTATTATATGGCATTCAATGTGCAACTTCAAGCTTTGGGCACTTAAAAAACATCTGAGGTAGCAGAGACAAAATCTGTACATTATAAATCATCCATTGTCATCTAAAAAGGTCACAGTTTCATTTCCTGTTCTTTCTTGATTGGGTGATGCAGTTCCAGTCACACACTGCAGGGCAGGACAGGAGTGTTCCCTGCTGGGTAGCAGCAGTAGGCTCCTTTGGCATCACAAGCTGAGAATGCACACTGCTGAGTCGTATTCATTAGTGCACAACATAGCAAAAAATATATATATAATATTTCAGTTTCTTATTTGACAAATTCAGGTAGACCCCTCCCCGCTCCAGTCTGTTTTATTCTGTTTGGTTTCTAATGAATAACACCCAGTTGAGTGTTTCAGTGTGGTCCAGAGGATGCTTTGCTCCCGACTAATAACAGTACATTGGGGGGGGAGCAGCCAGTGGGCTAGCTTACCAAGCTAATCTTTGATGTCCTTGAGTACAGTCACCTGAGAGACGGTCTTCTTGACCCTCAGTGCGGTGAGGCGAGCTGCAGCATTGGCGTACCAGCACTCGCGCATCAGCTTGCCTATCACCCGCAGTGCCTAACGAATCAAGAGGGATTTTTATCAATGAACAGGCCCAGATTGTACATGGTCTGACCAGACTTTTACGGTAATTTAACACAGGCTCTTATCCAGAGCGACAGTAAGTGCATTCAACTAAGGTACAATGCCTTCCGAAAGTATTCATACCCATTGACTTATTCCACATTTTGTTGTGTTACAGCCCAAATTAAAAATTGATGAAATCTTTTTTGTTCTCACCAATCTACACACAATACGCCCTAATGACAAAGTGAAAACGTGATTTTGGAAAAAAATGTGCAAATATATTGAAAATACAGAAATTTCTCATTTACGTAAGGACTCACACCCCTGAGCCAATACTTTGTAGAAGCACCTTTGGCAGCGATTACAGCTATGAGTCTTTCTGGGTAAGTCTAAGAGTTTCCACACCTGGATTGTGCAACATTTGACCACTATTCTTTTCAAAATGATTCAAGCTCTGTCAAATTGGTTGTTGATCATTGCTAGACAACCAATTTCAGGTCTTGCCATATATTTTTTAAATAGATTTAAGTCAAAACTGTAACTCAGTCATTCAGTAACATTCACTGTCTTCTTGGTAAGCAACTCCAGTGTAGGTTTTCCCTTGTTGTTTAGGTTATTGTACCGCTGAAAGGTAAATTCACCTCCCAATGTCTGGTGAAAAGCAGACTGAATCAGGTTTTCCTCTAGGATTTTACTTGTGCTTAGCTCCATTCTGTTTCTTTTTTATCCTGAAAAACTCCCCAGTCCTTAAATATAGAATTAGGGACCTTACTGATAATTTTCTGTGTTGGGTGCAGAGATGAGGTAGTCATTCAAAAACCATGTTAAACACTTATTGCACACAGAGTGAGTCCATGCAAAGTATTATGTGACTTGTTAAGCAAATGTTTACTCCTGAACTTACTTAGGCTTGCCATCACAAAAGGGGTTGAATACTTATTGACTCAAGATATTTCAGCTTTTCATTTGTAAACATTTGGAAAAACATAATTACACTTTGACATTATGAGGTATTGTCTGCAGGCCAGTGACAAAACATCTCAATTAAATCCTTTTAAAATTCAGGCTATAGCAAAATGTGGAAAACGTCAAGGGGTCTGAATACTTTCCGAAGGCACTGTAGGTAACACAACCCCATATCACAGTCATCGCAAGTAAAAACCTTTTCACAAACAGCAGTTCAATTCAAAATTCTAAATGCCAGACAAGTCAACATACAGTATTTACCTTATGGCACTGTAGTGGTAAAACACAAAAAAATAATAAAACATTCCAGTCTAGGGTTGTAAAATTCAGGTAGCGTCACCTAAATTCCCAGGCTCCCCGGTTGGAGTATTCATAAGGTTTACTGCTGATTCCAAGAATCCTCCAACTAGAAAAACCTGGACATTTTGGGGAAATGAACCGGAATTCAGCGACCCTATTACAGTCAGAATCGTATCTCACCTCGCAGCTCTGCCACTGGTTGGGAATGTTAGGTCTCAGTTTCTGGTCACAGACAATCTTTCTCATGTCCTCCACAGAGGGATCTGAAGGCACCATGTCATAGTAAGGCAACTGAAAATCTTCTTGAAGTCCTTTGGGGAAAAAAGAAAAAAAAAGACACATTTTATCATCAGTTCCGCGGCACAAATGTACCTCCATGAGTTCCACGGCAATATTAAACATGTTGTTTATTCAATATCGGTGGTAATATAATGATTCATTAAAAAAGGTCCCCAACAGTGAAAATCACAGTTTTTTAAAATCAAATTTGATGATATTTGGATGAAGACAGTTCATAGTAGGTTGATCCAAGTATGAAAAATGACTGTAGCTGGTACATAAGGAGGAGGCCATAGCTGGATGTGTGTCCCCCTTCAATCTTGGGAATGACTGAAGCCAAGTGGGTGACTGAAGCCCACTTGATCAAAGTGGGGCACATGGAGCCCCCCCTCCTCTGGATCAATCCCTGTTGTTAGTTGCATATCCTAAAGCCTTCCTTTACTTTTTCAAGCATTCGGACGGGAGATGAGTGTTACAAATTGTACAAGTCAATGGGGTCCTGCACACTGTAGGGCGGCCGGGTGCCTACACAGTGTCTTGCAAAAGTATTCATCCCCTTGCCGTTTTTGTTGCGTTACAACCTGTAATTTAAATGGATTTTTATTTGGATTTCATGTAATGGACAGACAAAATAGTCCAAATTGGTGAAGTGAAATTTAAAAAATTACTTGTTTAAAAAAATTTAAAAGAGGTGCTGGCATATGTATTCACCCCCTTTGCTATGAAGCCCCTAAAAAAATACCAATTACCTTCAGAAGTCACATAATTAGTTAAGTAAAGTACACCTGTGTGTAATCTAAGTGTCACATGATCTCAGTATAGAGTTGAAGTCAAAAGTTTACATACACTTAGGTTGAAGTCATAATACTAGTTTTCAACCACTCCACAAATGTCTTCTTAACAAACTATAGTTTTGGCAAGTCAGTTAGAACATCTACTTTGTGCATGACAAGTATTTTTTCCAACAATTGTTTACAAATTATGTCACTTATAATTCACTGTATCACAATTCCAGTGGGTCAGAAGTTACATACACTAAGTTGACTGTGCCTTTAAACAGCTTGGAAAATTCCCGAAAATTATGTCATGGCTTTAGAAGCTTCTGATAGGCTAATTGGCATCATTTGAGTGAATTGGAGGTGTACCTGTGGATGTATTTCAAGGCCTACCTTCAAACTCAGTGCTTCTTTGCTTGACATCATGGTAAAATCAAAAGAAATCAGCAAAGACCTCAGGAAAAACAAAATTGTAGACCTCCACAAGTCTGGTTCATCCTTGGGAGCAATTTCCAAACGCCAGAAGGTACCACGTTCATCTGTACAAACAATAGTATGCAAGTATAAACACCATGGGACCACGCAGCTGTCATACCGCTCAGGAAGGAGATGCGTTCTGTCTCCTAGAGATGAACGTACTTCGGTGTGAAAAGAGCAAACCAATCCCAGAATAGCAGTAAAGGCCCCTTTGAAGATGCTGGAGCAAACAGGTACAAAAGTATCTATGTCCACAGTAAAACGAGTCCTATATCGACATAACCTGAAAGGCCGCTCAGAAAGGAAGAAGCCACTGCTCCAAAACTGACATTAAAAAAAGCCAGACTACAGTTTGCAACTGCACATGGGGACAAAGATCGTACTTTTTGGACAAATGTCCTCTGGTCTGATGAAACAAAAATAGAACTGTATGGCCATAATGACCATTGTTATGTTTGGAGGAAAAAGGGAGATGCTTGCAAGCCGAAGAACACCATCCCAACAGTGAAGCATGGGGGTGGCAACATCGTGTTGTGGGTGTGCTTTGCTGCAGGAGGGACTGGTGCACTAAACAAAATATATGGCACCATAAGGTGCCATCACCCCTGGTGAGACAAAACCGCGACTTGTCAGTGAAGAGCACTTTTTGCCAGTCCTGTCTGGTCCAGCGACGGTGGGTTTGTGCCCATAGGTGATGTTGTTGCCAGTGATGTCTGGTGAGGACCTGCCTTACAACAGGCAGTCCAGCCTTTCTCAGCCTATTGCGGACAGTCTGAGCACTGATGGAGTGTGCGTTCCTGGTGTAACTCGGGCAGTTGTTGCCATCCTGTACCGGTCCCGCAGGTGTGATGTTCAGATGTACCGATCCTGTGTAGATGTTGTTACACGTGGTCTGACACTGAGGACAATCAGCTGTCCGTCCTGTCTCCCTGTCTTAGGCGTCTCACAGTACGGACATTGCAATTTATTGTCCTGGCCACATCTGCAGTCCTCATGCCTCCTTGCAGAATGTTCACACAGATGAGCAGGGACCCTGGGCATCTTTCTTTTGGTGTTTTTCAAAGTCAGTAGAAAGGCCTCTAAGTTTTCATAACTGTGACCTTAATTGCCTACCGTCTGTCAGCTGTTAGTGTCTTAACAACCGTTCCACAGGTGCATGTTCATTAATTGTTCATGGTTCATTGAACCAGCATGGGAAACAGTGTTTAAACCCATTACAATGAAGATCAGTGAAGTTAGTTGGATTTTAACAAATTATCTTTGAAAGACAGGGTCCTGAAAAAGGGACATTTCTTTTTTTGCTGAGTTTAGATGGCTAGACTATATTTGCTTTGCTTATACGGTGGTGAGGACAGTAGTCCTACTGACAACTTCAACAGGACGAGGATCAATTGATGTTTACTGATCATGAAAAGTATGCAGTTACATGCTGTATAACTCTGATGAGAGAGATAAATGTGGAATAATCTGAAATGTGAAGTTCTGACAATACTCTTCAAGAGGTGATGATTATAAAAACAAATAGTTCTAACATTTAACAATCCCTTGAAAATGGCACGTAGTTGTCATTGGTTTTAGCAGAGCTGATGGTCTCCTTGCCCCCCGGCAGCCAAATCGAACACTCTGTACCATATCATGACGTTTTATTGATAACAACCCATGCCAGCAGCATACCACCCTGCATCCCACTGCTGGCTTGTTTCTGAAGCTAAGCAGGGTTGGTCCTGGTCAGTCCCTGGATGGGAGACCAGATGCTGTTGGAAGTGGTATTGGAGGGCCAGTAGGAGGCACTCTTTCCTCTGGTCTAAAATAAAATATCCCAATGCCCCAGGGTAGTGATTGGGAACACTGCCCTGTGTAGGGTGCTGTCTTTTGGATGGGACGTTAAACGGGTGTCCTGACTCTGAGGTCATTAAAGATCCCATGACACTTAATTGTAAGAATAGGGGTGTTAACCCTGGTGTCCTGGCTAAATTCCCAAACTGTCCCTTATATGGTCACCTAATCATCCCCAGCTTACAATTGTATCTTTCACTCCTCTCCCCTGTAACTATTCCTCAGGTTGTTGCTGTAAATGATCATTTGTTCTCAGTCAACTTACCTGATAAAATAGGCTCAGAATGACCTTGTTACCTGGCAATGATCACAAGGGTATTTTAAAAAGCTGTCAGTCAAGGTGCGCTCATGAATATAAACTCCCTGACCACTCTGCCTGTTCTTTCAGGCTTCCTGATAGTTAGAGATGAGAGAAAAAAGGTACAACTTGATTCAATTCTGAACATTTTAATAGTGTAAAAATATTTCGGGTGACGTTTTTGGTCATTCAAAAAGGCCTTTTTTACTTGTGCTGTACCTTTAATATTTATAAAAGTGACAAATCACTGAATAAAGTAATTCGAGTCATCTACCCAAATAAACCAATAACTGCATCAGTCACTGCTCCAGTGTAATTTATTCCAGTGCATTACCTGCACAGACTGGACACTTCCATTCCATTTGCTTAAGGTTGCTTTTGTACCAACAGTTAAACGACTTGACTTGTGTCCCAAATTACACCCTATTCCCTACATAGAGGTTCCCTGGTCAAAAGTAGTGTACTATACAGGGAATAGAATATTAGCTTCAGCTTTAAATAGTGTCATTTCTAGTGTATTCGTTGCACAGTCTGGGGATTTCCATTTTATTTGCTTCAGTTTTCTTTTTTTTAATATATATAACTTACCCCTGACGGAACACCTCCGTGCCAGTTCCCAGAACACCAGGCCCAGGGAGTAGATATCGGCCCGCTTGAATGACTCAAAGCTGCTCATATTGATCGTGTCATCCAGCAGTTCTGGTGCCATGTACCTGCCGGGAGGGAGGATACACTTGTTAACTCCTAATTAACTGGGTTTTAGGGTGAGAGAGTCAACAATGACGCATATGTCCGTTCGAGTAAGAAGACTCAATGTCCTGGCAGAGATACGCAGACAGGCAGCAGGCACACAGAGATACGCACGGCCAGTTTATTATTATAGACACAGGGCTCCATGTGAGCTGTGGTCCAATCATTCTGCTAACAGTTTACAAGCAAAGCATATGGTGACCCTAAAAAATAAAATAAAAAAGGAGCTCTGAATGATGGAGAGAGCACGTGGAAGGGGATCGCTGTCAATTTCCTAAACGAAACGAGGGCGAGTGATGTGAGGTAAAGACTTGGCGTGTGTACCAAATGGCACCCTATTCTCTAGTGCACTACTTTAGACCAGAGCTGTGGCATTTGGGACGTACACAAAGCCAATGTGAGACCTTCCTGATCACCGGCCCAATATTTCTCCCTCCATCTCTCTAAAAGGACATAAAGATAAAATACTAATAATTGAATAAGTAGATTAAAGTGGCCAATAAACATGCCCATGCCCTTCTCTCAGGTAAAAGCGTTACCTCTTTGTTCCTACTCTGTGATTCGACGGTATGTCGATGGTGTTGGTGCTGGAGTCGTGTTTCACAGCCAATCCCAGGTCTGCTATGACGGCTGTCCCATTCTTCTTCACCAGGATATTCTTAGACTTGATGTCTCTGTGGGCAATGGCAGGTTTCCCTGTAAGACAGATCCCAAATCAGAGTTATGTTACATGTCATTTCAACTTGCTAACGTGACACATGGGGTTTGCTGTCCCTGTAGTATGGCCCTTGCAAAAAAGATGTCCAGGGCTAGGAATAATAGATTAATACTAGATAATAACACATTACAATACAGTTATACTTCATGTCATTTCAATAACTTGCTAACAGAAGTCTGGTGCTCACAATAGATTAACAGTAGTACTGTGTACACATCTGACACAAAGAAAACCCATTCAGAAGAAAATACCATAGGTGTCACATTGTAACTATTGAAGTAGGGCTTTGGTTATGAATGTGACAAGGTCACTACAGCAAGTAACTAGCAACACCAAGAAGTGTGCTTGGGATAGTAGCTAAGAATAACAAGGTGCTCCACGAAAGAGGATTTTCTGCTGTTCGTGCTCTGTACAGTAGGAGGCCCTCACCTAGTCACAGTGAGTATTCTTCTGACTTTTGGTAAATAAATACATGTGAATCCTGTGGGATGTTAAATAGATCATCTATAGCAGGAATGGCATCATTGTAACACTAGACTGACAGATACACAGGTCTGCAATTGTTACTGAATTGGAGGCTACTATACTGCAAAAAAAGAGCCCAGGGCAAATATATATATCTGTGGAGCTGTGGCTAGGACCTGGGAGCTGTAGTGCCCAATCTAGGCAGAGAGGTGCCAGTCCCTCACCCTGAGTGCCAATGATCTCCATGTGGAGGTGTGCCAGACCGCTGGTGATGGACAAGGCCAGGACGATCATGCCGTCCACAGACACTGTGTACCTGTTCAGGTAGTCGAACAGAGAGCCGTGCTCGTGGTACTCTGACACCAGCCACAGCTGGGTCCAAGAGCCGTTATCTGCAATGCAAAAACAGCAAAGGGCATGGTCATACACATGGAGTCAGTGTATGCGTACAGTCCTATTGAGAACGTTGGTCTCACATGGTCAAAACAATAGAGATGACCCTGGTCAAAAGTAGTGCACTTAATGAGGACCAGGGTGCCATTTGCCCAAATGTGTCAATGCGTACCTTTGTTATCGGCTGCGATGAATCCCAGGATGCTCTCGTGTCGGAGCATGATGGTCTGGTAGATCTCTGCCTCTCTGAACCAGGACCTCTCGTCTCGGGATGAGAAGATCTTCACCGCCACGTCCTCCCCTCGCCACCTCCCTCGCCACACCTCCCCGAAGCGTCCCTTCCCAATGGTCTCCTGCAGCACGATGGTCCGAGCTATTGTCCGCTGTACCAGCAGCGGCAGCCCTGTGAAACAGAAACTAAATCAGTTTAATCAGGGTTTTATATATTTTTTTAACTTTATTTAACTAGGCAAGTCAGTTAAGAACAAATTCTTATTTACAATGACGGCCTACCCCGGATGGCACTGGGCCAATTGTGCGCCGCCCTATGGGACTCCCAATCACAGCCGGTTGTGATACAGCCTGGAATTGAACCAGGGTCTGTAGTGACGCCTCTAGCCCTGAGATGCAGTGCCTTAAAACGCTGCGCCACTCGGGAGCCATCAGGAGTTACAACTGATCTGCCAGGAACATCATCTCTCTGAACTCGACTTGTTTCTCTCACTTCCTGCCCATTGTGGCCATATCAAGCAAATAAAATGGTGTTCAATATTAAAACCTCAGATTGATTCGCTACACTAACCATGAGGTCTATCTATCAGAGTGCCATTAGCCTGCTCTCCTCTGGTGTGCGCCTAAATGGAATCACCATTACAGACCCATTGACTTGAAAAGGGATGTCCATTCCTGTGATTCTATTTCTCTGACTGTAAATGCATTTGTAGACTCTCTCTTACCGGAGCCTGAGCCGGACGTGCTCATGTCATAGATGAGATCTTTAATACACTTGTCGGGGGGCATGAGACTCTGGTCGTCCAGGGGCTCCTCCACGTCATTCTTGTGGGCCCTGTTGTTGGCACAGCGCTGGCCCTGCACCACACACACCCCCAGCAGGATGCTCACACACAGCAGGGCAGAGGGAACCAGGATGACCGCTGCCAGCTCCAGCCTGCCCCAGCCGGGCTCCTCCGAAGGCCTCTCAACATAGCCTACACAACACATAGAAGCATACACACCATACTATGTATTCAAAAACAGAGGACCTCATTCAGTAACAAGAAGGTCAGTAGATTAAAATGTGCACACATTTGTGATATAAGATTTTTTTTTTAAAACGTGGATGGAGAATGTTTAGGGATTTTAAAAAAATATATATTTTTTAAATCCCTAAACATTCTCCATCCACGTTTAAAAAAAAAAAATCTTATATCACAAATGTGATATATCACAAATATATATATATATATATATATATATATATATATATACACACACTTCCTGAACTCAAATAATACATAGGCTAAACTTCTCATGATCTCTATGCCCTCTAGTGGTCATTTTCAACTTTATTTATTAACCCATTACTTCCAACAATGTACAGTACGTCATGACATACTGTACCAGCTTGTGGTCAAAATATGAAACTGAAGAAATCTCACCAAAAACAAAGGCCCCATTCTGTTCACCAGCACCTAACGATGTTATGAATATGGTTGTGTCCCAAATGACAACCAAAGGTAGTGCCCTACCTTTGACCAGATCCCAATGGGGTTGCCAGTATCATTTACTCCATGATCATTTAGTCAGACCGAAACTGGCCTGGGTGCTATTCTGCTTAAAAACAACTTTGACTTGCGAAACGATGTTGTGAGTTAGTATGGACACAGAAAGGCACAGTAACCCAGGCTCGACAGAAAACCAGCAATCCAGAAAATCAATACAGCCCTTCAGCTAATCTAAATCCTCTCAGATCCTGAGAAATTTGAATTTGGCAGATGCGAAGTTAGGTTTGCAATTGAACAACGTTTCTAAAAGTCCTGTTCTTTGCTAGAAGTTCTCAGGCAATCAGATTCGTCAGCAGCACAAGATACAGAAGCAGGGTTTTTACTGGGCATAGGTTTTATAAGTTCAGCTTGTTTTACCAATAATACAAATTCCATGGAGTCATGCACCGACTGCAAAATGCATCTTGGAGATACGTATCTAGACTATGAATCCCTCGACATATGACATGGCTCTGGCTGTACTGCCAGACATATCCAGTGAGCCTAACTTTGTGTCGCTATTTTGGGGAAATTAACGAGCACTGACTGAATGACATTGATGCAAATGTCCTGGAATTACCATGGAAATACTAATACTAAAAAAAGTACTAAAGCAGGTACTTTTCAAAGTTGGAATAGCCTTAATATCAACAAAAACAGAAAGTGCACTCTAGAGCTTAAGTGGCGGCATGTTATTTTGACCAGATGGTCTTATCCCCCAATCACAGCAATAGTCTTCGAGTGTCCTCGTCCAGTAAGACGTCTTGCAACATTGACAGGGTGAGAACTGTACACAGATTCAGACATGTGGACACGACAGCCCGAGTCAACTGTTTCATAACATGTCTTCTTTCCCTTTGACCTAAAAGCCTTTCTACCACACGTCCAAGTAGAGCAAAGCAAGTCACTCAACGAAGCAAAACAACAGGGTGGAAGGGGGGGGGGTTAGAGATCCGTCTCTAACCTCCATTGCTCTACTGGTGAAAAGATTGAAATGTTTTTCAACATGCATATCAGTTTGGATGCACTTGGGACATATCTACTTCCCCATATGCTTTGAATAGGCCACTTATCTGTGTCTAATGTCAGTAGTGGCATGTGTTCGGACAGCAATCGTTCATCATTTTTTGACATATTCAAATATTTGTATCCAAATCTCAATATCTTCACGACGGTATGAAACAACGTGTTCTTAAGACTAGGCAAATTTCTGGAAATCAACGTCCCCAGTTTGAAACAAAGAACAGTCATTATGACAAGAAATAGAGTCTATAGAACAGGCTTCCCCATTCAAAACATTGATGGGCATAATGGGTGGACAGGCAGCCATTGCTAACGTACCCATAGGAGCTAGATCATATATTCCATTTCTATGCACTAGGCAGATTCAGTATTTTACATGCACAGAGCCATTTTATTGTAGATTTCAAACATTACAACTGTAGTGGGCTAAAGTGATCTTATCTACCCTTTGAACTTTCAATCATGTGCTCTAACCGGTTACAATAAGATCCATAAAACATATCTAAATGAGCTTGTTTTCACGTGATCCATTGACGTCAGCGTTATATATACACACACACACACACACTACGGTTCAAAAGTTTGAGGTAACTTAGAAATATCCTTGTTTTTGAAAGAAAAGCAACACCAGGATGCGGGCCTTCTAGGCAGAGTGGCAAAGAAAAAGCCATATCTCAGACTTGGCCAATAAAAAGAAAAGATTAAGGTGGGCAAAAGAAGAGACACTGGACAGAGGAATTCTGCCTAGAAGGCCAGCATCTCGGAGTCGCTCGCCTCTTCACTGTTGTGGTGTTGAGACTGGTGTTTTGCGGGTACTATTTTTTTTACCCCCTTTTTCTCCCCAATTTCGTGGTATCCAATTATTAGTAGTTACTGTCTTGTCTCATCGCTACAACTCCCGTACGGGCTCGGGAGAGACGAAGGTCGAGAGTCATGCGTCCTCCGAAACACAACCCAACCAAGCCGCACTGCTTCTTTAACACAGCGCGCATCCAACCTGGAAGCCAGCTGCACCAATGTGTCGGAGGAAACACCGTGCTCCTAGCGACTTGGTCAGCGTGCACTGCGCCCAGCCCGCCACAGGAGTCACTAGTGCGCGATGAGACAAGGATATCCCTACCGGCCAAGCCCTCCCTAACCCGGACGACGCTATGCCAATTGTGCGTCGCCCCATGGACCTCCCGGTCACGGCCGGCTGCGACAGAGCCCGGGCTCGAACCCAGAGTCTATTTAACGAAGCTGCCAGTTGAGGACTTGTGAGGCATCTGTTCCTCAAACTAGACACGAATGTACTTGCGACTCCGGGATGCTGGCCTTCTAGGCAGAATTCTTCTGTTCAGTGTCTGTTCTTTTGCCCATCTTAATCTTTTCTTTTTATTGGCCAGTCTGAGATAGTCCAGCGTCCCGGAGTCGACTCTTCACTGTTGTGGCGTTGAGACTGGTGTTTTGCAGGTACTATTTAATGAAGCTGCCAGTTGAGGACTTGTGAGGCATCTGTTTCTCAAACTAGACACTAATGTACTTGTCCTCTTGCTAAGTTTTGCACCGGGGCCTCCCACCCTTTCTATTCTGGTTAGGGCCAATTTGCGGTGTTCTGTGAAGAGAGTAGTACACAGCGTTGTACGAGATCTTCAATTTCTTGGCAATTTCTCACATGGAATAGCCTTCATTACTCAGAACAAAAATAGAGTGATGAGTTTTAGAAGAAAGGTCTTTGTTTCTGGTCAGTTTGAGCCTGTAATCGAAGCCACAAATGCTGATGCTCCAGATACTCAATTAGTCTAAAAGAAGGACAGTTTTATTTATTTTTAAATCAGCACAACAGTTTTCAGCTGTGAAAGCACAATTGCAAAAGGGTTTTCTAATGATCAATTAGCCTTTTAAAATGATCAACTTGGATTAGCTAACAACGTGCCATTGGAACATAGGAGTGATGGTTGCTGATAATGGGCCTCTGTACGCCCATGTAGATATTCCTTAAAAATCAGCCATTTCCAGCTACAATAGTCATTTACAACATTAACAATGTCTGCACTGTAGTTCTGATCCATTTGATGTTATTTTAATGGACCAAAAATGTGATTTTCTTTCAAAAATATGGACATTTCTAAGTGACCCCAAACTTTTGAAAGATATAATTTTTTTAATTGTATTTATTTATTTATTTGATTATTGTTTAAAACTTTTTTGTTAACTGATTTCAAAGCCAAGATCAACTGTGACTTGAAGGCTAATGAAATATACTGGACAAAACATGTATAATAAGTATATGGAACAGATCCTTCTGTTTATTCTACTCATTCAAAATGTTTTACCTTTCATCAATGGAGTCCGGAAAGCCTCCATAAAATACACAGAGCAAAAATATAAAAACGCATGTAAAATGCTTCATGAGCTGAAATAAACCAAATCCAGAAATATTCCATATGCACAAGAAGCTTATTTCTCTCAAATGTTGTGCACAAAGTTGTTTCCATCCCTGTTGGTAAGCATTTCTCCATTGCCAATATAATCCATCCACCTGACAGGTGCGGCATATCAAGAAGCTGATTAAACATCATGAGCATTACACAGGTGTACCTTCTGCTGGGGACAATAAAATGGCACCTTAAAATGTGCAGTTGTCACATAACACAATGCCACAGATGTCTCAAGTTGAGGGAGCGCGCAATTGGCATGCTGACCGCAGGAAAGTCCACAAGAGCTATTGCCAGAGAATTGAACGTTAATTTCTTTACCATAAACTGCTTCCAACATCGTTTTAGAGAATTTGGCCTCACAACCGTAGACCACATGTATGGCGTTGTGTGGGTGAGCGGTTTACTGATGTCAACATTGTGAACAGAGTGCTCCATGGTGACGGTGGGGCTAAGGCATGGGGAAGTATAAGCTACGGACAACGAACAATTGCATTTTATCGATGGCAATTTGAATGCACAGAGATACCGTGACGAGATCCTGAGGCCCATTGTCCTGCCATTCATCCGCTGCCATCACCTCATGTTTCAGCATGATAATGAACGGCCCCATGTCGCAAGGATCTGTACACAATTCCTGGAAGCTGAAAATGTCCCAGTTCTTCCATGGCCTACATACTCACCAGAAATGTCACCCATTGCGCCAGTTTGTGATGCTGTGGATCGTTGCGTACGACAGTGTGGTCCAGTTCCCGCCAATATCCAGCAACTTTGCACAGCCATTGAAGAGGAGTGGGACAACATTCCACAGGCCACAAGCAACAGCCTGATCAACTCTATGCGAAGGAGATGTGTCGCGCTGCACGAGGCAAATGATGGTCGCACCAGATACTGACTGGTATACTTTTTTTTTTAAAAAGGTATCTGTGACCAATAGATCTGTATTCCCAGACATGTGGAATCCATAGATTAGGGCCAAATTGACTTAAATTGACTGATTACCTTATTGGAACTGTAAAACAGCTACACACACTTCATCCACAGCGATAGTAGTAAGTTATATCGTTGTCTAAGTGGCCTTTATGAGTTATTGATATAGTGCTTATCTTTTCTCTGTAGCTCGGGCAATTTGGAAGCTGTTCGACCGCTCTGCTTCGGTGCATACAATCAATGTGGTTACCAGGGGAACGGTAATCAAGGTCATAGCACAGGCACTGACGAATAGAGGAAATAGAGAGTCTAGTCCGTGCCCTCTTAAAATGCAAGTCCGTACCCTCTTAAAATACAAGGTTGTCAGCAATAGTGCAGTTCTCCTCTGAAACAGCAGAGATCACTTTAACATCCCTGTATCCATTCATACCCGAAGTTGTTGTGTAGACTGTAGTCTGTGAACAACTGACAAATGTTACCTTTAACAGCTTTATCATACTGTGTGTGTTGATTTTTCGCCTCAAAGGGTCTAAGTACACTCTGATGATTGGTCTGGGTCCTGTAGTGTCACTGTAAATCAGTTATTACCAACCCTGGCCCTGGAGAGACACCGGGTGTGCAGGCCTTTGTTCTAGCCCAGCACAGTCTGATTCGACTTAACTATTCTAAACCTTACATATACGATTCTAGATATAAGAAGCTTTATCACACACGCACACACACACATATATAAAAATAGTTATATGGAAAAGGTCAGATAGGTCAATTATATGATATGAAGAGTACAATTCTAGGGTTTTGGGCTATTTAGGGAGCGAACCGATGTTAACTTGCAAGGTACAGTGCTACTGCGAGTTGTACACTGATTATACAAAACATGAGAAATGCCTGCTCTTTCCATGACAGACTGACCAGGTGAATCCAGGTTAAAGCTATGAGCCCTACTGATGTCACTTGTTAAATCCACTTCAAATCAGTATAGATGAAGGTGAGGAGGATTTTTAAGCCTTGAGACATGGATTGTGTATGTGTGCCATTCAGACAGTGAATGTGCAAGACAAAATATTTCAGTGCCTTTGAACAGGTTATGGTAGTAGGTGCCAGGCACACCGGTTTGAGTGTGTCAAGAACTGCAACGCTCAAGAGTGTCCTGTGTGTATCAAAAATGGTCCACCACCCCAAGGACATGATGGGAGACTCCACCCAAAGGACACCCAATGAACTGAGGCACTTCTGAGGGGAAAAAAGGGGCACAACTCAATATTAGGAAGGTGTTGCTAATGTTTTGTACAGTCATTATATATCCATTTCGAGGCCTAAATCGTAATAATATACATTTGGCCGATTATAATGTGTACAAACCCTCACATTCCTAATGAAGAGTAACTTTGAGGAGAGCAAAGTGAAACGCCAGGAACTAAAAAAGGAGAAGCATGTGGATGTCATACAGCTTCAAAGCACCATAACTAACTACAGATCTTCCATACCGAACAGTAACAGAAATCAGGCGACGTTGAAACGTCAAAGATGAGAATGTTTACTCACCGAGGTCGCCGTGTTGAGAACAGCAACATGTACCGACAGCTTTAACTAACCTACCTCTAAGCCCTCTACCGTCGACAAAGCAGGCGGTTCGCTCTAACCAATTACACACGCCTGGCCTGACGAGGTGTCTATAAACCTGACGGGCGGGATCACTGGCAGGCGGCGGGTAACCTCTGACAACATTATGTCACAGGATACGCTAGGCCAATCAAATGGTAGCTCAGCTCATCTGGCTAGACCACGGTCTGAGCAGGAAATCCCTCCTGGAATGCGCTCTAGCTACAAACGATGTCCGCATGGGTTTTCTATTTCTTTCTAACGGTTTCCTTTGGTAGAATAAACACAGGTCAGGCTGAGAGTATTAAATGGTTAAGGGACATGTGTTTGAGTTTCAAAACCATGGGGTTAAATTCCAGAAAGTGAAAACCATAATGATTGGGCAAAAGATTCTAATAACAGTACAATAGACTTTGCGATAAGTAGCGTGACTTCATAATTACCTGGATGCAGATGCAGGGTCTCGTTGTTGCAGAAGTCTGTGAAGCAGCAGTTCCTCTTGGAGACGTTCCGGGAGCTGTAGCAGAAGACCTGTCCCCTCATCTCAGCCGGGGACAGACAGGACTTGACGGCCTCCTCCTTCCCGTTGATCAGCATCACAGAGTTCCAGCAGGCCCCGTCTGCACCCGTCTCACAGGTGTTGTTGGCACATAGCTGGCACACACACTTCAGAGCTGAAATGCAACAGTGTGACATTAGATGCTTGGCTTTCTACGAATACGCTTCTTAGTAAACTCCCAAGTTTGTGATTTTCTAGAGCCTTTCTTGCATATCACTTCAACTTCTGAAGAACAACATTAATAACTGTATACCTCATGTTTTAGGACAAGCCGTCTCAGGTACCGCATGGAAAACAGTCGTCTTTATCAATTTAGAACCATTTTGCATACTTTTTTTCAGCAATACAATTGGAGGCGCTCAGTGGCCATTGACCAATGTCTGTCTACTACAGACCTCTAGGGATAGTGGCCATTATGGCTAGTGGCCACTCATACTTTTGAAGCTGAGGCTTCCTACCTGTTATGTAATCCTGGACATGCTCTTAAAAACAAATAAAATAGTATTCTATAATGCCCTTTAGATTAACACCCAGATAATATTGTACTCTTCTTGGATGCCTACCCACTCCTGTCCTGTTTTGATAAAGCCACGAGGACAGCAGGGCTCTCCTACTCACAAGGAATTGGTGGTCTATTCTGTAGGATGGGACCAGTAGAGGAAGGGGGATGACCATCCTTCCTCTGTTAATTTCATTTTTTTTTATAGTGAAACATTAAAAAAGTTATCCTATACTAAATATATAGACATGTCACCAAATAATTGATAAAAAAAAACACACTGTTTTGCAATAAAGATCTACGGTAGCCTAAACAGCACCATGTAGGGTGCACCATGGTGTAGCCAGAGGACAGCTAGCTTCCATCCTCTTCTGTGTACATTGCCTTAAATAGATAACCTAGGAGGCTCATGGTTCTCACCCCCTTCCATAGACGTACACAGTAATTAATAACAACTTCCGGAGGATGTCCTCCACCCTAATCAGAGCGCTTGCAGAAAGAACTGACATGTTGTCCACCCAATCAAAGGATCAGAGAATATATCTAGTACTGAAAGCATAAGCTAAAGCGAGCTAGTTGCACTGCAGTGCATAAAAATAAAAAAAATCGCAGAGATGCGAGTAGGAATACAACAAGCTGTTTGTATGTGGCTGCTATGAAAGTGAACTGTGTTTATGTGTGATCAGGGGTATATTCATTCTGCCTATTCTGTTGAAAAACGTTTCTTAAAAGAAAGCAAATGGAACAAAGATAAACATACCTCATTTTGTCCAATATAAACTCTTGTTTGTAACTATTGGACTAATGACTACACCCTAGATCAGCTAGATGCAGGCAAGTGTGTGCAAGGCAGTATTGAATGTGTCACTGTCTGTCCATGTGTCACCTAAAAATAAAATCTAGACCTGTGTGCACCTACGTTGTCAACTTTTCATAGGCTAGGTTGTAGCAACCTCATGATGGGTACAGGTCAAATTTGAGTATAATGTAGTAGCCTAAACCAAATCGATGTTACATTGAACTGGGGGAATGGAAAATGAATGACAGAACCATTATGTTGTAATACAAATAAGGCCATGCTCATGAAAATAATCGTCCTCCCTCATCTTAAAAACGGCACTGACCGCCACTGGATGGGACTACGTCCAACTTTTATAGGAGTAGAGGTAATGTTTGCCTGGTTGATACGGAGCTGTAGGGAATCTCTCATGTCCTTAACTCGGGTCCCTGCTACATGTCTGAGCAAAGCTTGATTTCCCAGACTATCAGAACACCCCACAACACTGCTGATGGGAAGATGAATAGACTAATCCATTCCAAATTTATTTTTTTGTTCTAAACAGTGTGGTAATGAATTCACTTGTCCAAATGCCTTTACAATATTCCTGTGTGACTTCCTCCATCCCTCAGTTAATTTATGGAATATCTACATAGGCGTACAGAGGTCCGTTATCAGCAACCACCACTCCTGTGTTCCAATGGCACGTTGTGTTAGCTAATCCAAGTTGATCATTTTAAAAGGCTAATTGATCATTAGAAAACCCTTTGCAATCATGTTAGCACAGCTTAAAACTGTTGTGCTGATTTAAAGAAGCAATAAAACTGCCCTTTAGACTAATTGAGTCTCTGGAGCATCAGCATTTGTGGGTTCGATTACAGGCTCAAAATGGCCAGAAACAAACACCTTTCTTCTGAAACGCATCAGTCTATTCTTGTTCTGAGAAATGAAGGATATTCCATGCAAGAAATTGCCAAGAAACTGAAGATCTCATACAACGCTGTGTACTACTCCCTTCACAGAACAGCTCAAACTGGCTCTAACCAGAATAGAAAGAGTGGGAGGCCCCGGTGCAAAACTTAGCAAGAGGACAAGTACATTAGTGTCTAGTTTGAGAAACAGATGCCTCACAAGTCCTCAACTGGCAGCTTCGTTAAATAGTACCTGCAAAACACCAGTCTCAACGCCACAACAGTGAAGAGGCAACTCCGGGACGCTGGACTTCCAGGCAGAGTTGCAAAGAAAAAGCCATGTCTCAGACTGGCCAATAAAAAGAAAAGATTAAGATGGGCATAAGAACAGACACTGAACAGAAGAATTCTGCCTAGAAGGCCAGCATCCCGGAGTTGCCTCTTCACTGTTGTGGCGTTGAGACTGGTGTTTTGTGGGTACTATTTAACGAAGCTGCCAGTTGAGGACTTGTGAGTCGTCTGTTTCTCAAACTAGAAAAGCTGAAATAAATCATTCTCTTCTATTATTCTGACATTTCACATTCTTAAAATAAAGTGGCCATCGTAACTGACCTAAGACAGGGACTTTTTACTAGGATTAAATGTCAGGAATTGTGAAAAACTGAGTTAATGTATTTGGCTAAGGTGTATGTAAACTTCAACTGCATCTGGGATGATGCCAGCTCACTCCACACCAGTTTTTCCCATCTGAGCTGGGGTCAAAACTAGGCTACATGTCGCTCCATCTACCATTGATTGTTTACATTATACTCTGCCCTTCCTATAAGCCATAGTGAAAGTAGAGGACTTTCTTAGTGTGCCTGACCAATGGCAGGCATGGGCAGGCACACTAAGATAGAGGGTTTCTGGCATAAGAGGCACTCTACTGTGAACAGATGTCTGGTAAATTATACCTAATCATAAAGTGCAGACAGAGAGAAAGTAGCTACACTCAACCTAACCTGCCAATGGTAAGACTGCAAATGAGGCAGAGTAGATGAGTGCCTGTTTACAAAAAGAAAACTAAATGGGGGGGAAAACAGCTCCGACAGGCAGGCAACCTGTGGCTCTGGATATGTCTTAATTGCCATCTGGGGTTCACAATCATGACAAATCGATATAAAACCACATTGCAAATTGTTTTACTACTAGCAGCATGTACTGTTTATAAATGGTCATTGCTTTGAACTGTACTATATGAAAGCAACTCATAACTCTCTCATAGTGATGATTGGATCTCACTTGCCGTTCTTGCTTATCCCCATGGGTAGAATTGTGATGATTATGGAATTTTGGGAAACGATAAATTGTCATACATTAATTATGTCCATTTGCAAGTCATGTTTGTGGAAAAATGTTTTGACCTTGTAATGCATCTTTTTTTAAATGATATCTATGAACTACACTCCTCTCCGTATGCATTTGGACAGTGAAGCTAAAATTGTAAATTTGGCTCTATACTCCTGCATTTTGGATTTGACAAACGTTTCATGAGGCGACGGTAGAGAATATCAAAAATAGGGGAGAGTTGTATTATTATAAAAATAAAAAATTAAATTAAATAAATTGGGCACAGGTGCTATTTTCACTGGTTTACATTCATCCTTTTGGAAGTTTTACTATACAATTTCTTCCATCCTATCCAAATGTCTGTCTAGATCTGCAATAGGCTAACTACTAGCAATCATACCACACAAAAGTCCTTCAAAGCTGCACCAATTTTCTATATAAATTCACAATAACAAGGAGGAATAGCAGATAGGCAGCGGAGAGACCAGGTGTGTCATTGCGCATTGAAACAACATTGAAGGCAAGAGACACGAAGCTCGAAGAGCTTCCCTATTAATCTTGTTTAGGGACAATACAATGACCCTAGACTACAATACCACAATGCAATGAATAATTAATTCAACTTCTATTGCACTTTAATTACAAAAATAATCTCAAAGCTCTTGAAAAAGCAAAACAGACAAGAATAAAATACAGATATGATAGAGTAGGTCTGGATTACGATTCTTTGTTAGTTTAAAGTGGAGTGTTTCAAGACTCAAACAGATGGCGCGACCACATAGGATGAGCACAGTTCACTCTCCACTGAAGGTGTCTCATCGGCGTCTCGCCATCCTGGTGGTGTGACAGACTTCTCCGTAACCGTGGAATCTCTGGTCTTGTAGAACGAGATGAAGTTTGTTTTTGAGCTCTCTCTCTCACTCAGGATAATTGTGACAGCTGCTCATACCTTCAGATGATAACCTCCTGAGCAATCAAATTGTCACTTCCAGCTCACCATGCATTGTAGTCCTCTTTATTGGGTTAGGAGACCGTCAAACCAAAAAATAAATAGTCTGGTGTATTCAAATCAAAATACATGAGTTAGCATTGCTACCGTAGCCTGGCAGAATTGCTAGCTAGCCATCTTTAGAAATATGATTTTCCATGAATTCATAGGCAGGAAACAAATTGACGCAATCCAGACCTTATCTGTACACATTTGGCTGTTCAAAAATATAAAAAAAAATAAGAAAAAAGTAAGGAGTGTCAAACAAAAAAAACAGAAGAAAATATTTTAATGTACAGGAGCCCTCTGCCTAGGTGACCTCACGGCGCCACGGAACTTCAATTGTATTGTTGTTTTTAAGTGGGTCCAAAATTCTACTCTACGCTGTAAAACTGCAGTGAATATGTCATTTGAATTACTGACCGAAAGCCCTGTGATTTGAATGTTTCATTCTGTTTGGATAAGTTGTGGGTCTACACTCAAAAGTTCGAAAGGTCTAGAAAAGCACAGTAGCAGGCCAGTCTGGCTGTATTTTGAGATGAGCCGTAACAGACGGCACATCATTCTCCCAAGTTGTCCCATAATAATGTGACCACATATGCGCCCAGCTATTCAGGAAATGTATTTACTTCCTATTGGGTTAAACAAAGCTGTAAACGAATCCAACAAGTTTGCAAAGTCACAAGCTTGATGGAGTCATTATGTACAAGGACTGTGGGACCAAATACTGAACTCTGACTACTTTAATACACTAAGTGATTTTATCATATATGTATGACTTCTTCAAATGGGGGGACTGGATACATAAAGTGCTTACACTTCTAAATGGTAAAAATACACATTCTGTGTCACCTAATATGAAACATTTGATGTTAAATCTAAAATGTATAGAGCCAAATTTAAACTGTAGCTTCACTGTCCAAAAACATACAGAGGGAAGTGTTCCTGATGAATACAACACAGCTTTGGTGACACCCAGTCTGACAAACTAATGCTCGTAACTGACTTGCCTAGTTAAATAAAAGGTTACACACACACACACCAAAAAGTTATTTTGTTGGCATTTACACATGTCCCCATTACCAGTAAAACATAATCAAAACCTCTCGTTCACTTACTTGCCATGCTGTTTTGTTAATTTGTTCCATCGTTTCATTCTCAACCAGGAATTCATCATGCATGTCAAGCAGTGGAGTATCAGCTCTGTCTGTCCGTGGCCTCTCTTCCAAGGTGCGCACAGTCACTGTGTCCGTTTCCATCTTGTCCAGCTGTGTCTAACATTTCAGGTAAACCCTGTTTCTTGTCTGCATCAAAGTAGCAGTCCTTGTACCTAGCCTCGAGCATGGTGGCGACACAGTGAAGAGGCTCAGAGAGAATGCCACCGAATCGCTTGTTCACAGAATCGCTTGTTCACAGCCTCAAGTACTTTCGCAAGTTAACCCCACGGTCTGTGTGGGCAGTTTTGTTGAGCAGGCGTTTCAATGCCATGATAGAGGATATCATGTCTGCTGCAGACACAGTTGATTATCTTATTTCTCCAGTCAGTTGGAGCTAGGAGTGTGTTCATGTTTCCAAGTTTCAAACATGTTCTCAAATGCCATCGAAATGGCAGCAGCGGTATGAGAACCAGCACACTCTTGAGCATGCAATGCGGCTTTCCTCAGTACAAAATCCTCATCGACCCACTGTGCTGTCAGACTCAGCATAATTGCGGGGCTGACATCGTTGGTCCAAATGTCAATTGTGACGCCCATAGCAAGTAGCATAAGTAAATCCATTATCTTGGCGTTAACAGATTTTGCCTTTGAGTTGTGTCGCTGAAATTTTATAACTCCTTCAAATGACTGCTGGACTTGAACTTGTTTAGTTGTTGGAAGTGCGCTTAGTATTTTTCTGCTTTTGTTCTGTGTAGCGCTGTATTTTTCCTGGCATCATTACGTCATCTACTTACGTTATATTTAAACGTACGTCAGCTTTGACACCAGTTTTGCACATCGGTGTTAAACTACACATCGGGCCGATGCTGGCATTTTTAACAAATGTCGTCCGATTCCGATATGCTCACCGATATATCGTGCATCCTTACCTTAAACCCTGAATAGAGACACCAACTCCACTGAACAGCAGGCTAGTTATTGCTTTTCAATGCTTGCTGTTAGCCACTGATTCCTTCTAAACCACTCATTGGTGAATTTGCGATTTCCAACTTGTGTAATGTTTATGTCCAATGGCCGACGAGCGTAGATATGTTTTATCTATAATTTATCTTCATTATTTCTCTTCATATGACAAGGATTAAAAAGGATTTACCAGTAGATTGTCAACTTTATTCATGATGATGACTGCTAGCTAAGATTTTGAAAGTATGATGTTCAGTCCAATCAAAGCTACTGTAGATATAACGTGATTTGACGTCATTTCATCTGTGGCCAATGACCTTGAGCCTTCTTGGATGGGCAGTTCTAATGTAACGCTATGGCAGCACCAAAGGGGCTTGCATTTGAGCTCTACCCTTAGATTTGCCAGTGACGTAGTGTCCCCATGAGTGACAGAACACTGAGCCAATCATGGCGCAACTAGAGAACATTGCCAACCCCTACGCTCCGTATTTTCCGCTGGCTGCCCCACCACCACAGAAAGCCCTGAGCTAGGCTGAAACACCTGTATTTTGGAGTTGCCTTACTCAAGAAAGCAAAAAAAAAAAAGAAGAGAGACCATGTTTGTATGCAGATTTATTAACTAAGTAATTATTTATTTATTTTACATTGTTTGCAAACTGATATGTGACACGTATTAATGACAATGCCTGCTGACTGCAGGAATGTCCACCAGAGCTGCTACCAGATAATTGAATGTTCAATTCTCTACCACATACCGCCTCCAACGTCATTTTAGAGAATTTGGCAGTATGTCCAACCGGACTAACAATCACAGACCATGCATAACCAACCCAGCCCCTTCACATCCGGCTACTTCACCTGCGGAATCGTCTGAGACCAGCCACCTGGACAGCTGATGAAACTGAGGAGTATTTCGGTCTGTAATGAAGCCCTTTTGTGGGGAAAAACTCATTCTGATTGGCTGGGCTTGGCTTGGCTCCCCAGTAGGTGGGCCTATGCCCTGCAGGCCCACCCACGGCTGCTCAGTCATGTGAAATCCATAGATAAGGGCCTAATGAATTTATTTCAATTGACTGATTTCCTTGTATAAACTGTAACTCAGTAAACATGTGGAAAAACTTTGTTCAGTATAGTATACCAGTCAACTGTCTATCCTGCCCTCCATCCATAGTGACAGTTGGATCGTTTGTCCAGATCTGCAATGTGTTAACTAGCAATCATACCACGCATAAAATTATTCAAATCTGCACCAATTTTCTATATAAAATCCACAAGAGAGAAATAGCTGATAGGCAGGACCAGGTCCGTCATTACACATGATAGAAGAGCGCAGAGACGCAGCTCAAAAAGCTCCCTTATTGATCTTGTTAAGGGACAATACAATTATCCCACAACACCACAATCCAATGAATAATTGCATTATTGTTTTCAAGTGAGCATAATTCTACTCTAGGCTGTAATATGCAGTGAAAATGTAACTTGAATAATAGAGCAAAAGCCCTGTTATTTAAATGTTTCATTCCATTTGGATCAGTTGTGGGTCCACTCTCGATAGATTATAGAAAGGCACAGTGGCAAACCAGTCTGGTTCTATTTTTACTTCTAATACTGATGAGCTGTCTGTTGCCGATCATCATTCTCCCAAGTCATGACCACATAGGCCTACGTCAGGGTTACCCAAACTCGGTTCTCCGAACCCCAAGGAGTGCACCTTTTGGTTATTGCCCTAGTGCTACACAGCTGATTCAAATAATAAATTAATCAACAAGCTTTGATCATTTGAATCAGCTGTGTAGTGTTAGGGCAAAAAAACAAAAAAACGTGCACCCCTTGGGGTCCCGAGAACCGAGTTTGGGAAACAACGGATTTTATGCACCCAGCAGGCCCAGTTATTCAGGAAAGTTTAACACGCGTTCTGCTTTCTAATCCGAGGGGCTATTCGTCAACCGGGAACCTAATACTTCAATACTTTTTAAAATGTATTATCTTTTACACCGAGTTTACAAAACATTAAGAACACTTCCTCTTTCCATGACCAGGTGAAAGCTATGATCCCTTATTGATGTCACCTGTTAAATCCACTTCAATCAGTGTAGATGAAGGGGGGGAGACCGGTTAAAGCCTTGAGACAATTGAAACATTCAGAGGGTGAATGGGCAAGCAAGACAAAGGATTGAAGTGCCTTTGAACGGGGAATGGTAGTGGGTGCCAGGCGCACCGGTTTGAGTGTGTCAATAACTGCAACGCTGCTGGGTTTTTCACCCTCAACAATTTTCCGTGTGTATCAAGAATGGTCCACCATCCAAAGGACATCAAGCCAACTTGACACAACGGTGGCAACAATTGGAGTCAACATGGGCCAGCATCCCTGTGGAACGCTTTCGACACCTTGTAGAGTCCATGCCCAGACAGAATGAAACTGTTCTGAGGGCAAACGGAGGTGCAACTCAATATTAAGGTGTTCCTAATGTTTAGTACACTCAGTGTACGTGTGGCATTAACTAGCCAATGTTCTAATCTGATTACGCTACCTGCACACGTTCATCCACACTAATAATTACAGCATCCAAACTGCGCTAAATCCATTCCACTAAAGGATAGACATCTGTTACAAAACACGCAAAAGTTGAATGACATTCGGAGATTGTCAAACCAAGCCTTCGATCGATCCTGTTTCAAGTTAATGTCACATGCACAAGTACAGTGAAATGCCTTTCTTGCAAGCACTATACCCAACAACGCAGCAACGTAAATACTAAAAATAACAAAGTAGGAAGGATTGGATGCATTTTCGGTTTGTCGAGACTAACACCTCAATTAAATTGAGATTGTCAAAACTGATGATGAACGCTCAAAATTACTAAATCGGTATGCATTTACGCGTTGTTTATTGGTTGTGTGTGGTGCATTGGCACAGAAATCTGTTGGTGGAAAATGACTTGCATTTGTTTTCTGAGTATAGCATCCAAATGTTGAACATCTGATTTCCAGAATTTTTGTCTGCAGCCGGCTCTGATCGTAGCGTAATGAAAACAGGCAGGGTGAGCTCGTCCGTGGTGGTCCGCGAACCCTCAACCTTCTGGCCCGGTAGACCTGCATGGCATCAACTGTACCACCAAAAAAAAAAAAAAAAAAAAAAAACACTGAAGTGGTAAAATCGATATCCTAGTTTATAAACACAGAGTTGCTACAGTTATTATTATTTATGGAGGTAATATCTTTGTTAATTTTATGAGACGGGAGGGTGTTAAATGTTTATTTTCAGGGGAGGGTCATGTGAAAATATTTTTAAAGGTTGCGGAGGAGGGTGCATTTTTGACACCTCGAGTTGGACCAGCAATGTAAAGAGGCTCTTATCATGATTTTACATTAAATCTACCTATTTAATACATTTTTAAAAATCATAGTACTTGCAGAGAACGTTTTTAAATAATACAACAAATGTAAAAGGTAATACAATTTGTGTTTGGTTCAGTTTAGAAACATGGAACAAATTCAGTCTCAGTGAAATAAATTAATTTCAAGAGTAGAGTAAATTAGGTTTATGACATAGTAGCCTACAGGTTGGCCAAGTCATATGAATTGAGCAAATACATGAACTTCTATCACGTTGATTCAAAAATAAACCAAGCGCTTTAGACTGATCTTTTGACATGAGCTATTTTTCATATGGTTAGAGTGTAATTATTTTACTTAATGTTCAGGATACAAAATGTGGTAACAAAAAGATGTATGCAAACTATATTATACATGAACTGCGGACATCATGTGATTGAGTCCACTCAAACTGTCAGGCTGTTGCCTACATTTCAAGTCCAACTGCAACACAGGACACAGAAAAACAGCCTACAATTACCGCCTAAACAAGTTATCACGAAACACATGATACATGCAGTGGTCGCACAAAGTTTGTCTTATAGCCTACCTGTGCTCAGCTGTGCGACGGATATAAATATCAACGCCGCTTCAACCGTGTTGAGCCTGGGATGAGTCATGGCCGGAGCCACATCTGCTTGGTTCGCGGACGCCCTGTCTATACCATGTTTCTAGAGAAAATCATGACTTTCGTGTTTAAATCCGTCGCGTACACACTTCGCATTGCTCCACTGTAAATAAGCAGTGAGAGAGCTGAATAAGCAGGCAGATTTGCTCCGCCTCTGTCGACTCGGAATTTAAAAGGATTAACGCTCCCCAGCTAGCACATTAAAAGTTCTGGGGACGTCTGTTTTTGGTTTCACATTGGTTGTGGGAAGTAAGCCACATAGATTTCCAGACCCAAATTGTTTTGCAAACAGAAGTGAACATTTTGCCTGTTCTGGGAATGTTCATTTTTAGGTTACAGGGAGGTTCTGAGAACATTTTACTCTGGTTCCCTGAAAAAATTCCTGGGAGGTTTTTATCAACTCTCTGAGAATGGAAATCATAGTTTTTAAAACCAGTTGAACTGACAACAACTGACAGTTTCTCTATGGCTTTAGTCATCAATCTAGCAAGAGGGCAATATTTTCTTAATTTAGTAGTGTTGTCCCCGCCCCCAGAAAGCTGTGACTTTTGGTTTTCACCTGGAATTGTTTATTTATGTCTGAGGAAAAAAAACAATTGAACCGATATGATCTAATACACAATAAAAGTATAATAAAAAATATACAAATTTGATATGATAAATAAAACTAATTGTGAATGAATAAGCCTTTTCATACTTTATATGTCCATATATAGTTCTGTTTTTCTACCTAAAATATTTCACCTTCTTTATTACTTTAACAAACATCATGACGCTGGTGATAGTCAAAATATGTAACATTTGTGAACATCTAAATCACCAACAGGTGTCCCTCCTATAAACAAGGGGAGAAGGGTTATCTACAGAGCTCAATGTGTCTGCCTCCAACGTAAAACAAATGTTTGACTTCCACACAAAATTACTTATTCTTCTTACTTATTTTAGGTTTAAGGAAGTGCGTAGGTCGCATATTTCTTGCCAAATTCAAAAGCAATATAAAAGCATATAAATAGGCCTGTCTGGATTTGATTAGAGCTTTGATCGAAAATGCAAGCCTGATACTACCTGAGCCTGATGAGCCATACATTAAATACATTTTATGAGCCCTACATTAAATTAAATAAAATGTTATTTGTCACATGCGCCGAATACAACAGCCTAGCCACTCTACCATAAAGGCCTGCTTTGGAATCACCAAGACTCTTCCTAGAGCTGGCGACCCAGCCAAACTGAGCAATCAGGGGAGAAGGGCCTTAGTCAGGGAGGTGACGAAGAACCCGATCGTCACTCTGACAGAGCTCCAGAGTTCTTCTGTAGAGATGGGAGAACCTTCCAGAAGGACAACCATCGTTGCAGCACTCCACCAATAAGGCCTTTATGAGAGAGTGGCTAGACGAAAGCCACTCCTCAGTAAAAGGCACAGGACAGCCCGCTCAGAGGCACCTAAAGACTCTCAGACCATGAAAAACAAGATTCCCTGGTCTGATGAAACCAAGATTGAACTCTTTGGCCTGAATGCCAGGTGTCACGTTTGGAGGAAACCTGGCCACCATCCTTACAGTGAAGCATGGTGGTGGCAGCATCATGCTGTGGAGATGGGACTGGAACAGGGCAGGGACTGGGAGACTAGTCAGGATTGAGGGAAAGAGGAACGGAGCAAAGTACCTTAAGGAAAACCTGCTCCAGAGCGCTTTGGACCTCAGGCTGGGACAAAGGTTCGCCTTCCAACAGGACAACAACCCTAAGCACACAGCCAAGACAATGCAGGGGTGGCTTGGGGACAAGTCTCTTAATGTCCTTGAGTGGCCCAGCCAGAGCCTGGACTTGACCCGATCGAACATCTCTGAAGAGACCTGAAAACAGCTGTGCAGCGAAGCTCCCCATCCAACCTGACAGAGCTTGAGAGGATCTGCAGAGATTAATGGGAAAAACTTGTAGCGTCATACCCAAGAAGACTCGACGCTGTAATCGGTGCCAATAGTGCCTCAACAAAGTACTGAGTAAAGGGTCTGAATACTTATGTAACTGTGATATTTCAGCTTCATTTGTATTTTTTTTTTTTGCTCAAATTTCTAATAATCTGTTTTTGCTTTGTCATTATGGGTACTTGTGTGTAGATTGATGAGGGGAAAAAACGGATTTAATCCATTTTAGAATAAGGCTGTAAGGTAACAAAATGTGAAAAAAGTCAAGGGGTCTGAATACTTTCCGAATGCACTGTATCGATCTAGAACAGGATGATCTATTTTGGATGCAATTTGAATGGAGTTGAAGCTCGCATGGGGCACTGATTTAAAGCAACGATATTCGAGTGATAGGCTGTTCAAAAACTCTGGAGATGCAATAATAAAAACAAAACATCTTTACAATTAAAAAATGAGGTGACCCTCAAAAGCCAGATGGAGAAAATTAGACGGTTATTTGGTCTTTATATTACTGCAGCATACACTATGCTGGAGCAAATGCAGACCTGCCTGTCACAAGAAAAAAAGTAACCATGATGAGATGAAAGGTCTACAACATGCATTGTGAACTGCACTCCATACTGAGATGGGCTGTCTGTCCTCGCCCTGAGCATTGATGATTCATCATGCAGAGGCTGTAGAGAAGCCAGATTTAGACATTTTATATAATTTAACCTTTCCATTTCACGGCATGCTGTTCATATAAATTATATATCAGTTATTTATCCCAGGAAAAGGGGGAAGTTTTGTGTGGTAAATACCGGTAAATCGCACACACCTGAACACACTTAACAAAATAAAGGAGAGACAGAGTTTAAATAACATTCTTAGAGCGTTTTCTGAACTTTACTTGTATGGTAGGAAATGTACCTTGCTGACAGACCCTAAGATTCTTGGTCCTAAGACAGGTGTCCCAACACTTGCAGCAGCTAGAAAGCAGTGATGGTCTTTGATTTGAGCAGCTTGCACACATGAGATACAGTACAAACCGTCAGAGCAGCATGGCAATCCAGATGTGTTGTCCAGACTCCCCCTGAGTGATTGTAGGGGTCCTACCCCAAATCCACTGTGTAGAGTGTCATTTATAGATGACTTGCCAATCACTGCTAAAGATATAGCACTTGAAACTGAGAAAGATCCTGTATTGACAATAGTTACGCATTTATGTCAAAAGAAAGTTGGGATGACTCTGTCCTTTGGGGTTACAGGGTGTGGATTCCACAAAGCAAGCAAAGCAGACTACTGGCAGAACTACATGAGAGTCATTGGGGTATAGTTAAGATTAACTCCTTAGCTAGAAGTCTTCACCTCGGGCCGTATTGCTTAATTATACTGCAAAATTACTGCAATAAAAAAACGGTGTTATTTTGGACACAGTATTTGCAGCATACTTCAGTTATACTGCACTCTAATTGCAGTTTTACTGCAGTGGACTCCAGTTATACTGCACTCTGACTGCAATCTTTTATCGTAAGGGATAAGGTCACCGGCAATCTGATTATAATAAACCAACTAACATTCATAGTTTATTGATTATAATAAACCAATTAACGTTCATAGTTTATTTACATATCCCCTCCAAGTTTTGGTGCTGGTCCCTCCCAAAAGCAAGATCAATTGTGCAGTATGGCTGCATTAGCACTGTATTCCATCCAAACAATCACTTCATCTGATTTGTTTTCATAATCAACTGTCAGAGTTCAGTTGAACCTCCTGCACAGGACACTTTGCATCTGGCTACGTTGCAAATCAGGCTAGGCATACATGTGGATTTCCCAGCAGCTCCATCAAGCATCGCCTAGATCTTGAAATCATCATCAGCAGCAACCATTCATCAAGTGTCCAGATAGTTATTTTCCTATTATAAGGAAAGGACATGCTATTCATGGGTTGCATGCTTCGTCACTATATCGTTTTGAAAATCCCTTTTTCCATCACCATTTTCGTATTTTCGGACAATTTAGCCTGAATGGAGGATGCTTTCTGTACATGCCGGTCCATGGCGGACACAAGTGTATTACCGGGAATGCATATCAATCTTAGACAATAGTGCAGATCTAGTGCCCCACTATCGGCTGCTTAGGCTACTGATATGTGATCCACCCAAAAATGTAAAGCCTTCTGGCTGCTGAATGCAAGAATGAATGTATACCCCTTATGATATATCATATGACCTATAAAAGCCCCGGCTGGAGGCTGGTTTGACTTTACTACAGGCATACAGTGGCAAGAAAAAGTATGTGGAGCCTTTGGAATTACCTGGATTTCTGCATAAATTGGTCATACAATTTGATCTGATCTTCATCTAAGTCTCAACTATAGGCAAACACAGTTTTCTTGTCTATATTGAATACATAATTTATGGAAAAAGTATGTGAACCCCTAGGCTAATAACTTCTCCAAAAGCTAATTGGAGTCAGGAGTCAGCTAACCTGGAGTCCAATCAATAAGACGAGATTGGAGATGTTGGTTAGAGCTGCCCTGACCTATAAAAAATACTCACAAAATTTGAGTTTGCTATTCACAAGAAGCATTGCCTGATGTGAACCATGCTTCAAACAAAAGAGATCTCAGAAGACCAAAGATTAAGAATTGTTGACTTGCATAAAGCTGGATAGATTTACAAAAGTATCTCTAAAAGCCTTGATGTTCATCAGTCCACGGTAAGACAAACTGTCTATGAATGGAGAAAGTTTGGCACTGTCGCTACTCTCCCTAGGAGTGGCCGTCCTGCAAAGATATTACTGCAAGAGCACAGCACAGAATGCTCAATGACGTTAAGAAGAATCCTAGTGTCAGCTAAAGACTTACAGAAATCTCTGAAACATCTCCATTGACGAGTCTACGATACGTAAAACACCAAACAAGAATGGTATTCATGGGAGGACACCACAGAAGAAGCCACTGCTGTCAAAAAAACATAGCTGCTCGTCTGAAGTTCGCAAAAGAGCAACTAGATGTTTACAGCGCTACTGGCAAAATATTCTGTGGACAGATTAAACTAAAGTTGAGTTATTTTGTAGGAACACACAACACTATGTGTGGAGAAAAATAGGCACAGCACAGCAACATCAAAATCTCATCCCAACTGTAAAGTATGGTGGAGGGAGCATTGTGGTTTGGAGCTGCCTTGCTGCTCCAAACCATCAGGGCCTGGACAGCTTGCTATCAGATGGAAAAATGAATTCCCAAGTTCATCAATACATTTTGCATGAGAATGTAAGGCTATCTGTCTGCCAATTGAATCTCAACAGTTCGATGATGCAACAGGACAACGACCCAAAACACAGAAGTAAATCAACAACGAAATGGCTTCAACAGAAGAAAATACGCCTTCTAGAGTGGCCCAGTCAGAGTCCTGTCCTCAAATTGTTTGCGTGTTATTAGTTTAAGCAGCAGAAATCCAAGTAAATTCAAAGGGTTCACATGCTTTTTCTTGCCACTGTACATGATCATATCATGGACTTCTTGGAGGAAGATGCTTTTGATGAGCTACTTGGTGAAGACTAGGACGAAAAGTATGAGACACACACACAAACAGGACAGACAGGCGAACATCTACTAGCAGAGAAGCAGCTGAACTGGTTCCCCCTCTAACCTTCCTAGGTCGATGCTGGTGGACCAAGCTGGTGTGCAAGTCGCAGAAATGTTATAGCCGGGCCTCCCTGGTGGCGCAGTGGTTAAGGGCGGTGTACTGCAACGCCAGCTGTGCCACCAGAGACTCTGGGTTTGCGCCCAGACTCTGTCGTATCCGGCCGCGACCGGGAGGTCCGTGGGGCGACGCACAATTGGCCTAGCGTCGTCCAGGTTAGGGAGGGTTTGGCCGGGTAGGGAAATCCTTGTCTCATCGCGCACCAGTGACTCCTGTGGCGGACCGCGCGCTAACCAAGGTTGCCAGGTGCACGGTGTTTCCTCTGACACATTGGTGCGGCTGGCTTCCGGGTTGGATGGCGCTGTGTTAAGAAGCAGTGCGGCTTGGTTGGGTTGTGTATCGGAGGACGCATGACTTTCAACCTTCGTCTCTCCCGAGCCCGTACGGGAGTTGTAGCGATGAGACAAGATAGTAGATACTAAACAATTGGATACCACGAAATTGGGGAGAAAAAGGGGTAAAAAAATATATTTAAAAAAAAGAATTATAGCCTGGTCCCAGATCTGTTTATGCTGTCTTGCTAACTCCTCATGTATGATAGTTGTCATGCCATGTTGGCTTGGCTATACATAGGAGTTTGATATCTAGCACAAACAGATCAAAGACCAAGCTAGCATTTGGCTGATTGTCAGAACAGAAAGTAACTACTCTAGAAATTGTTGGCTTTGTTACAGGAAAGATAAGAGAATGACTTTTTTTGTGTGGCACCTGAATGCAAGGGCAAGCAGTAGTGTATGATATTATAGTTATGATGTAACTTGTACATTGTTTTCAGGTTTTAATTAGAAAATGTATTCCCCTATCCTTATTCTTTCAATAAATTTATTTAATATATTACATGAGAGTCTATGCTTTCTGTGATTTTGTTTTGGTGCAGATATGCGTTTAATTTACTAGCTGGATAAGAGAGAGTCTGATCACGGAATATTTCGTAGAATTGTAGAAAAGTACCATCAGTCACAAAAACAGGATCAGAATGGAAATACCTTTTCTTGAGAACGAGTTATACCTTCCAGAGCTTGAGTTGTAAAACAATAACTTGAAAAGACATACATGCCATGATTTTTACTTTCATTATAACCTTGTTTGCGATCTGAGACAGTTTTATTTATAGGTTTTATTTATACAAATACATGTGCCACAACAGAGCACTTTGACAGTTTACAATAAAGAAAACAATTGCAGTGCATCTGTTTTATGGTCTTATGTAAATAATTGACAAGAGAATTTACGAAGAATGACAACCTTTCAATAGAGTCCGATTTCTTTATTGACCTAAGATTCTTATTCATTACAAAAAAATGGAATGTTAACTCCAGTGTCATCACAAAGTCTATTTTGCAAAGTGATGAAATAGACTTAGATACTGAAGATTATACCACGGGCCATTGCATCTCAGAGGCCTAACACAGCAAGTAATACCAAGCATACTTAGTGTTGTTTATTAGTATTGCCTCAGACGCAGAGGCCTATAGCCCTGTAGATAATCATGTCATTCTGCAATGAATAGACGGCCAGGACGGTCCACCAGATAAACAGGCTGTTCTGGTCCTGCATCTTCTTGTGACCTATTGAAAACAGTACAATAATGATATAGCAAATTAAGATGCATTATGTATGCCTTTTGTTTTGATGACAAAACAAAGTAGCCTACACACCTGTGGAACTTTGTCGCTTTCAGGGTCCGACTCCAGCTCCAACTGACAGGCCTTTGTTTTGTTTAAGGGTAAGGCCAAATCAAATGTCATTTGTTGTATGCTTTGTAAAAACACAGGGTGTAGACTAACAGTGAAATTATTACTTATGTGCCCTTCCCAACAATACAGAGAGAATGAAAAGGCAATCAGTCTGTGTATGTAAATCTCATTTCATTTTACATTTAGTTTCCTAATGCCTACACAATGCAATTGAGCATTTCAGTGGCCCAAGGGAGCTAAAGCAAGATAAATTGACAAATATGAGTATTATAAAAATAAATACAGTGACTTAGACAAAGTGACAATTTTAAAATGACATTTAAAAGACTGCATGGGGGCTTTACTATTCTCTGAACAATGAGAACATGACTTTAAATACAACCATGAGGAAACATTATGCTGAAGTACTGAAATTCCCCACAAAAGATCATTAATGTTCTCTGAACTATTTGAGAACATTCCCAATGTCAAACCAGTTGGAGAATGTTCCTAGAACCTTACCAACATTTAAATGAAATGTAACCACTTTTGAACTTTTAGGAAACATTCTGTTAAAGTAATGAAATCCCAAGAAAATAACGTTTTTGTCAAGTTCCTTAAAATGTGCTGCTGATAATGTTCCAAAGCCAAGCAACTACCCTGCACAATTCCCAGAAAGTTATATGCAAAATAACCATAGGACAACCACGCTCTCACCAAGCTCTAAGAAACATATGGTTCTCAGAACATTATGTGCTTGCTGGGTTTAGCCCACTGATAAAGACAAGTGAATGAGAGAGCGCTGAATATCTTTGTCTGTTTAATCCATTTAAATTGTGGAGCACACACTTGTCTTGTGAAAACTGCAGCCTACATTCAATCAATTTTACATGTATAAAATTGTCCTGTGCTTGGGTTCTCAAAACATCATAGCAGTAAAACTAAAACAGTTTGTGAGGTATGATGACTCACCTCTGCATCTGGCACCACAATCAACTGCATTCTCATTTACCTATGTAGGCATATCAGAAGACAATATCACCATGATCCAGTAAAGCAATATTGTCACCAGAATCAACACCCTTAACACACACAACACAATTGTTTTAATGAAACTGATGAAAAGCCATGGTGAATGCTATCTGCAAATACTGGTAAAATACTGTTCCTACTGTTTCAAATGTGTAGAGATTCACCAGAGCTGGACAACCTTGCAACTGTACAATCAAAGCCATTACACCAAGGTGCCTGACTGAGCCCCTAAGTGAAATCGCAAGTCATTTACTTCATCCTCTGTGTTTAACTTGGCGCCAAACTACATGGTACAATAGCCAGGACACTGCACTAGCACCATATTCTGTATGCACCCTGACATACCTCCTGGTCAGGTCACGTGGTCAGGGAAAAACTCTAAGCCCCATCTATGGCCTCTTGGCAACACAATCCCAGTTATGAAACCAATGTGGTACATTTTGAAAAACTGTTTCGAAAAGCCCCTGCACTTCTCTGATCAACAGTCCCTCAACCCCTGACATGCCTCTGGTGTAGTCTGGGACTCTGTCCTCCATATCAGGTCCCTAATGTAGATCTAAGTGCTGTAACTTTCAGAATGTAGAGGTCAGCCAACTGGGCAACAGAATAAGGTTAAGGCTATTCCATATACAGACCAAGTCCAACAACCACTCGAGAGTACCGTACTATTTACTGAATTCTTGCAGGACAGTGGAACTTGATAAAAGCGTGCTTATTTATTGACCAATGCATCCTTAGCCTTCATCAGGTTTTAACAAACACTTAACTTCCACTGTCCTTCAAGAATCGATTGATTTCCTCTTGCACCTTAGTTGAAGAGCGAGGTACGGGCAGTGTTCCCTTCTCTTTCTATGGTCTGTAAATCCAAAGTGAATCGGACAGAAGGCCTCCCATACAGCTACCTGAATGAAAATCACTACACAACAGCCATGGGTGACCACATTGCACTCACTATTTTAAGTCTGCTAAATGACTAAAATGGAAATGTAATGCATTTCCATAGTAACCCATTAGCAAAGCCACGTTGAACGCGGGGGTTCTATTCGCTTTCATTCTCGCATGATCCCTCTATTCTTCAAGGCCAAGGCTACCTACAGTACATGCTGTTCCTGGATGAATAGCACAGCTTCAGAAGATTGAAAGAACGAGAGAGAGAAAGCAAGAGGGAAAGAGAAAGAGAGGAGTGTGTGTGTGTGTGTTTTTCAGGGTGGCAGGCTGCATAGGAAGTTGAAAAAGCAACTGCTTCAAAGAAAATGATTTGCCAGCTTAGTGACGAAGTTGGACAAATGAACTCTAGAAATGAATATGAAGAAATCAAGGCCCTCAGGATCTCTTGAGCTCTGTTGAATGATCCCCACCACTAGAGGCAACACTTTGCTTCAATGTTTTAATTAAAAAGCGGAGGGAAAACAAGCACACAAATAATATGCATTACTGTCGTCTTGCAGTGGGAATTAGTCTAAAATAATTTCTGCTATTTGCTATCATTTGCATGTAAATGGGAAGCATAGTGAGTGAACAACCGCCCGTATACACAAAGCAGCAAAGTGAGACCTTGTTTTCAAAACTACTATCTGTGGATCAGTTCACAGTAGCACAGTCAGGAGACCGTTAAAATGACCAGTTAATATTGACCATGTGTGAGTCCCGAAAGGCACATTACTCCGTATAAAAAGTGCTCTACTTTTGACCAGATCCCTACTGGCCTCGGTCAAAAGTAGTGCACTAGAAAGGGAACAGGGTGCCATTTGGGACATCGCCTAGGATGTTGTCTATAACATATGCTAATTTGGAGATGCTCATTTTCGGGTGCCACAGTCAGTTCCGGCAGACAACAGACATATGGACTGCTTTGCTATTTACCGGCCCCATGCCGATTCAGGAATACAAATGAATGCAGGTGACACCATTTACTGTCCCATTCTAGACTTGCCTTTTGTGTCTCTTCGGGCAACTGCGCCACAATTTAAGCAGTTCAATTTAGTCATTAGGGCCTTAGGAATACCCTCTGACATTTCCCAAATGAAAATGTATTTGTTGCATTTTACAACCGAGATTGAGCTGTGTTTAATATGGAAATGGATTAACATGCCCTCCATTCTTTGCTGCATTTCATGATTTGTTTCGTAGTCGACAAGCTGGACACAAGAAAAGTTCCTTTGTGCAGTGAGCAGCTTACGTCTCTGCTGCAGGTCAGTAAGACTTTAGGGGCTGCACTATGCCAAGGCAAAGGAACTGTCTAGTCTGGGAGGACAAAGGAAAATATGCAAAGCTGAGGAAATTAAAATGCGCTCTGGATTTGCATAACAACCAATGCTAATACTCACCACCTAATACTTTGCTTATCCTGACATAGTTGCAAAACCGTGGTAACGTTCACAAACTTCCCAGAATTTCCAGCAATCCTGGTTGGAGTATTCCAGATTTAATGTTTATTCCGACCTTAATTCTGGGAATCTTCCAACTGTCATTTCTGGAAAAACCTGGGGATTTTGGAAGGTTTCCAGAATTTTGCAAACCTATCACAGCATGTAAAAAAGTTCAAGTTTAGGTAGATGTGCAGAGCTCCGCGGTGGGCAAATAATGTGGGGAATATGTTTCGATGAGGGGGAAAAGGGTTCATTTGATGTTGTAACTGACAGATGAGACAGAGAGCATCTGCGTTTTTTTCTCTATTTAATTCATAGAAATCACTACTTGATATAAAATGTAAAAAAAAAAGGCTGAAGTTTGACTTCAATTACTTTGACAATGCACAAATTAAGACGATATAACTTTACAGGCATAACTTCTGCTCCCGTATGAATCGAGTTCAGCGTCATCTAGTAAATATTTTTATTTGCTCTTTTAGCATGTCTCAATTAAGCTGATGAAACAACCAAAACAAAGAACAGGTACACAAATGTGAAATGTATGGTGATATAAAACGTTTCTGTGACAGGAGACGTTAGACGACGTCGCCAAAGTAAGGAGCAAAGACTGGCTATAACTGTCTGCAGCACAATGTGTTAGCTAAATACGTTACCGGTTGGATGAAAAACCAAGAGAATTGTTCTAACAATATTGTAAACAGCAGTGCAAGAGCGATGCAGTCAAAGTAGAACTTAACTCTTTTTTTCTCTCCCCTCATTCTGATTACTGGAGTTTGTGTGAACTATAAAACATAACATTTTTTTGGCAAGTTGTTCTTTTCTCCAAATGCATCAGCGACAGTGCAAGCCAGGAATGCAAAGATCGCTAGTGCAATAACAGCAATAAAGCACGGCCAATATTGCTAAATGAAATACGTTCAGACATTTCTCAGAAAATCGGCAGCTCTAAAGCGATATACAATACTCAAATGCCCAGGTAACAGTTTCTTCCTTGAAGAATGTGACTATTAGTTCAATATTCCTATATCTTAAAAAGGGATAGTCACCTAATATCCAAGACTATTGGCAGTCTTAAATGCCCTGTAAGCCATCTTTGGATGCCAAAATTTGTCCCACCAAGTGTTTAAAATAAATACAAAACGTGCCACTTTAAGAGCACTGAGCTCAACCGGTCCATTTTCTCCTGTGTGTTGTCCAGGGGAACCGAACTGCCTGCTGGATGTCTTTAAAGGCCTTTAGGTCTCCTCTCCCTGCGCACCAACAAGGAAGAAGCTCAACAGTCCGTTTTAATTTTGTCCAGAGAGTTGTCGATTTTTGTCAGAGTCTTTTTGATGCGTAGCGCCGTTAATCTGGCGGATGGATTCTGGTACCAGCACTCCTTCATAAGTTTTGCGATGGACGTTAAAGTCTGGAAAGCAAGAGGAAATCAGAGTTAAAAATCCATTAAAGTTCACTTTAAAAAAAAAATATATCAAGTGTGAAAGTGTATAGTTCCGCAAAGCAAAGGGTAAAGCAATTATTCTTAAAATCAAATAAAAAAAAAGCTTTTGTCCAGTACACAGAATTGCAGATGTTATCACAGGTGCAGCGAAAAGAACAAATATCAGATTGAGTAATATAAAAAAGCTAGAATTCTAAGCAAAAATGAATTCTGAGCACAAAAGATTTTAACTGCCAATCAGACCATATTGTGTTTTCAATGGAGCTGGGAAATGCGGTTGACGGCTGACAGGCTGTTTACAGAGACAAGTAACCGTCTGATGAGAAAGGACAACCTAGCAGATTGTGCAGAATGCTGCACTGTTTATAAAGAGAGAGATTTGGACAGGCTCATATTCTTTATCAAAACATATTAGCTAGTTCTCGCTCCACCTCTGCTTGTCTCGTCTCTGTACTCACTGGGTCTGAGAACCATCTGTTGGGGATGTTGGGTCTCTGCTGGTCCACACACACCACCTTCTTCATGTCTTCAAAGCTGGGGTCGCTGGGCACCGCGTCATGGAAGGGAGGCTTGTAGTCCTCTACAATGCCTACGCGGAGTGTGTTGGAGAATACACAACATATAAATGTCAATGAGATCTCACATTAATCCGCACGGGAATTTTAATATTGGGCAATATGCAAGTGTAACAGAGAATAGGAAAAATACATGACAGAAATATCCATAAAATCTGCCGAATGGGGGTTTTTATACTGTATTCCATCCTACTTAATTTGACAGCATTTTTTTTTTAAGTGTCACAAAAAACGAGAAATAGCACATAAAATTGCTAACAAGGTACTTTGTTTGCATAGTTCTCACTTGCTACTTATGTACTAGGTGGAAACCCATGGTGAAAGTAAGTCATTTAACTGTGTGGAGAAAGCAAGATCCATTTCAGATAAGATGCCAGTGCCTCTAGTCCCAGACTAGACCACAGACACGGGGGAGACTTCTCCTCTGAAGTCACATTCACTCATTTCCTCAATGAGACTGTTGACTTTAATCCTCGACTTGTTCTGCCAATGGTCAATACAGCTGTATGCATAGCAAAGTGATACAGCGGTCTTACTATTAAGATTGCTAAACACTTCCTCTAAAAGTGGAGGAATCAATTCTCAAATCCAGCTGGACATTATGTTCTACATACAGCTGAAGTCGGAAGTTTACATACACTTAAGTTGGAGTCATTAAAACTCGTTTTTCAACCATTCCACAAATTTCTTGTTAACTATAGATTTGGCAAGTCGGTTAGGACATCTACTTTGTGCATGACAAGTAATTTTTTCAATAATTGCTTACAGACAGATTATTTCACTGTATCACAATTTCAGTGGGTCAGAAGTTTACATACACTAAGTTGACTGTGCCTTTAAACAGCTTGGAAAATTCCAGAAAATGTCATGACTTTAAAAGCTTCTGATATGCTAATTGACATAAGTTGAGTCAATTGGAGGTACCTGTTGATGTATTTCAAGGCCTACCTTCAAACTCAATGCTTTGCTTGACATCATGGGAAAATCAAAAGAAAATCAGCCAAGACCTCAGAAAAATTATTGTACACCTCCACAAGTCTGGTTCATCCTTGGGAGCAATTTCCAAACGCCTGAAGGTACCACATTTATCTGTGCAAACAATAGTATGCAAGTATGAACGCCGTGGGACCACAGAGTCGTCATACCACTCAGGAAGGAGACGCGTTCTGTCTCCTAGAGATGAACGTACTTCAGTGCGAAAAGTGATAATCAATCCCAGAACAACAGCAAAGGACCTTGTGAAGATGCTGGAGGAAACGGGTACAAAGTATCTATATCCACAGTAAAACGAGTCCTATATCGACATAACCTGAAAGGCAGCTCAGCAAGGAAGAAACCACTGCTCCAAAACCGCCATAAAAAAAGGCAGACTACGGTTTGCAAGTGCAGATCGTACTTTTTGGAGAAATGTCCCCTGGTCTGATGAAACAAAATAGAACTATTTGGCCATAATGACCATAGTTATGTTTGGAGGTAAAAGGGGGAAGCTTGCAAGCCGAAGAACACCATTCCAACCGTGAAGCACGGGGGTGGCAGCATCATGTTGTGGGAGTGCTTTGCTGCAGGAGAGACTGGTGCACTTCACAAAATAGATGGCACCAAGAGGAAAGAAAAATGTGGATATATTGAAGCAACATCTCAAGACATCAGTCAGGAAGTTAAAGCTTGGTCGCAAATGGGTCTTCCAAATGGACAATGACCCCAACATAACTTCCAAAGTTGTGGCAAAATGTCTTAAGGACAACAAAGTCAAGGTATTGGAGTGGCCATCACAAAGCGCTGACCTCATTCCTATAGAAATGTGTTGGCGGAACTGAAACAGCGTGTGCGAGCAAGGAGGCCTACAAACCTGACTCAGTTACACCAGCTCTGTTCGGAGGAACGGGCCAAAATTCACCCAACTTATTGTGGGAAGCCTGTGGAAGGCTACCTGAAATGTTTGACCCAAGTTAAACAATTTAAAGGCAATGCTACCAAATACTAATTGAGTATGTAAACGTCTGACCCACTCAAAGAAATAAAAGCTGAAATAAAATCACTCTACACTATTACTTTGACCTTTCACATTCTTGAAATAAAGAGGTGATCCTAACTGACCTAAGACAGGGATTTTTTTACTAGGGGTTAACTGTTGGGAATTGTGAAAAACTGAGTTTAAATGTATTTGGCGAAAGTGTAAGTAAACTTCCGACTTCAACTGTATTATGATAGGTTTTGATTATGCCCTGACAGGGACATTTGAGACTATTCCAGGAACAGCATGCATATGCAGACAGGCAGTTTACAGAAAGATACCTACAGAAGCTCTGTATGATCAAACTACTACAAGGCATGTTTAACATGCTTTATAAAATAGCCCTAAATGTATGACATTCTAAATGTTTGTTTTTAATTCTACATTTTTACTGAACACTTGTTATAGTTGATGCACTGTTTTAGATGAGAGCTAGCAAGTAAGTGTTTCATTGCACTGTGTACACTACACTGTATTCTATGCATATGACAAATCAACTTTGATTTGATGGTCAATGTTAAAGGAGTGAGAGAGAACAGAAGAAACCATTCAATGTGTATTGTACTGACCGTTGCTGACCGTGCTCCTTGCAATCTCCCACAGGACCAGGCCAAAGGCCCAGATGTCCACTCTCTTGAAGGACTCAAAGCAGTCCATCTGGATGGAGTCGTCCAAGACCTCTGGGGCCATGTAGCGCTTCGTGCCCACTTTCGGGTTGTTGCCCACGTCTAGCTCGTTTGTGTCTTGGAAATGCATCACAGCAAGACCTAGGCCAGAAAATATTTTTATTATCATTAAAAGGATTCAAAATATGGTGTCTATGTACCAAAATGATTGTCCCTGTTAACTTAATATATCTGAAGCACAGTATACAGTCCTCTGGTGGACGTGATTAGAATAGCATTTGTAAAAAATAAAAAATAAAACTGTTGTCAAAAACAACCATATTTATCCAATATCAAATTACGCCACGATCGTATCACAACAAAAACAACTCGTCAACATCCTGTTTGTGAGCAGAATGCAGCTCATAAACAACTTAAAAGGGATGACGGTCGTGATCTTAGCAGTAGTCTCCATGAGTAGCCAGAGCTACCTGAAATGACTCACTTATCATTGGCACCGAGAACTTTGAGTTTGGGACATGAGTGCTCCTTAATGCATGTTTGGTTAAGGCTTAAAGAGCTTCCTGCTCCGTTCTTCCTCTAATGCTAAAAAAAAAACAGGGTAGATGAGGGAAGAGGGTTGGAGTGGTTTGGTATTTGGTATTTTATTAGGATCCCCATTAGCTGTTGCAAAAGCAGCAGCTACTCTTCCTGGGGTCCACACAAAACATAATGACATATCACAGAACATCAATAGACAAGAACAGCTCAAGAACAGAACTACATACATTTGTTTAAAAAAGGCACACGTAGTCTACATGTCAATGCATGTAAGACGGAAGATGAGTTGGTTCAGGTTATTAAATCAACCTACACTGTAGTGTTTACAAACACTACAGGAACAAGATCATCCACGTGTATCGATCACATTTTCAATAATGCTGTAGAACTTTGTATATCTGTACCCATTGGATGCAGTGATCCCAATATAGTGGCTATATCCAGGAAAGCCAAAGATCCAACAGCTGGTCCTAAAATTGTGTATAAGAGATCATACAAAATATTTTGCTGTGACTCTTATGTGGATGATGTTAAAAATATTTGTTGGTCTGATGTGATTAACGAGGAGCATCCAGACGCTGCATTTTATGAATTTATGAAATTACTTCTTCCAATTATTGATAAACATGCACCTGTTAAGAAACTGACTGTTAGAACTGTTAAAGCTCCATAGAATTGAAGAATTGAAAAACTGTATGGTTGAAAGAGATGGGGCAAAAGGAGTGGCTAATAAGTCTGGCTGGACATCCGACTGCCTTACTTACTGCAGATTGAGAAATTATGTGACTAAACTCAACAAAAAGAAGAAACTTTATTATGAAGCCAAGATCAATGATATAAAGAATGGAACATTTTTTGGGGAGTAGTTCTAATTAAATTATGGGCAGAAAGACAAATTCAACTCCATCTTTCATCGAATCAGATGGCTTATTCATTACAAAGCCATTTGATGTTGCCAATTATTTAAATGATTATTTCATTGACAAAGTGGGCAAACTTAGGCAGGAAATGCCCACGACAAACAGTGAGCAATTATATTCATGCATAAAAAACAAATAATGAAAGAAAAGCATTGCAAGTTTGAATTTTGTAAAGTTAGTGTGGGAGAGGTGGGAAAATGATTGTTAACGATCAACAATGACAAACCTCCTGGCATTGACAACTTAGATGGAAAGCTACTGAGGATGGTGGCTGACTCTATAACCACTCCTATCATTCATATTTTGAATCTGAGCCTAGAGGAAAGTCTTTGTCCTCAAGCCTGGAGGGAAGCCAAAGTAACTCCGCTACCCAAGAGTGGTAAAGCAGCTTTTACTGGTTCTAACAGCAGACCTATAAGCATGCTGCCAGCTCTTAGCAAACTGTTGGAAAAAAATGTGTTTGACCAAATACAATACTACTTCTCTGTAAACAAATTAACAACAGACTTTCAGCATGCTTATAGAGAAGGGCACTCAACATGTACTGCACTGACACAAATGACTGATGGTTGGTTGAGAGAAATCGATAATAAGAAGATTGTGGGAGCTGTACTGTTAGATTTCAGTGCAGCCGTTGATATTATTGACCATAACCGGTTGTTGAAAAAACTTAAGTGCTATAGCTTTTCAACCTCTGTCATATCGTGGATTCAGAGCCATCTAATAGAACTAAGGGTTTTCTTTAATGGAAGCTTCTCTAATGTCAAACATTTAAAGTGTGGTGTACCGCAGGGCAGCTCTCTAGGCCCTCTCTAGGTCCTCTTCTATTTTTACCAATGACCTGCCACTGGCATTAAAACAAAGCATGTGTGTCCATGTATGCTGATGATGATTCAACCATATACGCATCAGCAACCACAGCTAAAGAAGTCACTGAAATCCTTAACAAAGAGTTGCAGTCAGTTTTGGAATGGGTGGCTCTAAAACTAAGAGCATTGTATTTGGTACAAATACCTCAGACCTCAGCTGAATCTGGTAATGAATGGTGTGGCTGTTGAACAAGTTGAAGAGACTAAATTACTTGGCGTTACCTTAGAATGTAAACTGTCATGGTCAAAACATATAGATTCAATGGTTGCACAGATGGGGAGAGGTCTAGCCGTAATAAAGAGATGCTCTGCTTTTTTGACACCACACTCCAAAAAGCAAGTCCTGCAGGCTCTAGTTTAGTCTAATATTGATTATTGTCCAGGCGTGTGGTCCAGTGCGGCAAGGAAATACCTAGATAAGCTGCAGCTGGCCCAGAACAGAGCGGCATGTTTCGTTCTTAATTGTAATCAGAGGGCTGCTATAAATGCTACACATGTCTCCCTTGGCTAAGAGTTGAGGAGAGACTGACTGCATCGCTTCTTTTTATAAGAAATATTAATGTGTTGAAAATCCCAAATTGTTTGCATAGTCAACTTATTTTTTTTTTTTTTATTTTACCTTTATTTAACCAGGCAAGTCAGTTAAGAACAAATTCTTATTTTCAATGACGGCCTGGGAACAGTGGGTTAACTGCCTGTTCAGGGGCAGAACGACAGATTTGTACCTTGTCAGCTCGGGGGTTTGAACTCGCAACCTTCCGGTTACTAGTCCAACGCTCTAACCACTAGGCTACCCTGCCGCCCCAACTTACACACAGCTCTGACACACACACATACTTATCCCACCAGACATGCCACCAGGGGTCTTTTCATAGTCCCCAAATCCAGAACAAACTCAAGAAAACATAAAGTATAGAGCCCTTATTGCATGAAATTTGCTTCCATCTCATATTGCTCAAATAAACAGCAAACCTGGTTTCAAAAAACATATAAAGCAACACCTCATGGCACAACGCCTCTCCCCTATTTGACCTAGATAGTTTGTGTGTATGCATTGATATGTAGGCTACGTGTGCCTTTTTAAAAATGGATGTATGTAGTTCTGTCCTTGAGCTGTTCTAATGATGTTCTGTATTATGTAATTCTGTATTATGTTTCAAGTTTTGCGTGTCCCCAGGAAGAGTAGCTGCTGATGGGGATCCTAATAAAATACCAAATAGTTCCGGCTTTGGTCTTTGTCATGGTAGCAAGCAACGGAGGTTATGCTGTATCTCCTCACAGTTCCAGACAGGGCAGGTCACGGGGAAAATTGAAAATAACAAAACAGCAGGGATGTAGACAGCCACAAACCCGGGACAACCTGTGGTCCCAGCCACAAATGGCTAACTGTGTCACGGGCTGCATTCAAGAAAACCTTGCTTGCTTGATATGCAGCGAGCTAGCTGCTAGGCTAGAGACAAGCAGTCCCAGCAACTGCGTCAAGTGATCCAAACTATGAAGCTAGATAGCTCCCAAGAACTTTGGTGACAGTTTAAATGTTATTTTTATCCCTTTTTCTCCCCAATTCCATGGTATCCAATTGGTAGTTACAGTCTTGTCCCATCGCTGCAACTCCCGTACGGACTTGGGAGAGGCGAAGGTCGAGAGCCATGCGTCCTCCGAAACACAACCCAACCAAACCGCACTGGTTCTTGACACAATGCCCCCTTAGCCCGGAAGTCAGCCACACCAATGTGTTGGAGGAAACAAGAGTCACTAGAGCATGATGGTACAAGGACATCCCGGCTGGCCAAGCACTCCCCTAATCCGGGCCAATTGTGTGCCGCCTCATGAGTCTCTATGGTCGCGGCCGGCTGTGACAGAGCCTGAACTCGAACCAGTATCTCTAGTGGCACAGCTAGCACTGCGAGGCAGTGCCTTAGACCACCGCCCCACTCGGGAGGCCCTATTACCACCAATATATCATATGGCCACAACAGAAAACAGTCACATTATATTAATTTACAACATCTAAATGAACAACAACCAGTGGAGGCTGGTTGGAGGAGCTATAGGAGGACAGGCTCACTGTAATAGCTGGAATGGAATAGATGGAACGAGTCAAATGTGGTTTCTATGTTTGATACCGTTCCATTTATTCCATTCCAACCATTACAATGAGCCCGTCCTTCTATAGCTCATCCCATCAGCCGCCTCTGACAACCAATACAAATCTTGACTGAACGCACACAGTATGCTTTATATCCACAACACTATGCTCTTACCCAGGTCGGCGATGCAGCACTGGCCGTTCTTGTTGACGAGTATGTTTTTGCTTTTGAGGTCTCGGTGGGCGATGGCCGGCTTGCCCTGGGTGCCGAAGATCTCCACGTGGAGGTGTGCCAGGCCGCTGGCGATGGACAAAGCCATGCGCAGACAGCTGGCTGTGTCTAGGGTGCTCAGCTGCAGGTAGTCGTACAGGGAGCCCATCTCGTGGAAGTGGGTGATTAGCCACAGCTGTGTACTCGAGTTTCGGGAAGTCATGTCCGAAGCGATGAAGCCTGCAGTCAAGGACACACACACACACACATTAGAACCCAGGGAAAAGCTGGGAAAGGTATTTCTTCAAATTCAATATGACAGATATTTCACTAAAATAAAAAACATTGCCAGACAGATTTGACATCCCACAGGTCAAATGTTTACTTAGTCTTCCATTGACACCAATGCAGGACTAAGTTAAAAAATAAAAAAAAAACATTCCACTTTAGTGGGAGTTTGGATTTGCCCAATATAGACCAGCTCCTGTCAGACTGGGTTGCTTCGCCCAGAGCGTATCTGGAGGTACGTACCCAGGATGTTCTCATGCCTCAGCAGCACTGTGTTGTAGATCTCAGTCTCTCTGAACCAGGACTTCTCATCTCTGGAGGAGAAGATCTTCACGGCCACACTCTCCCCCTGCCACTGGCCTCGCCAAACCTCACCGTAGCGCCCCTTACCTATAGCGGGGGAAACAGGGGAGAGATGAGAAAACAGCAGACATTCTCAAGTCCTGCTTTCATAAGAAATGTTTTTCGAGCAGAAGTGCTGACCTAGGATCAGTTTTAGATCATCATTATTAAAATGATACGGGCAGGGGAGACCTGATCCCAGATCAGCACTTTGAGATGCTTTGGGAAAACAGATCTGGCCTCAAATGACATTCATCAAATACAGTGGAAAAATATCAACCTGTCAAACTAAGACAGGAATACAGAACAGGAATGTTCCCCTCCTAACTCAAAAGTCAGATAATCTCTGTACATAGAGATTGTTATTGGTTTTATAAAGTCAGTGTTACACAAAACTGTAGACCATTAGTTAATGGAACACCGTACCTTTATTTTGGTCATATTACTCAACTTGACCTTTTGCATGAACTACATCCCCATTTGACACGAAACCAAACATGTTTCTTAAAAATATTTTTGTTGGTAGTTACTTTGCCTATCTGGCCAGGTTTCAGACCGAGCTGTAAGAAAACTAAGAACACTTCCAAAACAATTATACTAAGAAAAACTCTGAGGGTCAGGGAACAGCACGGGCTCTGTTTTGCAAAACAAATCTGTTCCCAACGGTGCTTCACCCCTAAAAGGGGCATTTTACGCAAAAACCACATCCATGCATAAAATGGATGCCCTGATCCTAAACGTACACCTCAGCTACTGAACAAAGAGAGAACAGACTGTATTGGATACTGACCCACACATTCGTTGAGTGTGATTTGTCGAGCGACGGTTCTCTGAACTAGGAAGGGGAGTCCGGAGCCGCTTCCCGACGTGCACGAATGATCCAGCAAATCCTGAGAGAAGGGGAGGGACAGCCAATAAATGAACAGCATCCAGAGGGTGCCGGTAGTCCCGAGATGAAAAAGCTGTCCCAGCCCCGGACATAGCAGAGCATCTGGGATTCGTTGGAGCCTGATTGGAGTGGGAGTTGTTCATACTGCTCAGACTCCAAGGGCTCTCTTGCCGTCTCTCTGTCTGGTTAGTGGCCACACTGCAGAGACGTCGGTCTGTCAAATCAAATTTTATTTGTCACATGCTTCGTAAAGAACAGGTGTAGACTAACAGTGAAATGCTTACTTACCCGGCCCTTCCAAACAATTCAGAGGATTTAAAAATAATAATAACAAAGAATAAATACACAATGGGTAACAATAACTTGGCTATAGATAGAGATATACAGTGCCTTGCAAAAGTATTCGGCCCCCTTGAACTTTGCGACCTTTTGCCACATTTCAGGCTTCAAACATAAAGATATAAAACTGTATTTTTTTGTGAAGAATCAACAACAAGTGGGACACAATCATGAAGTGGAACGACATTTATTGGATATTTCAAACTTTTTTAACAAATCAAAAACTGAAAAATTGGGCGTGCAAAATTATTCAGCCCCCTTAAGTTAATACTTTGTAGCGCCACCTTTTGCTGCGATTACAGCTGTAAGTCGCTTGGGGTATGTCTCTATCAGTTTTGCACATCGAGAGACTGAAATTTTTTCCCATTCCTACTTGCAAAACAGCTCGAGCTCAGTGAGGTTGGATGGAGAGCATTTGTGAACAGCAGTTTTCAGTTCTTTCCACAGATTCTCGATTGGATTCAGGTCTGGACTTTGACTTGGCCATTCTAACACCTGGATATGTTTATTTTTGAACCATTCCATTGTAGATTTTGCTTTATGTTTTGGATCATTGTCTTGTTGGAAGACAAATCTCGGTCCCAGTCTCAGGTCTTTTGCAGACTCCATCAGGTTCTTCCAGAATGGTCCTGTATTTGGCTCCATCCATCTTCCCATCAAATTTTAACCATCTTCCCTGTCCCTGCTGAAGAAAAGCAGGCCCAAACCATGATGCTGCCACCACCATGTTTGACAGTGGGGATGGTGTGTTCAGCTGTGTTGCTTTTACGCCAAACATAACATTTTGCATTGTTGCCAAAAAGTTCAATTTTGGTTTCATCTGACCAGAGCACCTTCTTCCACATGTTTGGTGTGTCTCCCAGGTGGCTTGTGGCAAACTTTAAACGACACTTTTTATGGATATCTTTAAGAAATGGCTTTCTTCTTGCCACTCTTCCATAAAGGCCAGATTTGTGCAATATACGACTGATTGTTGTCCTATGGACAGAGTCTCCCACCTCAGCTGTAGATCTCTGCAGTTCATCCAGAGTGATCATGGGCCTCTTGGCTGCATCTCTGATCAGTCTTCTCCTTGTATGAGCGGAAAGTTTAGAGGGACGGCCAGGTCTTGGTAGATTTGCAGTGGTCTGATACTCCTTCCATTTCCATATTATCGCTTGCACAGTGCTCCTTGGGATGTTTAAAGCTTGGGAAATATTTTTGTATCCAAATCCGGCTTTAAACTTCTTCACAACAGTATCTCGGACCTGCCTGGTGTGTTCCTTGTTCTTCATGATGCTCTCTGCGCTTTTAACGGACCTCTGAGACTATCACAGTGCAGGTGCATTTATACGGAGACTTGATTACACACAGGTGGATTGTATTTATCATCATTAGTCATTTATGTCAACATTGGATCATTCAGAGATCCTCACTGAACTTCTGGAGAGAGTTTGCTGCACTGAAAGTAAAGGGGCTGAATAATTTTGCACGCCCAATTTTTCAGTTTTTGATTTGTTAAAAAAGTTTGAAATATCCAATAAATGTCGTTCCACTTCATGATTGTGTCCCACTTGTTGTTGATTCTTCACAAAAAAATACAGTTTTATATCTTTATGTTTGAAGCCTGAAATGTGGCAAAAGGTCGCAAAGTTCAAGGGGGCCGAATACTTTCGCAAGGCACTGTATATATAGCCGTGTGTGTGTGCGTAGAGTCAATAAGCAGGGGTACGAGGTAATTGATGTAGATATGTACATATAGGTAGGGATAACGTTTCTAGGCAACAGGATAGATAATAGACAGTAGCAGGAGTGTATGTGATAAGTCAAAAGAGTTATTGCAAAAAGGGTCAATGCAGATAGTCTGGGTAGCTATTTGGTTAACTATTAAGCAATCTTATGGCTTGGGGGTAAAAGCAGTTCAGGGTCCGGTTGGTTGGGTCTGTCTGTGTGTCTGGCCTCCCTGGAGCAGCAGCAGAGAGTCCTCTGCTTGGTAAACAACAGCAGTCCCTGGTGATTAGTGAGCTGAGGGGGCTGATAGATGTGATGTAATCCCAGCCCTAGACTCCAAACAGGCACAATGCTGCTAAGCCTTTAATGTGCATCTTATCTCCAGGCTTCTGCAGGGTACCATGACTGACACAAGGGAGCAGTGTTGAGCTCCAAATTTGGCTGAGAAAAACACTAACAAGCAGAGAGGACAAAAATGGAAACATTTAAGAGAGATTCTTAATGCATAAAACAACCGTTGTGTGAAAGCAGGTAAAGGAATGCTAAATGGAAGCTGTAAATCCAAATGAGAAATCATTTTGTTGTTGTTTAACATCCCTGTTTGGTGGGAGGGCAGATCTGGGCTGTTCGGTGGAAGGGGGTAGGGGAGAGAGGAGTGGGGGGAAATTCAGCCACAGCATTATCATAATCACAACAGACTTAGGCACCCAGGGCCTAGGGAGAGGGAGACCTGCATGTGTTTTAAGGAAATGTGTTTATATGTTTGACTGCCACCACTGCTCCTAATAACTTTCCTCTGGGTGCTGCCAAGCACTTTTTAATTACACTGAAACAAACATTCTGCGGCAGCATATTTTGGGTTTCCGTTGCCAAGTACTGTGATGGGTTTGGAAATGGCTTGAAATAGATCCAAAAATCGGCAATTCCTCTAGCACACCCCAGCCCACTGTTTTCAGGGATACTGGTCAGTTGTCACGCTTTGCTGTAAACACTAGACGTGTTTAGTGTTTTCCTTCAAGTTTTTAATTAAATTCATGGGATTTTCAAACAAAGTTTATCAAAACAAACACTGATTACAGTTGCGAGCTCAAAGCATTCTTTCACGACAGTATGCAAAAATTCTACAAAACGAGCAATTTTGTTGAAATCATGTGTATCCGTGATAGACTCCATTTTCTCTGGTAAAACAAGATGCCCATTTTCCATCACATTGGTAGAATAAATACTTTCATTCCCAATTGAGAGGGCAGAAAATTAATCCCAGCACAGTTGATATAGGCCAACTACATGAACACCCAGGACCATGGAGTGCATGACTACCTAGCACGCACTCTAGTCTAGTGCACACAAAAATGCTCAACATAATCACATAGCTTGAGAGTCCATAAATGTTTTCAGTGCTGTACTGTGTGGACTAACCACAAACCACAGCTCCCCACCCAGCCCATCCCAGACCTTGGCCCATATTTCTAAAGCCTCTCAGAGTAGAGTGCTGATCGAGGATCAGTTAACTTTTAGATCACAATGAAATTACATTATGGACAGGCAGGACCTGATCCTTGTAAAGCTCTCCTACTCTGAAATTCTGATAACATGGGCCCTGGTATGGTGCAGTATGATCATGTCCTACTCACCGCCAGTGTGCTATCCCCCACGTTGGAGGCTATGAGTCCGTCTATGGTGCCGTACTCCGCCTCCCGGGCCGTCAGCCTCTCCATCTGGTTCTGGTGGATCCGTCTGAACACCAGGATGGCGATGCCTGAGAGGACGATGAGCACGATGACCGGAGCCACGATGACGATGGCCAGTGTAGTCAAGCTGTAGTTGGGAAGGTCGCCTGCTACGAGGAGAAGAAAGGGGTTTAAGTTCATTTGAACACCTAGGTACATAGAGTAAAACATTTGGACACAGCTGCTCATTCCTGGGTTTCTCTTTATTTTTACTATTTTCTACATTGTAGAATAATAGTGAAGATATCAAAACTATGAAATACCACGGATGGAATCATGTAGTAAACAAAAGTGTTAAATATATTTTACATTTGAGATTCTTCAAAGTATCCACCCTTTGCCTTGATGACAACTTTGCACACTATTAGCATTCTTTCAACCAGCTTCATGAGGTAGTCACCTGGAATGCATTTCAATTAACAGACGTGCCTTGTTAAATGTGTGGAATGTCTTTCCTTCTTAACCTCTTAGAGCTCTAGGGGCGCTATTTCATTTTTGGATAAAAAACGTTCCCGTTTTAAGCGCGATATTTTGTCACGAAAAGATGCTCGACTATGCATATTCTTGACAGTTTTGGAAAGAAAACACTCTGAAGTTTCAGAATCTGCAAAGATTTTGTCTGTAAGTGCCCCAGAACTCATTCTACAGGCGAAACCAAGATGATGCATCACCCAGGAATTAGCAGAATTTCTGAAGCTCTGTTTTCCATTCTCTCCTTATATGGCTGTGATTGCGCAAGGAATGAGCCTACACTTTCTGTCGTTCGCCCAAGGTCTTAGCAGCATTGTGACGTATTTGTAGGCATATCATTGGAAGATTGGCCATAAGAGACTACATTTTCCAGAGGTCCGCCCGGTGTCCTTTGTCTAAATTTGTGCGTAATCTTCAGGTGCAGGCATTTTCTCCTGGGATTCAGGAGAGAAAGCATGTTTCCAAGAACGATGTATCAATGAAGAGATATGTGAAAAACACCTTGAGGATTGATTCTAAACAACGTTTGCCATGTTTTCAGTCGATATTATGGAGTTAATTTGGAAAAAAGTTTGCGTTTTGAGGACTGAATTTATGGATTTTTTTTGGTAGCCAAATGTGATGTATAAAACGGAGCTATTTCTAATACACAAGGAATCTTTTTGGAAAAACTGAGCATCTGCTATCTAACTGAGAGTATCCTCATTGAAAACATCAGAAGTTCTTCAAAGGTAAATGATTTTATTTGAAGGCTTTTATGTTTTTGTTAATGTTGCGTGCTGGATGGTAACGCTAATGCTAACGCTAAATGCTAACGCGAAATGCTAACTCTAGCTAGCTACTTTTACACAAATGATTGTTTTCCTATGGTTGAGAAGCATATTTTGAAAATCTGAGATGACAGTGTTGTTTACAAAAGGCTAAGCTTGAGAGATGGCATATTTATTTCATTTCATTTGCGATTTTCATAAATAGTTAACGTTGTGTTATGCTAATGAGCTTGCTGATAGATTTACACAATCCTGGATACAGGGTTTTTTTCATAGCTAAACGTGACGCAGAAAACGGAGCGATTTGTCCTAAACAAATAATCTTTCAGGAAAAACTGAACATTTGCTATCTGAGAGTCTCCTCATTGAAAACATCTGAAGTTCTTCAAAGGTAAATGATTTTTTTGAATGCTTTTCTGTTTTTTTGTGTAAATGTTGCCAGCTGAATGCTAATGCTAAATGCTACGTTAGCCATCAATACTGTTACACAAATGCTTGTTTTGCAATGGTTGAGAAGCATATTTTGAAAATCTGAGATGACAGTGTTGTTAACAAAAGGCTAAGCTTGAGAGCTAGCATATTTATTTCATTTCATTTGCGATTTTCATGAATAGTTAACGTTGCGTTATGGTAATGAGCTTGAGTCTGTATTCACGAACCCGGATCCGGGATGGGGAGATCAGAAAGGTTAATGCGTTTGAGCCAATCAGTTGTGTTGTGACAAGGTAGGTGGGGATAGCCCTATTTGGTAAAAGACCAAGTCCATATTATGGCAAGAACAGCTCAAATAAGCAAAGAGAAACGACAGTCCATTACTTTAAGACATGAAGTTCAGTCAATCTGGAAAATGTCAAGAACTTTGAAAGATTCTTCAAGTGCAGACGCAAAAACCCTTTAAGCGCTGTGATTAAACTAGTTCTCATAAGGAACATCACAGGAAAGGAAGACCCAGAGTTCCCTCTGATGCAGAGGTTAAGTTCAATAGAATTACCAGCCTCAAACATTGCAGCCCAAATAAATTCTTCAGAGTTCAAGTAACAGACATCTCAATATCAACTGTTCAGAGGAGACTGCGTAAATCAGGCCTTCATGGTCAAATTGCTGCAAAGAAACCACTACTAACGGACACCAGTAAGATGAAGAGACTCGTTTGGGCCAAGAAACACGAGCAGACAGACATTTGGTGGAAATCTGTCCTTTGGTCTGATGAGTCCAAATTTGAGATATTTAGTTACAACCACTGTGTCTTTGTGAGACGCATAGTAGGTGAACAGATCATCTCTGCATGTGTGGTTCCCACTGTGAAGCATGGAGGTGGTGGTGTGATGGTGCTTTGCTGGTGATACTGTCAGTGATTTATTTCAAATTCAAGGCACACTTAACCAGCATGGCTCGTGTTTGTTATATTGTTTGATGTTCCGTTCATTATTAAACTCACCACCTGCACTTGCTTTCCGACTCCCAGCGTGTACGTTACACAGTTTATGAAAATGTTAAACTAAACGTTGCGTCAGCCTCATCACGTAAAACTTATTTTGTATTACTTTGGGATCTATCGCATTCCACAACTGTCCCAGACTATGTTTGGAATATTTATTTATTGCACAGAATAAGTCAACTTTGGTAATATGGGGGCAAGGACATTGACATAGGCGAGTGCTTTTGCTGTTCATTAGGCCTACTCATATTGTTGCTGACAAAAAGTAAATGTGGACAGTTCTTCCATTATCTTCAATATGCACCAGGGAATTGGATAAGGACGCACGCAGTTATGTCCCCGATGTGTCGATCTTCACTTATAGCCTGTGAGAAAGACCCGATTACATGGATGAAGAGGAGTGAGAGGTGCTTCGGAGCACTCAGCACTCAGGGAGAAGGGAATTATAATGATTATATTTAGCCCAAGGGCACAACGTCATTGACTTAATTAATGGCGTGCATTACAGCCACACAAAGGGGATGTCAACGGGAAATTTGAGGCATTATCAAGTGCTTGTCAAATTGTGAATAAGAGACTGATGAAGTGTGTACAGCCTGTGCAAACTCACGTCTTTCAATTTATTAAAAATCAAAACATATAGCCCAACGCTTTAAGAACTACTAAAGTTACATTAACTCTAAATTAAGCATATAGGAGTACCGATTTACTTGTTAACCGCTCAACAAAATAGCCTCGTACGCACTCCTTCAAATCTTGGAGAAAATATCCTTTATTTTATTCAGCTTTGTTCAATTGTATTCTTCATACTATAAAATTATGCCACAGAATTCTAAGAAAAACAAGTGAAGCCCACAGCCATATGGCATAGCCAGATCAGGACCTAACATAAGGATAACTTCCGAGTACGCCATTTGATTCTACTGAAAAATAGTACAAAAAGTTATGCGCCAGTGGCTTATCGAGGCCAAGAGAAGCAAGGAGATAATACATGTGTTTGTTAATCAAGAGTCAATCATTTGATTGACAAATCACCGTCTCACAGAATTTTGTGACCGCCACAGCAGAGGAAACATGTTCTCTGAAGTGCTGAATCATGCTTCACCATCTGGCAGTCTGACTGACGAATCAGGGTATACCAGGAGAATGCTACCTGCCCCAAAGCATAGTGCCAACTGTAAAGTTTGGAGGAGGAAGAATAATGGTCTGCGGATGTTTTTCATGGTTCGAGATCTTAACGCTAGGGCATACAATGACATTCTAGACGATTCTGTGTCCTGAACTTTGTGGCAACAGTTTGGGGAAGGCCCTTTCGTGCTTCAGCATGGCAATGCTCCCATGCACAAAGTGAGGTCCATACAGAAATGGTTTGTTGAGATCGGTGTGGAAGAACTCATTCCAAAATCATTGGCATTAATATGAAATTGGTCCCCCATTTGCTGCTAAAATAGCCTCCGCTTCTGCACTCGGCGGTCCTGTTCTGTGAGCTTGTGGGGCCTACCACCAAGCGATTGAGCCGTTGTTGCGCCGAGACGTTTCCACCCCACAATAACAGCACTTAGTTGACCGGGACAATTCTACCGTTGCAGAAATTTTACGAACTGACTTGTTGGAAAGGTGGAATCCTATGACGGTGCCATGTTGAAAGTCACTGAGCTCCCCGTAAGGCCGTCATAGTGCCAATGTGTGTCTATGTAGATGTCATGGCTGTGTGCTTGATTTGATACAATAGTCACAATTTCATCCATTTGAATCCCACTTTGTAACAAAATGAGGAAAAAAGTCAAGATGGTCTTGTCAACAAAATATATATTAGGGTAACTCACTCTTGTTAGTTTAATGTTTTTAGAAGCATTTGTTAGTTTACAGAAGATTTGATTTAGCCAAATCCACTAATTGGAAGTGGTGTCCACATATATGTGTGTGTGTGTGTGTGTGTGTGTGTGTGTGTGTGTGTGTGTGTGTGTGTGTGTGTACAGTTGAAGTCGGAAGTTTACATACACCTTAGCCAAATACATTTACACTCAGTTTTTCACAATTCCTGACATTTAATCCAAGTAAAAATTACTACTTTATTTTAGGAATGTAAAATGTCAGAATAATAGTAAAGAGACGCATTTCTTTCATCACATTCCCAGTGGATCAGAAGTTTACATAGCCTCAATTAGTATATGGTAGCATTGCCTTTAAATTGTTTAACCTGGGTCAAACATTTCAGGTAGCCTTCCACAAGCTTACCACAATAAGTTGGGTGAATTTTGGCCCATTCCTCCTGACAGAGCTGGTGTAACTGGGTCAGGTTTGTAGGCCTCCTTGCACGCACACGTTTTTTTCAGTTCTGCCCACACATTTTCTATAGGATTGAGGTCAGGGCTTTGTGATGGCTACTCCAATACCTTGACTGTGTTGTCCTTAAGACATTTCGCCACAACTTTGGAAGTGTGCTTGGGGTCATCGTCCATTTGGAAGACCCATTTGCGACCAAGCTTTAACTTCCTGACTGATGTCTTGAGATGTTGCTTCAATATATCCACATCATTTTCGTGCCTCATGATGCAATCTATTTTGTGAAGTGCACCAGTCCCTCCTGCAGCAAAGCGCCCTCACAAAATGATGCTACCACCCCCGTGCTTTACGGTTGGGATGGTATTCTTCGGCTTGCAAGCCTCCCCCTTTTTCCTCCAAACATAACGATGGGTATTATGGCCAAACAGTTCTATTTTTTTTTCTCCATCAGACCAGAGGACATTTGTCCAAAAAGTACAATCTTTGTCCCCATGTGCAGTTGCAAACCGTAGTCTAGCGGTTTGGCGGTTATGCAGCAGTGGCTTCTTCCTTACTGAGCGGCCTTTCAGGTTATGTCGATATAGGACTCGTTTTACTGTGGATATAGATACTTTTGTACCCGTTTCCTCCAGCATCTTCACAAGGTCCTTTGCTGTTGTTCTGGGATTGATTTGCACTTTTCGCACCGAAGTAAGTTCATCTCTAGGAGACAGAACGCGTCTCCTTCCTGAGCGGTATGATGGCTGCGTGGTCCCATGCTGTTCATACTTGGGTACTATTGTTTGTACAGATGAATGTGCTACCTTCAGCCATTTGGAAATTGCTCCCAAGGATGAACCAGACTTGTGGAGGTCTACAATTTTGTTTCTGAGGTCTTGGCTGATTTCCTTTGATTTTCCCATGATGCCAAGCAAAGAGGCACTGAGTTTGAAGGTAGGCCTTGAAATACATCCACAGGTGTACCTCCAATTGACTCAGATGATGTCAATTAGCCTATCAGAAGCTTCTAAAGCCATAACATCATGTTCTGGAATTTTCCAAGCTATTTAAAAAGGCACAGTCAACTTAGTGCATGTAAACTTCTGACCCACTGGAATTGTGATACAGTGAATAAGCGAAATAATCTGTCTAAACAATTGTTGGAAAAATGACTTGTGTCATGCACAAAGTAGATGTCCTAAACGTCTTACCAAAACTATAGTTTGTTTACAAGAAATTTGTGGAACGGTTAAAAAATTAGTTTTAATGACTCCAACCTAAGTGTACGTAAACTTCCGACTTCAACTGTATATGCAAAAAATGAAACGTCCTCTCACTGTCAACGGAGTTGATTTTCAGCAAACTTAACATGTGTAAATACTTGTATGAACATAAGATTCAACAACTGAGACATAAACTGAACAAGTTACACAGACATGTGACTAACACAAATGGAACAATGTGTCCCTGAACAAAGGGGGGGGGGGGGGGGGGGGTCAAAAGTAATAGTCAGTATTTGGTGTGACCACCAGCTAGCTGCATTAAGTACTGCAGTGCATCTCCTCCTAATGAACTGCACCAGATTTGCCAGTTCTTGCTGTGAGATGTTACCCCACTCTTCCAGCAAGCCACCTGCAAGTTCCCGGACATTTCTGGGGGGAATGGCCCTAGCTCTCACCCTCCGATCCAACAGGCACCAGACATGCTCAATAGGATTGAGATCCGGGCTCTTCGCTGGCCATGGCAGAACACTGACATTCCTGTCTTAAAGGAAATCACACATAGAACGAGCAGTATGGCTGGTGGCATTGTCATGCTGGAGGGTCATGTCAGGATGAGACTGCAGGAAGGGTACCACATGAGGGAGGAGGATGGCTTCCCTGTAACGCACAGCTTTGAGATTGCTTGCAATGACAACAAGCTCATTCCGATGATGCTGCGACACACCGCCCCAAACCATGATGGACCCTCCGCATCCAAATCGATCCCGCTCCAGAGTACAGGCCTCAGTGTAAGGCTCATTCCTTCGATGATAAACGTGAATCCGATCATCACCCCTGGTGAGACAAAACATTGACTCGTCAGGGAAGAGCACTTTTTGCCAGTTTTGTCTGGTCCAGCAACGGTGGGTTTGTGCCCATATGCGACGTTGATGCTGGTGATGTAGTAAGGCAGGTCCTCACCAGACAACAGGCCTTCATGCCCTCAGTCCAGCCTCTCTCAGCCTATTGAGGACAGTCTGAGCACTGATGGAGGGATTGCGTGTTCCTGGTGTAACTCGGGCAGTTGTTGCCATCCTGTACCTATCCCGCAGGTGTGATGTTCAGATGTACCAATCCTGGTGTTGTTACACATGGTCTGCCACTGCGAGGACGATCAGCTGTCCGTCCCGTCTCCGTGTACAACTGTCTTTGGCGTCTCACAGTACGGGCATTGCAATTTATTGCCCTGGCCACATCTGCAGTCCTCATGCCTCCTTGCAGCATGCCTAAGGCACGTTCACACAGATGAGCAGGAACCTGGGCATCTTTCATTTGGTGTTTTTCAGAGTCAGTAGAAATGCCTCTTTAGTGTCCTATGTTTTCATAACTTTGACCTTAATTTCCTACTGTCTGTAAGCTGTTAGTGTCTTAATGACTGTTCCACAGGTGCATGTTCATTCATTGTTAAATGGTTCATTGAACATGCATGGGAAACAGTGTTAAAACCCTTAACAATGAATGATCGGTCTCTTTGAAAGACAGGGTCCTGAAAAAGGGACGTTTCTTTTTTTTGCTGAAATATCTAACGTGGATACACACACACTCTTTTTACTGGGGGTGGGAGAGTAGTCATTGAGGTTCATAGAACAGAGTTGGGTGACCACAGCTATACATGGTATTTCGCCTGTGTCTCATATGGCACCCTATTCCCTAGTAAACTAACCTTTGGGTCCTGGTCCAAAGGAGTGCACCACGTAGGGCAGTGTTTCCCAACCCCCCTAAAAGTACACATTTTTATTGTGGCCCCAGACAAGCACAGCTGACTCAACTTGTCAACTAATCATCAAGCCCTTGAGTTGAATGTGGTGTGTTTGTCTGGGGATAAAATGTATACTGTTGGGTGTACTTGTGGACCGGATGTGGGAACCACTGCCGTAGGGAATAGGGTGCCAATTGGGACGCATCTCAGTGTCCTCTGTTCTGCTTTGCCCCAGAGCTCTGTGTCAAACCACGCTGACAATCTCAGAGAGGACAGAGGAGGAAGTAGACCGTGACTAAACAATATTCAAAAGGTCCGTCTCTTCTCTCGAGACTCTCCCCTCCTCTGCTGTAGAGGTGCTCCGGGTGTAACCGCCACACCGACCCTGAAAAGCAAACCAATAGATGGCCGTGCAGCAAACGGCTAAGGCAGACAATTTCACACACCCTGGCGTGGTGCCCTCGCTGGAGAATGGCCAAGTGGATGGAATGAGCCTCCCTCGGACCTTAAACGCGGGCAGAACTAACCCTTATAGACGGTTACAGACAGTCCTAATTGGAAAAGAGGATTCCTAGAGTCCTGTTTGCACTTGGCCTGACAATAAGGATAAACTGGTAGAGCATCATGAATGAATGGGTAAGAAAAGTATATCCCAAAGAAAATCACAGCGCCTCGTCACCACTGGTTTATCAATTGAGCACCTGCCTGTGAACCGTGTCAGCGAATCCATTAGAGACAGCAGATCACCGAGAGCATATGGCACAGAAATGTTTTCGTTTTCCTGGCATGAATAACCTTGGTTTGAATGCAAATGTGCATCACGCAGACCTCTCATTAGAATAGGGATGCATATAAATTAATGTGAGCCATTGATTGCGGATCCCAAATGGCACCCTATTCCCTATGTAGTGCACTACTCTGGGAATATGGTTCCATTTGGGACGCAAGTGCATTTATTTACCCATGACAGGCAGCTCCACGGTGATATTCAGGTTACACAGGTGGCCCTGGCAGCACTCCACGATCTGGTCGCGGGAGGGCGGCGTCTTGCAGGTCATCCTGCTCTGCTCGTACACCTTGAAGCAGCCCTTCTGGGAGACCAGGGCTCCGTCGCTGACCGTCAGACTGGAGAAGCAGTGCTGGCCTACACAGCGCCGCCCGGTGGCACACGAGCGCCCCTCGCACACACACTCATGCTCGCCGACAGACTTCACTTTATCCTCTATACAGGTAACAGGAAGACAGTAGGGTGAAGTTGCCCCTAGACGCTGATCTTAGGTCAGTTTAGAATTTTCCCCACTAATGGTTAAGAATGGGGGAAGCGGATCTGTACTTAGGGCAAGCTTCACCCAGGAGCAAGTTATTCCCCATATAAACATTAGCTTTCCTGTGTGTAAACCAAATAAATGTAAAGACACACTTTATAGCCTCCAAAAATATAATAATGATGATACCATGGATTGTCAGTCCTTGCATCCTATAGTGCTGTCCATGAATTTGAGAGTGGTAACATTTCTCGTGCCCCATCCCACAGCTTTTTACCCGGGATAAGGGGCAGGGAGTACTCTGTTATTGTTTCAACTGCTGATTGCTGCTTTAATGCATATCTGTACCACTAATTAAATCTAAATAAATTATGAAACAAAGTGCGAAAGCTTCGGTGAGGCCAAGATAATGGAAAAATTCAAGTACATAGTAATGATTTCAGTGAAAACAGGGTGGTGGGTTACCTTTCGCTGGTGCTTCCACAGTGAGGTTCAGGTTACACAGGTGCCCCTGGCAACACTTGACTATGTGGCTGGGAGAAGGAGGGGTGGCGCAGGTGGCTCTCCCCTGGTCGTCATCCCGAAGGCAGCCCTTCTGGTGAACCACAAACCCGTCACTGATCTTGACAGAGGAGAAACACTGCTGGCCCGTACAGCGCTCTCCGCCATCACACGACCGCCCCTCACACACACACTCAATGCCTTGCAAGGCAGGCATCACTTCCTCATCTGTTAAAAAAAAGAAAAAGAAAGAAAAAAAAGGAGGAGATCGGAGAAATCAACGAACGCTTGTAATTCTCCATCATTGAAGAGAATATAACACATTTTCTGGTAGTTTTGTTGTTTATTCACTTAGGTCCCCAAATGGCCTTCACACAAATGAACACACTGAATGTAAAATGTGTCATTAGCTAGATCTATGTGCAAAGTGGTGATGTGCTGCTTAGGTAGGTCGGTATCGGTAGTAGAAATGTTTGTGAGTCAGCACATTGCTAGTGCTAAGCCTACGTTGAGGGCGGGATAAAAGCATGAGCGTGATGAATCCCGTGAGAATAAATGTGTCACCTCTCGCTGGTGTTGCCACTGTGACATTCATGTTGCAAAGGTCGCCATGGCAGCACTCCACCGTCGGGTTATGGGATGGGGGGCTTTCGCAACTTATGGACTCCTCACTCCGGCCCACAATGCATCCCTTCTGCTGGACGGAAATGGCATTCTGGACGGAGAGGGCCGAGAAGCACTGCTGACCAAAACACCGGTCTCCTCCGTCGCATGACGGCCCATCGCACGCACACTCGTAGTCGCGCACACTCCCCTCATCTGCACAGGAAACACAGTCAGACATGGGACAGAGCCGAAAAGGAAAAACACATTTAACCATCGATAAATGGCATACAGTATACTGTGTGGCTGCTCGGCATTGTGAATATCATGGTCATAGTGGTCATCTTAGTGCAGGAGCTTTGGTATATTCAACCTTCCTCATTTTCTTCTCTCTTTGATTTGAGAGTTATCATTTAGCTGCTACACTAAAGTAGATGATGCAGAATAATAAGTATCCCCAGCCAGCCAGACAGTGACAGTGTGAAATCCTCAGTTCTCCCAGAGCTCAGTCTGAGAGCCTGTCACTGCAGTTGTTAAAAAATGCTGCAAGACAGCGTGGGGAGAGGGAGAGCGGCACGGGGACAGAATGAGAGCCAAATCATGCCCTTGACAGACATTTTTATTAACTCACCTTTCACGCTGGAGGAGGGTAAAACCAGAAGTGTGAAGACCAGGAACAACATGTCGCCGTCTAACATTGTAGACCTGGAAGACAGGGTAGAAGTTCCATTGGAATAGTGTGTTCGCTAAACGTGGACCTGCTGGATAGCTTACAATCTATGTACTCAGAAGATTCCCTGACAAGACAAAACACATTTATTTGCATCACACAGATAAATTGACTAGCAGCTTCTGTAGAAATGCCTTTGTTATGTCCACTGAAATGAATTCACACCAATGGTGTGACAGGATAAAAAGAAAGAAAGATATGAAAGTAAAGGATTTATTTCTAAAGGAGCACCATGACAGAGGGGAATTTTACTGAGAGAAAAAAAAAAAGACCTTTCCTTGTTTTCAGTAAAGAGTCAACACCAAGTTTAAAATGCTCAAGTAAAGTGGGTCTCATGCCTTCCGGTTGTCCTGGCAACAAGGCATTGAGTGGCAAGCAATTGGGCGACTAGTGCTCTCCTATTGGCTGAGCTGTACTGGGAGAGAGAGACAGCCTACTTGGCAGCGAGTGGAGCAGACAGACGCAGGAGGAGAACGAGGAGGAGGACGAGATGATCACAGCAGGGAGCCCAAATAGAAACATTCCAAATGAAGAGGCTGCCTCTAACCATTCAATATTGCATGTATCTTTAGGCACAGCAACATAAAATGTACATTTACGTCCGTTTGACTTCGGCTGTGACCTGTCGGACTGATTCAAACAGAGCCCACCCCACTCCATAGCAACACATCCACACCCCATAAAGAGGACGCATGTTTTCCAAACTATTCCTGTACCAAATCCACATTGATAAGACTTGAAGATTGTTGCCGTTGGCCAAAATACTCCCTACAATTCCGCCACCTATTCCCCATGCAGCGTGTTCATGACATACTAAGCCAGGGCAGACCGTTATCTTGGCAGTGTTTGTGTCTGCCCGCTGATAAATACCCCAGTGTTTCCCCCAAAGCCTTTGTGCCGGCTCCCAGACATAAATGATTAAGCACGCAATGTTAGCATTACCCCAACGGCGTCTGTATGGCCCGGCTCACACAGACCACATGTTGCTCCTTTTTAAAATCAGAGCACAAAACAGAGGCTGCCACTGAAAGATAATCATGGGCTCTGTGCAGAGCAGCGTGGGGGTAAGAGGACCGAGGGGGGGGGGGGGGCACCCAGGGGACACACAAGTATGGCCAGGGGGCAACGAGAGGGCAGAGGGACCGGGGGATAATGCAGCCACAAAGTCCAAATTGGCTACAAAAATGTAAGGTTAGGGTTAGGCATGAGGTTAGCAACGTGGTTAAGGTTAAGATTAGGTTTGAAATCAGATTAAGAAGAAAAGTGGTATAAATGGTCAGGCTTTAGCCATAATGACTTTGACTGTGTTAACTAGTGACAACCAGGTAGGGGAGGGCACTGAAAAGGAAAGGGAGGGGGGCAGGTGAATAGTGTGCCACCCAAAAATGAGCACTGGGTACAGACACATACCGTTTTGTCACTAAAAGGGGCAGCTCCTTGTACTACTCTCCTACATACTCCCGTGCTACATGAAAATGTTAATGTTCCTGATCATTCCTTGCACAGCCGTGGGTGCAGTGTTGTGTAGGCAATGAAGCGGGTTTTTGTTACCACCAACTCGCTTGGTTCCTTGATCTGATCTACAGTGCCTTCGGAAAGTATTCAGACCCCTCGACTTTTTCCACATCTTGTTACGTTACAGCCTTATTCTAAAATAGATTACCTTTTATTTATCCACACACAATACTCCATAATGACAAAGAGAAAACAGGTTGACATTTATGCAAATGTATAAAAAAAAGACCTTATTCAAATATTCAGACCTTTTGCTAATGAGACTTGAAATTGAGCTCAGGCGCATCCTGTTTCCATTGATCATCCTTGAGATGTTTATACAACTTGGATTCCACCTGTGGTATATTTCAGTTGATTGGACAGAATTTGGAAAGGCACACACCTGTCTATATAAGGTCCCACAGATGACAGTGCATGTCAGAGCAAAAACCAAGCCATGAGGTCGAAGGAATTGTCCGTAGAGCTCCGAGACATGATTGTGTTGAGGCACAGATCTGGGGAAGGGTACCAAAACATTTCTGCAGCATTGAAGGTCCCCAAGACCAGGATGGATCATTCTTAAATTGAAGAAGATTGAAACCACCACGATGTGACGCTCTGGAGAAAACCTGGCACCATCCCGACGGTGAAGCATGGTGGTGGCAGCATCATACTGCAAAAATGTTGACCAAAAAAAAACTGTTTTTGCTTTGTCATCATGGGGTATTGTGTGGAGATTGAGGGAGGGGGGGCACTATTTAATCCATTTTAGAATAAGGCTGTAAAAAAAAATGTGGGAAAAGTCAAGGGGTCTGAATAATTTCCGAATGCATCAAAGTAGTCTATTTTGCATTGGCAACCAAATATTATCTCAGCGACAATAAACCAAATGGTAGCTTTATTAATTCCCCCCCCCCAAATAAAATTATTTTGTTTAGAAGTAATAACTAGTGATTCCAGGCTATTTTAAATAAAATATAAAATATAAAAAAAGCGAGCCATGTGCTTTTTCCCCTATGCCAAAAACATGACCTTTTTTGCTGATACAGTGGGGCAAAAAAGTATTTAGTCAGCCACCAATTGTGCAAGTTCTCCCACTTAAAAAGATGAGGCCTGTAATTTTCATCATAGGTACACTTCAACTATGACAGACAAAGAGATTTTTTTTTCTCCAGAAAATCACATTACAGGATTTTTTATGAATTTATTTGCAAATTATGGTGGAAAGTAAGTATTTGGTCAATAACAAAAGTTTCTCAATAGTTTTATATATATATATATACCCTTCGTTGGCAATGACAGAGGTCAAACGTTTTCTGTAAGTCTTCACAAGGTTTTCACACACTGTTGCTGGTATTTTGGCCCATTCCTCCATGCAGATCTCCTCTAGAGCAGTGATGTTTTGGGGCTGTTGCTGGGCAACACAGACTTTCAACTCCCTCCAAAGATTTTCTATGGGGTTGAGATCTGGAGACTGGCTAGGCCACTCCAGGACCTTGAAATGCTTCTTACGAAGCCACTCCTTCGTTGCCCGGGCGGTGTGTTTGGGATCATTGTCATGCTGAAAGACCCAGCCACGTTTCATCTTCAATGCCCTTGCTGATGGAAGGAGGTTTTCACTCAAAATCTCACGATACATGGCCCCATTCATTCTTTCCATTACACAGATCAGTCATCCTGGTCCCTTTGCAGAAAAACAGCCCAAAGCATGATGTTTCCACCCCCATGCGTCACAGTAGGTATGGTGTTCTTTGGATGCAACTCAGCATTCTTTGTCCTCCAAACACAACGAGTTGAGTTTTTACCAAAAAGTTATATTTTGGTTTCATCTGACCATATGACATTCTCCCAATCATCTTCTAGGTCATCCAAATGCTCTCTAGCAAACTTCAGACGGGCCTGGACATGTACTGGCTTAAGCAGGGGGACACGTCTGGCACTGCAGGATTTGAGTCCCTGGCGGCGTAGTGTGTTACTGATGGTAGGCTTTGTTACTTTGGTCCCAGCTCTCTGCAGGTCATTCACTAGGTCCCCCCGTGTGGTTCTGGGATTTTTGCTCACCGTTCTTGTGATCATTTTGACCCCACGGGGTGAGATCTTGCATGGAGCCCCAGACCGAGGGAGATTGCCAGAAATCTTGCCTGTTTGTAGGTGACCAAATACTTATTTTCCACCATAAATTTGCAAATAAATTAATTAAAAATCCTACAATGTGATTTTCTGGATTTTTTTCCTCATTTTGTCTGTCATAGTTGAAGTATACCTATGATGAAAATTACAGGCCTCTCTCATATTTTTAAGTGGGAGAACTTGCACAATTGGTGGCTGACTAAATACTTTTTTGCCCCACTGTATGTGAGTACATACAATACATTCAAGCCTCATTACAATTTGTGATAATGTTCTAGGTTACACCGGCAAGTATAATATTTATCCAATTATAAAATCAGATTATTTCACACGGAGATGTGGGAAGCTAATCAACTTCAAAAATCACTTCAAGATTGCGGTCTTGATTTAGCTTGGCATTGAATAAGCATCCCATTTTGCACTGATAACCAAATATAATCCAGACAACATTAGAATCCTCCAACAAGGTATTTTGCTTAGAAGGGATTACTATGTGATTCTATGCTATTTTGTAAAAACAGCTGTAGTCGTGCTTCTTTTTTTCTTCTCCTCCATGACTAAAAATTATATTCTATTTTTAGCTGATATGGGAATGAATACATTGAAGTAGCATACCAAAATTAGGGATAATGTTGTAAGTATACACATATTTGCCAGGGCATATTTTACGCAACTATACATCAGATTATTCACATGGAGACATGGGAAGCTATAAAAGGCTAGCTAGTTTGCTACATTTTTAGTCAGACTAAAGCTAGCTACTATGGGCAGCATATAGCAAGGGCAGATGACTTTTGCTTGCTTTCACCACAAATAAGAAGACAAACAAAAAAAGCCAGCTGTCGCCCCCTTGTGAATGGGAATCTAGGCAGCACGGACCAGCGAGGGTATCATGCTGCCAAAGGGTGCTCCAAAAATTAGACTCTACCCACACTCACATAGATCAATGGAATTAAGCTTGTATCAGCCTTAAGGGAGGACAATGGGGTGAGTCCCAAAATCCAGGTTGGAAGAATCTAGATATCCACCTTCTTCAAATCAAACTTTGTCACATTCACAGAATAGAACAGGTGTAGACTTTACCGTGAAATGCCTATTTACAAGCCCTTAACTACTCTTGAACTGCACTGTTGGTTAAAAAAATATTGACCATGTAGACTAAAATAAAAAAGTAAGACAATAAGAACAATAATGAGGTTATATACAGGGGGCGCCGGTACAGAGTCAGTGTGCGGGGGTACAGGTTATTTGAGGTCATTTGTATATGTAGGTGAGGGTGAAGTGACTATGCATAGATAATAAACAGCGAGTAGCATCAGTGTACAAAAGGGATGTGGGAAATCGCCACTGGCGATTTTATTATTGGTTCAGCAGTCTTATGGCTTAGGGGTGGAAACTGTTGAGGAGCCTCTTGGTCCTAGTCTTGGCGATCCGGTACCGCTTGCCGTTTGGTAGCAGAGAAAAGTATATTGGGTGACTGGAGTCTGACAATTGTATGGGCTTTCCTCTGGCACCACCTATTATACAGGTCCTGGATGGCAGGAATCTTGGCCCCAGTGATGTACTGGGCCGTTCGCACTACCCTCTGTAGTGCCTTACGGTCAGATGCCAAGCAGTTGCCATACCAGGCGGTGATGCAGCCGGTCAGGATGATCTCGATGGTGCAGATGTAGAACCTTTTGATGATCTGGGGACACATGCCAAATCTTTTCAGTCTCCTGAGGTGGAAAAGGTTTTGTCGTACCCTCTTCACAACTGTCTTGGTATGTTTGGACCATGATAGTTTGTTGATGTGGACACCAAGGAACTTGAAACACTCGACCCGCTCCACTACAGCCCCGTCGATGTTAATGGGGGCCTGTTCGGCCCGCCTTTTCCTATAGTCCACGATCAGCTCCTTAGTCTTGCTCACGTTGAGGAAGAGGTTGTTGGAAGGTGTTTAGTCCCAGAGTCCTTAGCTTAGTGATGAGCTTCGTGGGCACTATGGTGTTCCCCCCTGATTTTGGGTAACTACCAGATTTTTGCAACAAACACCATGGGTGCAGAAGCAGACAGGGATGGCATAAAATGACACAGATCTCCCCAACACCGTGATTCAGGATGTGTCCCTCCAGGCACTTAATATATCACCTCAATTATCTGCCCGATGCATCTCAGCCACTTCCACTTAATCTGCCTCTAGCCTTTAACTAAAAATGGGGTGTTTCATTTGGTATCTTTTACAAAAAATGTCACCGTCTGCAGTCTGCCTCCGCACAAAGACAAGAACGCAACCCAATTTGAGAGAGGATAGCCTAGCTTTTGAACCATATCAAAGGCAAAAACCCTACCGCCATCTTGAGCTTGCACCAATGCCGGGTGATAGATTAACAAGTTGGGTTCGGCAAGGCAGAGTCAGAGAGATCTGATGCAGTAGTTTGGCTGAGGGATTAAGATGTGCTCCTCCTGATATTAGACCGCAAGCTGGAGACAAACGAGGCCAGCAACATCTGCAGAACACATTGAGCAAAACAGAAAGAGTAGTACATTTTTGTGAGTTGTGTGTTTGTGCTCCCTCTGTCCCTGCATATTGAAATCTCTGGCAGTCTCTTAGTTGCAATGAGTTAACAGAGCCGACATCCTGACAGGGGTGTGCTGCTCCCCCCCCCCCCCCCCGCCTGCCATTTTCTGTATCTTGGGATAGAATCTAGTATCACTGTAATAGTCGACCAAGGGAAGGATAAAAAACACAAGAGGGGAGATCAAATACAGAGCGCCCTATAAAGTACATAAGCAGGGGATTGGAAGGGGTGGGTGTTGGCAGTGGAAAGGCTTTGCTGAGATGTTGTCTTTGAGGACCAAGTGGGACCAAACAAAAATGTGGCCAAGTTGTGGTCAAGGCAGCTCGAGAAAATAAGCAAGTTTCATGCAGTCTTCCTTCTCTCTCAAACGATTCAAAGTCCCTGCTCCTTTTCAAAACCCTACATTTGCATCAAGATTAACATTTCGGTGTTGACTGTCAAGTCACATGCATACACCAGATAGTTGGATTCATCCCTTTTACCCAACCATCATGACTCCATCATATGTTTGTTTGGTCGGTTGTGATATGCTCAGGTAACGATTGGTGCGATGCATTGTATAACAGTATATTGAGTGAGTGATTGAGAGAGTGTGTGTGTGTGTGTGTGTGTTGCTTGGGCCTGGGAGCCCTGCAGGAGCTGCTGAGTCATCAGGCTGCCGAGCTGGGAGACAGGAGGTGGAATCTGTGTCTGAGCTGGCGCTGGCATAGTTACCATGGCACAAATAGCCCCAGAGGATCCACAGGGAGAGCTGGGCAGAGCAAGGCACAGCTGACCCAGTCTTGGCCTGCTCCGGGGCCCATGCCTCCCCTCACATGTTCCCATCCCACTCAGAGAGGAGTGTGACACCAGGAACACGCAGATGGCCCGCTCCGAGGTAGATATGGGTGTGACACAGACAGCGCTGGGGGCAAACTAGCCCCCTGCGAGCTCACCTTGCATTTACACAGCAGACTCACACAGCACATCGAATCAAACATGCCACCAATCGCTGCTCACAGCCAAACAGCCAAGTGCATCAGAGTAAACAAAGTAAAGCAGACATAGATTTGCAGTGTTTATTCGGTTGTTCACTAGACCTGTCTGGAAACTCCACAGAGAGAGCTGAGAATAGTCAGAGTTAAAGATAGGTGTGGCGTACGACAAATATAAATACTATAGGCTATATGAGAAACAGGAGTATCTCATAACTGCACAACAGATTGCATATATGCCATATACAAAACTAAAAAAACAATTCAAATTGGAAAAAAATGTGCCAATTTCAACCAACAAATTAGATGTTAGTGTTTTTTTTATTATAGTGTACTAGGAGCATGGGAAGGCAAAGAAAATGGCCTTGCTTCCAATTGAACAGCAGTGAAATGCCCCACTTAAGTTTAAGTGCAGTGCTTAAAATCAAGAGCAAGGACAACTTCTGTCTTACCCAGGCACTGCTGTTTAACTCATCCAATGATTAATCATCAGTTTTGTGTGATGTTTTTTTTTTTTGGGGGGGGGGGGGGGGCTTGCATATTCATGCAGCATTTGCACTTCCATTTAGAGATATTACACTTCAAGAATGTGTCATCCTACAATAAAAAAAATGCAAACAAAAGAACATGAACAATCCAGAGGGAGACAGAGAGGAGGACAGAGAGCTCTGTAAAAGCTAAACAGTCTAAAGAATTCCAGGGCCGTAAACAACTCTGCTACGTTAATTAATTACGGCACGCAAGACAGCTAACAACTGGAGGTTGCCATAATCACACTAAATCTGCTCATTGGAAGAAAACATTCATTAAGCTATGGAAATCCTCCTCCACCCTTGCTAGGGGCCTCATCAAATGGGAGATTAAAAGCCCACAGGCAGCTCTCCGTGGCCCCCAGGACCCCACAGTGGCCCATTCTGACCCTGCCGTAGCCCTGCCTGGGCTCTCTCTCTCTCTCCTTTTTCTCTCCAGGGCTTCACTCAACAGCAGACTCTCTCACAATGTAAGGAATGTCATCAAATGCAAATGGGCCTTTTCTTGTAAACTCACAGTACTGACACTCCTTTCCTGGTAAGAGGTGAGTGCAGCAGGTTTGGGTTCAGTGCAGGAAAGGGTCATTTCTGATATAATACACATGCCCCTGTGTGTATCCCTTGTAATCTGAGACAAAAGATGTATTTTCTTTCAGCAGTACTTTTTTTTTACCATCACTCTGGCTTCGACAATGACCAGAGAGACCCTCCTGAAAATGGTCAGACTTGAACGGCCATTTTGTTTCTCCTTAGTCTCAGATGATCAATTCCTCACTGAGTAGAATGAAAGATGTTGGCAGGGACAAATGACATGGTCAAAACAACCTTGTTTACTTTGAAATTACATTGGATTGAGGAGATGTCTGCGGGTTTGATCCCATTGAATACAGCAAAGGATCTGAACGAAACATAACCGTCGCTTTCAGCCTCAACCGCTGACACTTTGTACAGGTGAGACTTGAAAGCAAGAAATGGAAAATGTACGATTGCACAATCACAGAAGCTCTAAAAATGTACTAAAACCCCAAGCATCAAGTGAATTCCTGAACAAAAAAAAACAAAAAAAATGTGCTTTGTGCTACAGAGATATATCAAGGGCAATTATTCAAGCACCACGATGAAGACATTCAAGACAAGAAGTCAGCATATTGATAGACAGAGTATACTGCGACCGGCAGCAGTCACCATGGCACCGCAAATTTATCTGTATGGACCACCATCACAACACTCGGCAGGGCCAATTCAAACACCGTCTCTATGACCTTTAGCAATGTTTGCAGGAAGTGGAATGCACAAACACTCTCCCTCTGAATGACCCACTGATGAAGTTCAGTGTGCTGCAGTGACACAGCTCTCCAAGACCACCTTGATTTGTATCACACAGACTCTTGTTCCATCTCTTCTCCACCGTCAGACCCGATTGGTCATATTGGACTCCCGGACAAATATCCAGAGATACTGTAGTTTTGCCCTCGAAGCCCTTAATGTACGGTAGCAATGAGAAGAAGAATCATAGGCGACCTCACCAAGCACAGAATTCCAATACGTTACTATTGAATTGATGTCCTGTGGCAGAGAGTGAACTTTGCCATTGAGAGTGGGCTTAACAAGATCAGCCCCCCCCCCCCCCCAGCCGGCCACACACACACACACACACACACCACCCCCACTCCAGTCCTGCGTGTCTACCTGTCAGATTGAGGCTTCCCACACAGCACTACTGGACCATCACAGTCACACCCTCCTGTCAATAGAAGCATTATGACCTGGGTTTGTTTTATATTCCTGAGTGAGAATTCTTCGTAGGAGTGGGACCAACTCCCATTCAATTGTTCCTTCAATTACAGAGGATAGGCGACAAGACGTTGTAGTCCATCTGCTCTCATTGATCTTGAAGCATAGGAGCACACAAAAGTTTCACATAATGTCCTTGAGAACAGAGGTAATAGGCGACAGATTTTGGGCTATTTCTAAATGTGTAGAAATCTCCTGTTCTGCCTCAATCCTCAGGTGTTAACTAGCTTCCTTACGAAGCCATGGAGAGAGAACAAATAACAGCATCACAAAATTGGAAAGGAAGTCCAAGAACTGCAACACACCACAGACGCACATATGTTTGATATTAGCGAGGGTTTCACTAATGTTAGTCTTCAAGGGATACTTCGGGATTTTTTGCAATGAGGCCCTTTATCTACTTCCCCAGAGTCAAAAGAACTCACGGATACCATTTCTTATGTCTCTGTGTCCAGTATGAAAGTAAGTTTGAGATAGTTTAGCGAGCCAATGCTAACTAGCACTAGCACAATGACTAAGTCTATGGGTATCTGCTGGCAGATAAACAAATCCTAGCAGATCAATTCTAAATGTTTTGAGCATTGACACGGCATGCCAAAAACGGCATCTTTGTAGATCTTCACCATCAGCTTATTACATCACACAAAACCGTACATGCCCCACATCTCTAACCCTGCTCATTTTAACTTTCCAAACAGACTTGAGTTAAAGAAGGGAATCCTTAAAATGGTCTAAATGAGGGAATAATTCAACAAACCAAATGAATCTACAAATCACACAAATCAAGGGATCAATCAAACAGAGGTCACTGCTAAAAATAGGGGATTGATCATTGTTTAATTCTACTCGTAAACTACATCTACTTCAAAGCCCAGGAATGGGGAAAGGCAGAAGAACCAAAGAGAGCCATAACTTTCCCCCTAACAGCTGAGCGATAAGAGCTCTGAAGCGAGTGAAGAGCTCATAAAATGTGTATTGCAGATGGTCTCCAGTGCAGTCTCGGGGTAGTGGGAGAGGCCAGGAACACTGCGTATCGGTGTCTGCTTTAGTCTGCGTAGACAGCAGACTCCAGTCTCCTCTCGATTTGCCTTTCACTCACATTTGCAGAGAGAATAGAACTTGAAATCAATAACCCACTGGAGAGCCACCAAAGGAGATCCTGGAAGCAGACACACACACACACACACACGTAGGACCAAAGTCTGTCTGGGGCACAGCCGCTGTCTGACTTCCTGTCTAGCATCAAGCCGAGGCTGCAGGGCCAGCTAGGCCCCAGACGACGAGGCTGCACTCATCCTGATATGTTGTGGCTGCACAGGGCTTATGATTATTAAAGGCTCAAGGATTTTGACTAAAAATAACACCGTCTTAAAAAGCAGTGGGAAATCGGGGGGGGGGGGGGGGGGGGACAAGCAATGCCACACACATGCTGTGTTCCGCCGCAGCCCCATCCACAACTGCCAGGTCCAACTCTAATCCAGACAGAAAACTAAAAGTACAATTTACTCGCATGTCAGAGTGCCACATAAGGTCAAGAGTGCCAACCTCACAGCTGATGGGTCCTTAAAACCTTATCAGTCTCAGGAAATCCCACAGTGAAAAAGCTCAAATTCACTACTTTCATTCATCGGCTTTCTCTGCCCTCATATTTAGCCTAGCAATTAACTGTTTTGCCATTTGCTTTTCAGGACAACCAGGGATACGAGGAAAACAAAACTATTTGAAATAAAACAGTTGAACTCGTGAGTTTTATTGACAAATGTCAATTAAAACAAAAAAAAGGTCCACCAAGCAAAAACCTGATAAAAAAAATGCATTTATAAGAATGCTGTAAGTACAGAAATTGTTTGCTCAGTGAGAAATGAATATCCAAGTTGTCACTGACAACTGTGTGGAGTTTGACAGCAACTATGCGAGCACATTGCAGTAGTCTAAGGCACTATGTCCTGGGATTTCATATGATCTTCTATGTAGAACTTCCTACCTTCTGACGACTCTCTTGTAGCTTGTAAGCGTCGGAGAGCAAAACGCAGCTCTAGCTCAGCCCCCGTTAACTAATGGTTGGTATTAGTGGATGCAGAAGAAATAAACGAATCCAATGCAACAACCCAGCAGTCTGTAGCTCAAACGCAATGTTTAAAATGGGTTGGAATCCAAAAACGCGCCGGCGTCACAGCGCGACTATAGGAGATCGCTCGTCTGTCGTCGGAGTCTCCGCCAAGTCCCGCCTCCCTCGCTCTTCCTCCGCTCTCTCTCACACAAGCTCTTCTCTCTCACTCCCAGGCTGGTTTGAGACGGAGGCACTTACACCACCACGCCTGAGCCAGCCCCAGATTCCTGCTCAGACTTGAAGCACTGCATCTCTGTGCATGGCACAGTCTGCTGTTAATGACAGCGTGTGTGTAACCTGATCCTCCAACAGGCCAACCAGGGCTCCCTCGCTCTGTCTCCGAGCAAGGCAAACCCTTCTCTTCTCCCCCTGCTCTGCTATTGTCTCAGCCCATACTGCCAGCTGTTTCTGACAGCCAAATTACTGTGCACAGAGAAATGATTGCTGTCGGAGGACTATTCTTTCCATCGCGCTCTTTCTTTCTCTCTCGCGCCTCTGCTTTCTGAAATGTTCAGGCCTCAGTGGGCAAATTATACACTTTGTGGTGCTCTGAAAGAACAGCTGCGGAACGGATCTGCTGAGGAAAGGCCAGACTATCTGCTCCAATGGAAGTGGATATCATGTAATGTGGGAATAATTACTTTGATCGTGTCTATGGGAGAGAATTAGAAACCGTCTGTTAAAAACAATTGACATTACAGTATGATGAATCAGAAACTATGTTGAACCCACTAACCCAACATGAACACTTGGCGTTGAAATGGACGAACAAAAACATCAGAATAGAGCATTTCGGGTTGCTGTACGCCATTATAATACCCCAGTAGGTGAATGGTGCATGAATCAAATAGCCTTTAGAGATTCGCAGATAATACTCCATAAGTCAAATACAGTTTTGAAAAAAACATCAAGGAGCGTCAAAGGGAACATGGTCATATCCAGAATCACATACGCAAGATACCATTGCTTTGACCGCTACTTGAAATTAACTTGACATCTTTATGGAAGAAAGGAGCGCAAACGCTCTGAGTTGTCTACAATAGATTTCCACAACATCCACTAGTGTCATTGGCCCGAAGCACAATGATTACATTGTCAGGAGGGACACTGGAGAAAGAGAGCTTATCAGGACGTTATGGGTGAGCAGGCACAAACAAGTCAGACGGACCTTTCACCTCAACTGAATAGAGTGGGAGCCCTGTCCCCGTCCAGACTGACTGACGTCGCGCTATCTAACCGTGATCAGCAGACTCCAGGAATCAACTAACCTTAGTGAGACACTCCAGTTCACCAACCACTCACACAGCTCCATTAGTAGGTACAAACTATTATTAACAACGTTCCTCAAAATACATTTCTATCAGTTATAGGCACCATTTCTAGCATTGTTTCATAGACTGAGATAGATTCCCTTCAATATTGATTCCAACCAAAGAAATGACCAGTGACCGACCACTCATTTGTGTATTCCAAGCTGTCTAGAAGTCTATTCCATGACCAAATTCATCTGCCAATACACATATCGTGCACATGTGTGACAATGGCAACAGTAGGGCAGTCAATCATCAGCTTCAAAGAGACTATTTTCAAGGTTCTAGGCGATACCTGCCTCGACACATTACGATGATCTCACATAGTAGTCGCAGCTGTAACCCGATGACTCAGATAGCAGAGAATTTACACATCATCATGACCTCTTGACTCATTTTAGCATGGAGGCTAACCTTGGAGACTTTATGACACACTGGAGAGAGAGACACTGATGCCCATGGGATGTAAGGAGATGATTTGTTTCATCAATTAGAAGGGAGTAAGGGACAACTGCTAATATTAAGATTGACATTCACAGCCAATAACTGACTGTGTGTGTATATAACCTGAGAGAAGTTCATTGAGAAGAGCAGGACCTCTAAATTATGACACCAATGACCTGTAAGTGTTAAACAAAAATCCATATACCTTTCAAATTAAATATGCACCAGATTCAGACGCACCAGTCTGCTTACTTTGCCAAGGAAATGCCTTTCAAATCTTTGCCGCATGATCATTTGATCACTTTTTTTTCTGCACCTCATTTCTATGATAGTGTTTGTCTTAAAACATACTCGTGCAAAACGTAATGAACAAATATTTAATAAGTACATGCTATATAAAAAAAAAAGTGTTCATATTATGTAATGTAGCCAAAGTGAGGCCAAAAGTAATTAGTTAGTTCACTTTGTGTGCACAGACAGCACACTATCAGGGAGTATTCAATGTGTGCCCCAATCTCGTTAAATATTTATAGTTCTTCCCCCACTCTGGCTACAGGACCATTGTGGTGCTTATTGCCCAGCGTGGGCTTGATGGAAACACACGATCAAGGAGTGATGCTCCCAACAAAGTCTACATGACAAAAGGCACACCAACAAAGTGAAAGAAAATTTGACGCATTTGAGCCTACGAGTGACTGGAACCCCTGAGCATCAAAAATCGCCGCCAAACAAATACCCAAATATAGCCTATATCTTGACATACTTGAGTCAAGGGGAGTTTGAGTTGGTGTTTGTGGTAACGTTGATCCTGTCTAGGCTTCTGTAAATAGTAACACAAATGTTTTCCTCCACAACAGTGGAGAAACAATCTGTTTCTCCAGATTGAAAAAAAGTGACCTAAATAATAGGGCTAATATTTCAAATAGGTAAATTAACCTTATCTGGTTGACATAAAGCTTGTGAGAGAAGGAATGTGCCACTCACTGCCTTATTGAGCGAAAAAACTACTGTGATAGTGGGCTACATTTGTACTCTTTAGGGTCCCCGCAAGTCCAAAGTATAGGCTGCGCATAGGACTCTAGCCTACAGGTAGCCAGACATTCCTAATAAAATATATAAACAAACCAAAACAACTTACCTTGCATGTAAAACTTATGAAGTGATTTGAGGACGCACAGACGTAACCTAATGTGCTTACTGCACAAGTCAGGCTATTCTGCTATATCCCGAAAATTCACCGACAAGAGCCTATTTGTTTGGTTTCTTAAATGCAAGACTCCGGTTTCAGCCGACATTGCCCTACTTCGGCTTCGATACTATGTTACAATATAACGAATGTTCATAATCCAAAGTAACGCAAAATTGCGGTCAGTAACTTCGCCAGAGTTCCATAAGCTTTGGTGTTCTTCACTCCATTTACGAACGGTAATAACCCCTAGGCGGATATTTCATGTAGCAGAGCTAGGCTACGGCAAATCCTAGGAGGAAGTAGCCTGCAACTCACTGTAATAAGAGGACCATTACCACATCATTTCCTCTGCGCATATTTCCACACCAGCCACCTGGGGAGGCGGTCATCTATGATATTTGAATTTGAAATGTATACATTTTCAGTCATCTGATTTGAAAAACATGCATGTTAGGAAAATATTATAGCCTATGTGATAGTGTTCATCAAATTCTAATCGTTGACACCTACATTCAAGAACAAAAAAATCCCTGAATAAGCAATACGCTATTTTATAAAATACAAGGAGTCGTAATATAAAACCAACCTTAGTCCTATCCAACCGAGTTAGATCAGTATGGAAGCTCATCCCTGCAAGCAAAAATAAATACATCTGATTACCGGTTATGAGATAGTAAGCAGGGTTGGGTAGGTTGTAGTCTGTTACAGTAATTAGTTACCCTTCCAAAATTGTAATCAGTAACATAACATTTTTTTATGCCCAAACTCAGTAACGTAATCGGATTACTTTCAGTTACTTTTAGATGACTTTCCCTTTAAGAGGCATTAGAAGAAGGCAAAATGAATATTACCAATTGAACGACATCTATTGCAGGACAAATCAATATTAGAGTTTACATAGCTCGCCTGTAATGGATGTTGCATTTTACTTTATGGGTTGGTTATGTAGGCTTCTATAGGCTATGTCGTTACGTTAAAAACCAAAGTCTGTCAGATTTCTAGTCATTCCAATTAAAGCAATACCGCTTGATCTTCAAGAATATGACTTGGAAATATAGATTTGCCAAATTGTTTTACCTGAGCATAATACTTTTTTTGGAACTCAGTCGGGGTCTCAATTTACTGTTGTGAGTTAGAATAGTAAGATACTCAAGGTGCAATTTAGAAAGGTTGTTGTGCATCAACAGTTTTTATCTTCTTATGTCAGTCACTGACAGTCACTCAATTAGCCATGTCAGCTAACAATTGTTATACTGTTAAGTTAGTCTAGCCAGCTATCTAAACTTTTATTAATAACGGCCGAATACGCAGGGCACGTGCCCAGGTGCCCTTACCCCCCCCCCCCCCCCCCCCCCCCCTCATCTGTCATGCCAAATAGTGTCCCCTTACCAAAAAGTTCCATAGCAGTGCAAATGTACTTAGACTTGGGTATTTCAACAACTCGTCTATTCCAACTTGTTAGGCAACCACACGTACCTACGGGGGAAGAATGGCCAGCCACACAGGATGGTGATTTTTACTAAGGAGGAGAAGGAGGCCGTGCTAACCATGATTGCCAAAATCAACCTACGCTTCTTCTCATGGGGAATTGTCAAGGGGGTGGACAGCTGGGCAAGTGAAATAAGCTTTTGTTTATCAATCTCATTGTTTATCAATCTCTGTCATATATGAAATTATTATGATTTCAATGAGTGTCATATCAGAGAGCACGCAATGTCTCAATTTGTCACTTTTTGCTTAAAGGTCAGTACCCTGTCTAACCTGCTAGAAGGCGAGACCTGGGAAACCCCACTGCTCTTTTGCTCCTAGCTGGGGTCCCCATCTGTTAAAGTGAATACATAAAACATCTCAGATAATAACTATTTGCACTTGCACACAAAATAACCTGAAGCTAGTTTTAGATTCCCCAACACTGATATTTTTTCTCTTCCTAGGGTTACCTCGGTGGAAGCCAACAATCTTCTCCAGTTGGAGCAGTTGGATGGTTGACCATTGAAAGCCCTGATGCCCTAAACTTCAGTGAAGCCCAATAGACAAAGTATGTTAAGCATTTGTTGACATTTGAGAAAGCAAGAAATGGTAGTTTATAAAAATATACCTCTTCAATTTACCTCCATTGACTGTCCAAGCCCCACCAGAGCCAGTGCGTACGGATCAGTCCGATTCTCTGTGCTCTGAGTCGGAGGGGGACCAGTTTGAGGTAGGCTATACCTTCCAAAATAGTTTAAAAGCACATATCTCCCATTTATAACACTGCACTAATCCATCACATTTTCTCACAGTAAAGTGTAACCTGTGCGTTTGCTTGTTTGCTTGTTTACGTCTCTGTCTCCTACCCCGTTCCCTATAACTCTGCTCCTGTTCTCCAGGATCTAGGTGTTCTGCCCAACACCCAGATGGGGATCCACCTGTCATCCGTTACCAACCACCCTCCAACTCCACCCTCCAACTTCTGATTAAAAGTTTTCTTGCACTATCATGCTGGGCACATAATATGTGAGATACACAGATTACCTAAAAACACTAGCACTGCAAACACTCAGAACAAAGAGAGCAGCAGTGCCTGGACTTTGCAGTCTCCCTCTTCAAGTCTCCATTCTGAGATTGGCTGCCTGTTGAGAACAAGTGACAGGCGGAACCTCCGACCACCTCCTCTATATTCTACACAACAGAATTCAGTATTTTAGTCTATGATTGCCATGTGTGCAAAAAAATATGTGAAAATGTATTAATGACACAGCTGTAACGAAAAATATAAACTTTTATGTATTAAAATCTTAAATAATTGCCAGGTTGGATTTCACAAGGTGTTCATTATTGTAAGTTGTAAGGTATCATTTGATGGTGTTTATTTGTTCCACATGATTAATTATTTTATCCTAGGAACTACAATAGATACATATACAGTGCCTTCAGAAAGTGTTCAGACCTCTTGACTTTTTCCACATTTTGTTAGGTTACAACCTACTTCCAAAATGTATTAAACCATTTTTTCCTCATCAATCTACACACAATACCCCATAATAACAAAGAAAAACAGGGTTTCAAAAATGTCTGCTAATTTATTTATTTTTTAAAACTTAAATATCACATTTACATAATTATTCAGACCCTTTACTCAGTACTTTGTTGAAGCACCTTTGGCAGTCATTACAGCCTCGAGTCTTCTTGGTATGACACTACAAGCTGAACACACTTGTATTTGGGGAGTTTCTCCCATTCTTCTCTGCAGATCCTCTCAAGATATTTGATTGGGTTCAAGTCCGGGCTCTGGCTGGGCCACTCAAGGACATTCAGAGACTTGTCCTGAAGCCACGCCTGCGTTGTCTTGGCTGTGTGCTTAGGTTCATTGTCCTGTTGGAAGGAGAATTTTTATCCCGGTCTGAGGTGCTGAGTGCTCTGGAGCAGGTTTCCATCAAGGATGTCTCTGTATTTTGCTCCATTCATCTTTGCCTCAATCCTGACTAGTCTCCCAGTCCCTGCTGCTGAAAAACATCCCCACAGCATGATGCTGCCACCACCATGCTTCACCGTAGGGATGGTGCCAGGTTTCCTCCAGTCCTGGCGCTTCGCAATCAGGCCAAAGAGTTCAACCTTGGTTTCATCAGACCAGAGAATCCTGTTTCTCACTGTGTTCTTGGGGATCTTCAATGCTGCAGACATTTTTTGGTACCCTTCCCCAGATCTGTGTCTTGACAAAATCCTGTCTCAGAGCTCTACGGGCAATTCCTTTGACCTCGTGGCTTGGTTTTTGCTCTGACATGCATTGTCATCTGTGGGACCTTATATAGACAGGTGTGTGCCTTTCCAAATCAGCTAGGGTGCTGATTTAAAAAAGAGATGGCGCCTGAAGAAATGGCAGCCGTTTTATGGGTATCTAACTAATTGTGCTATTATTTGGGGGGGGGTTCGCGTTATTTGTGACTTAGTTTGTACATAATGTTTCTGCCACCGTATCTTACAGCAGAAAAGAGCTTCTAGATATCAGGACAGCGATCACTCACCTCGGATTAGACAAAGATGTTTTTCTTCAACAAGCAGGACACACAGGATGTATTTCAGACACCCGACAAGGCCGAAATCCTCTTCATTGGCAAGAGAAAGAGACGCAGGTATAGAGGACACAGGGCGGGGTGCCTCGTAACAATCTGCCTATGGCGAGTGGGAAATCTGCCCTTACCATCAATATTGACTTTGAGTTTAAGTTTTTTTTTTTACAGGAACAGTGCACATTAATCAACGTTTCAGTAAAAGTTCCGGTAAAAGTTATCCAACCAGCTAATTTTCAACCGCAGTCCCTGGGCAGGTTATTAAAAACAATTACAATACAGACAATCAATGAGCAGTGAGCACACGCAGAGCAACATAGGACAAGCAAGCAACAAGTCAAAATCCATAAAAACAACAAAGTGTTTCCACACCTCACAAGCTACAGACAACAGACAACATGGAAAGCAGCAATACACAGCTAGGGTTTATGTTCACAAATTTGATTGACCTTTAGCCATGTCTTCATGTTTTTGTGAAAGTGTGATAGGTGGTGCAGTTATGTGTGTCTGATGGCAGTGTATTCCAGACATGGGAAGCGCTCACAGAGAAAGCAGATTGACTAAAGGTGCTTTTCCTTAAGAGAACTATACACCACTATGTCACCTCCCATTTCAGACTTGTGGATCTGCTGCCATATGTTTGGGTTTTCTGTTTAACAAAAGTACTGAGTGGAGGGGGAGCCAGGCCATTTAGAATCTTGAATACAAGACATGCGTCGGTGTATTGCACAAGATTTTCCCAACTCATGAGCTCATGCTTTTTGTGTCATGTATTGTCATGTTGTGTCTTTCTGTCCTTTCCTTTCACCCTGTCTCCCTCTGCTGGTCGTATTAGGTTACCTTTTCTCCCCCGCTTTCCCCCAGCTGTTCCTTGTCTCCTCCTAACTACCTCGTCACCCCTTTTCCCACCTGTTCCCTTTTTTCCTCTGATTAGTCCTCTATATCTCTCTCTGTTTTTTTTCCTGTCCTTGTCGGATTCTTGTTTGTGTGTCTCATGCCTGAACCAGACTATCATCGTGTTTGCTGCAACCTTGTCCTGTCCTGTCGGAATCTACCTGTCCATCTGAGCCCACGTGTGTTTATCATTAAAATAAACTCTGTTTGTTAATTCGCTTTTGGGTCCTCATTCACGCACCTGACAGAAGAATCCGACCAAGAATGGACCCAGCGACTTCGGATCCTCTCCACTCAGCCGTCGAGATCCAGGGAGCGATGCTAGGCAGACACGAGCAGGAATTGTCTGCTGCTCGACATGCCGTTGAGACCCTGGCCACCCAAGTCTCCAACCTCACAGAACAGGTTCACCATCTCCGCCTCGATCCACCGGCCACTTCCAGGGCTTTCGAATCTCCGGAGCCCAGAATCAATAACCCGCCGTGTTACTCTGGGGAGCCCACTGAATGCCGCTCGTTCCTCACCCAGTGTGACATTGTGTTTTCTCTCCAGCCCAACACTTACGCCAGGAGCACTGCTCGTGTCGCCTACGTCATATCTCTCCTTACTGGACGGGCTCGTGAGTGGGGCACGGCAATCTGGGAGGCAAGGGCTGAGTGTACTAACCAGTATCAGGACTTTAAGGAGGAGATGATACGGGTTTTTGATCGATCTGTTTTTGGGGAGGAGGCTTCCAGGGCCCTGTCTTCCCTATGTCAAGGCAATCGATCCATAACAGACTACTCTATTGAGTTTCGCACTCTTGCTGCCTCCAGTGGCTGGAACGAGCCGGCTTTGCTCGCTCGTCTTCTGGAGGGTCTCCGCGCAGAGGTAAAGGATGAGATTCTCTCCCGGGAGGTTCCTTCCAGCGTGGATTCCTTGATTGAACTCGCTATTCGCATTGAGCGACGGGTTGATCTTCGTCACCGAGCTCGTGGAAAGGAGCTCGCGCTCTCCGTTGCCCCCCTCTCCGCATCACTACCATCTTCCTCTGCCGGCTCGGGAGCTGAGCCTATGCAGCTGGGAGGTATCCGCATCTCGACTAAGGAGAGGGAACGGAGAATCACCAACCGCCTCTGTCTCTATTGCGGTTCTGCTGGTCATTTTGTCACTTCATGTCCAGTAAAAGCCAGAGCTCATCAGTAAGCGGAGGGCTACTGGTGAGCGCTACTACTCCTGTCTCTCCTTCAAGATCCTGCACTACCTTGTCGGTCCATCTACGCTGGACCGGTTCGTCAGCTTCCTGCAGTGCCTTAATAGACTCTGGGGCGGAGGGCTGTTTTATGGACGAGACCTGGGCTCGGGAACATGACATTCCTCTCAGACAGTTAAGGGAGTCCACGGCCTTGTTCGCCCTGGATGGTAGTCCTCTCCCCAGGATTCAGCGTGAGACGCTACCTTTAACCCTCACTGTTTCTGGTAATCATAGCGAAACCATTTCTTTTTAAATTTTTCGTTCACCTTTTACACCTGTTGTTTTGGGCCATCCCTGGCTAGTTTGTCATAATCCTTCCATTAATTGGTCTAGTAATTCTATCCTCTCCTGGAACGTCTCTTGTCATGTGAAATGTTTAATGTCTGCTATCCCTCCTGTTTCCTCTGTCTCTTCTTCACAGGAGGAGCCTGGTGATTTGACAGGGGTGCCGGAGGAATATCACGATCTGCGCACGGTGTTCAGTCGGTCCAGGGCCACCTCTCTTCCTCCACACCGGTCGTATGATTGTAGTATTGATCTCCTTCCGGGAACCACTCCCCCCCGGGGTAGACTATACTCTCTGTCGGCTCCCGAACGTAAGGCTCTCGAGGATTATTTGTCTGTAGCTCTTGACGCCGGTACCATAGTCCCCTCCTCTCCCGCCGGAGCGGGGGTTTTTTTTGTCAAGAAGAAGGACGGGTCTCTGCGCCCCTGCATAGATTATCGAGGGCTGAATGACATAACAGTGAAGAATCGTTATCCGCTTCCTCTTATGTCTTCAGCCTTCGAGATCCTGCAGGGAGCCAGGTTTTTCACTAAGTTGGACCTTCGTAACGCTTACCATCTCGTGCGCATCAGGGAGGGGGACGAGTGGAAGACGGCGTTTAACACTCCGTTAGGGCACTTTGAATACCGGGTTCTTCCTTTCGGCCTCGCTAACGCTCCAGCTGTCTTTCAGGCATTAGTCAATGATGTCCTGAGAGACATGCTGAACATCTTTGTTTTCGTTTACCTTGACGATATCCTGATTTTTTTCACCGTCACTCCAGATTCATGTTCAGCACGTTCGACGTGTCCTCCAGCGCCTTTTAGAGAATTGTCTTTTTGTGAAGGCTGAGAAGTGCACTTTTCATGCCTCCTCCGTCACATTTCTCGGTTCTGTTATTTCCGCTGAAGGCATTAAGATGGATCCCGCTAAGGTCCAAGCTGTCATTGATTGGCCCGCCCCTAAGTCACGCATCGAGCTGCAGCGCTTTCTCGGCTTCGCGAACTTCTATCGTCGTTTCATCCGTAATTTCGGTCAGGTGGCAGCTCCTCTCACAGCCCTTACTTCTGTCAAGACGTGCTTTAAGTGGTCCGTTTCCGCCCAGGGAGCTTTTGATCTCCTCAAGAATCGTTTTACATCCGCTCCTATCCTTGTTACACCTGACGTCTCTAGACAGTTCGTTGTCGAGGTTGACGCGTCAGAGGTGGGCGTGGGAGCCATTCTTTCTCAGCGCTCCCTCTCTGACGACAAGGTCCACCCATGCGCGTATTTTTCTCATCGCCTGTCGCCGTCGGAACGTAACTATGATGTGGGAAACCGCGAACTGCTCGCCATCCGGTTAGCCCTAGGCGAATGGCGACAGTGGTTGGAGGGGGCGACCGTTCCTTTTGTCGTTTGGACTGACCATAGGAACCTTGAGTACATCCGTTCTGCCAAACGACTTAATGCGCGTCAGGCGCGCTGGGCGCTGTTTTTCGCTCGTTTCGAGTTCGTGATTTCTTATCGTCCGGGCTCTAAGAACACCAAGCCTGATGCTTTATCTCGTCTCTTCAGTTCTTCAGTAGCCTCCACTGACCCCGAGGGGATTCTCCCTGAGGGGCGTGTTGTCGGGTTGACTGTCTGGGGAATTGAGAGGCAGGTAAAGCAAGCACTCACTCAAACTCCGTCGCCGCGCGCTTGTCCTAGGAACCTTCTTTTCGTTCCCGTTCCTACTCGTCTGGCCGTTCTTCAGTGGGCTCACTCTGCCAAGTTAGCCGGCCATCCTGGCGTTCGGGGTACGCTTGCTTCCATTCGCCAGCGTTTTTGGTGGCCCACCCGGGAGCATGACACGCGTCGCTTCGTGGCTGCTTGTTCGGTCTGCGCGCAGACTAAGTCCGGTAACTCCCCTCCTGCCGGCCGTCTCAGGCCGCTTCCCATTCCCTCTCGACCGTGGTCTCACATCGCCTTAGATTTTGTCACCGGACTGCCTTCGTCAGCGGGGAAGACTGTTATTCTTACGGTTGTCGACAGGTTCTCTAAGGCGGCTCATTTTATTCCCCTTGCTAAGCTTCCTTCTGCTAAAGAGACGGCACAAATCATCATCGAGAATGTTTTCAGAATTCATGGCCTTCCGTCAGACGTCGTTTCGGACAGAGGTCCGCAATTCACGTCTCAATTTTGGAGGGAGTTTTGCCGTTTGATTGGGGCTTCCGTCAGTCTCTCTTCCGGCTTTCACCCCCAGTCTAACGGTCAAGCAGAACGGGCCAATCAGACTATTGGTCGCATCTTACGCAGTCTTTCTTTTCGCAACCCTGCGTCTTGGTCAGAACAGCTCCCCTGGGCAGAATACGCCCACAACTCGCTTCCTTCGTCTGCGACCGGGCTATCTCCTTTTCAGAGTAGCCTCGGGTACCAGCCTCCGTTGTTCTCATCTCAGTTCGCCGAGTCCAGCGTCCCCTCCGCTCAGGCTTTTGTCCAACGTTGCGAGCGCACCTGGAAGAGGGTCAGGTCTGCACTTTGCCGTTATAGGACGCAGACTGTGAGGGCTGCTAATAAGCGTAGAACTAAGAGTCCTAGATATTGTCGCGGTCAGAGAGTTTGGCTCTCCACTCAGAACCTTCCCCTTAAGACGGCTTCTCGCAAGTTGACCCCGCGGTTCATTGGTCCGTTCCGTATTTCTCGGGTCATTAATCCTGTCGCAGTTCGACTTCTTCTTCCGCGATACCTTCGTCGCGTCCACCCGGTCTTCCATGTCTCCTGTATCAAGCCCGTTCTTCGCGCCCCCGCTCGTCTTCCCCCCCCCCCCCCCCCATCCTTGTCGAGGGCGCACCCATCTACAGGGTCCGCAGGATTTTGGACATGCGTCCTCGGGGCCGTGGTCACCAGTACCTCGTAGATTGGGAGGGGTACGGTCCTGAGGAGAGGAGTTGGGTTCCCTCTCGGGACGTGCTGGACCGTGCGCTGATCGAGGATTTCCTCCGTTGCCGCCAGGTTTCCTCCTCGAGTGCGCCAGGAGGCGCTCGGTGAGTGGGGGGGTACTGTCATGTATTGTCATGTTGTGTCTTTCTGTCCTTTCCTTTCACCCTGTCTCCCTCTGCTGGTCGTATTAGGTTACCTTTTCTCCCCCGCTTTCCCCCAGCTGTTCCTTGTCTCCTCCTAACTACCTCGTCACCCCTTTTCCCACCTGTTCCCTTTTTTCCTCTGATTAGTCCTCTATATCTCTCTCTGTTTTTGTTCCTGTCCTTGTCGGATTCTTGTTTGTGTGTCTCATGCCTGAACCAGACTATCATCGTGTTTGCTGCAACCTTGTCCTGTCCTGTCGGAATCTACCTGTCCATCTGAGCCCACGTGTGTTTATCATTAAAAGAAACTCTGTTTGTTAATTCGCTTTTGGGTCCTCATTCACGCACCTGACATTTTGAGGATGTAACAGTGATGATGGCTATTGGGCTTCCTTTCAAGCACTTTGTGAGCCTGTTTGTAGACAGACTGAATGGGTTTTAATGTTGTAAAGCAAGCTTGGGCCCAATTAGTCAAGCAGTATGTTAAGTGGGGGAGTATCAGATTTGAAGTACAGTTTTTCTACCTCTACAATTTCATATAAATCGGAAATTAGCTAGGTTGAATTTGGTTATTTTAATGACCTTTTTCACCTGCTTTTTAAAAGAGAGGTTGGAATCAAGTATGATGCCAAGTTACTTAAAATCAGATACCACCTGGAGCTTCTCTCCTGACACACAGACATCTGGCTCAGTAGCATCAGTTATCTTCTTTGAAGAACATGCAGACAGTTTTTTTCACATTGAGATGCAAACATGAGCCACTGAGTCACTTTGTAACCTGGACCATTACAGTAGTGAGTTCTTGTGCAGCTTGTTGTTTGCTCTTTGCATGCATATATATCACTGAATCATCTGCATGCATTTGAACTTCCGACCCAGTACAGACAGAAGGCAGATCAGTAATGTACTGGCTGAACATTAGGGGCCCCAGTATTGACCCTTGGGGCACGCCCACATCATAGCTAAGAATGGGCAACAGCTCATTGCTCATTCTGACACACTGAGTTCTGCCTTCAAGGTATGATTTCATCCATCTCAAGGCATCGGGGGAAAAGTTGAACTTGGACAATTTTGTGATGAGAACCTCATGGTTAACAGTATCAAGAGCCCTCCGTAGGTCCAGAAACACAGCCCCAACAACGCCCCCTTTGTCAAACTTTCCAGAAGAAAACAGTTGGCGGTTTCTGTGGAGTGTTTCGCTCTGAAGCCAAACTGCACGGAGTGTAATGTGAAGGGGCTGTTGTTGAGGTGGGCAATCAGTTGTTCTGCTACACACCTTTCAACAACCTTCAACACCACAGGTAGTATACTAATGGGCCTGTAGTTACTCACGTCAGCAGGGTCACCCGATTTAAAGATGGCCATTATTATGGCCGACTTCCATACCGTTGGAAACACCCCCTGGCGAATAGATGTGTTGGTGACCTTAGTAATCGGGCCAATGACTGACTCTTGGTAGTTTTTAAGAAAGGTAGAGTCCAGCCCAAACACATCTTTGGCTGTAGAGTTCTTTAGTGAGCTTATCACCCTGTTCACCTTAGACTCAGAAACCTCCCTTATGATGAAGACAGGTTGAGCATCATTTACTAGCACTGAGCCCAAGAAACCAGTGGAGGGGTTCTGTGTCAGTACCCTGACAGAGTCAATAAAGTAGGAATTGAAGGCTATTGCTATTTCGACTGCATCCTGTGTTAGATTGTTATTCATCATGACTTCTAGTCTTTTTGCAGTGTTACTTATGGTCTTTTCCTGTTAACATTTTTAGATTCTCCCAGATCAATTTAGGATTTCCCTTTGCTTCACCAATTATGTTAATAAAAAAGTTTGCCTTGGCCTGTCTGATTTCTTTCATCACCTTATTTCTCAACATGGTTAACCTACATCTATCACGCTCTAATTTGGATTTTAGGGCTGTTTTTAGAGCATAATCTCGTTCTTTCATCAATTTCCAGATTTCTCCATTTAGCCAAGGGAAAGTTGTCTTTTGGCCAGGTTTGGATTTTCATTAGGAAGCCGTTTATTGTAGTCTGGAATGTGGATAGAAAAACCTGACTATCAGCTTCCACGTCTGTATAGGACAAGAGATCATTCCAGTTAATTCCCTTAATTGCATTTTCGAAAATAATTTAATTCACTCTTAGGTATTCTTAGTTGATCCGGCTTTCTAACAGTAGAGAGGTTAAACTTGCTCTTAGAAAGCTTTCTGGCTATAAGTGTCAGATTATGATCAGATAGCCCAGTGACCATATTGAATGATTTAGTCACTCTCTCTGGTTTATTACTGAACACCAGATCAATCTGTATTTTAGAGCAACAAGTCACCCTGGTTGGCCCTTTAACTAGCTGTGTAAGGTCAAAGGTATTAATGATCCGTTTGAGGGTTTTCCTACAAGACTTGTCTTCATAATTAATGTTAAAACCTCTTTCCCAAAATCACATTCCCTAAGCATTTTATTAAACTGATCAAAAAACACACTTTTGGTGGAAGGTGGTCTACTCATTTCAATAAGGGAAAAATACATTTTGAGAGACAGTGTAACGTTCAGGCCAATACATTCTAGTTCATTATCACATGACCACCCAATTTGTTGACATCGGATATGTTCTTTAATGTAAATCAGACCTCCTCCTCCTCCTTCAATCCTGTCTCTCCTGAAAACATTGTAGCCAGGCACAATCAAAGCAGCATATGGAGAGTTATGGAGCCACGTCTCTGAAAGGCAGAGGAAGTGAAGGTTGGAGTCTGTGAGTAGATGTTGAATTTGATCACTTTTTGGAATGACACTACGAATGTTCAAGTGCCCCCCTAGTCGTCCCTTGGGCTTAGCTCGTGGGTCCCAGAGGACTCGAGAGGGATTAGCACATTGAAAAAAGTTACATTTTCTGTGTTTTCTGACAGTGTTTTTATTTAATTTTGATTAGGGGCAGTTCGATAGTGCAATTAACAATCCCTCCCGCTTGCACTGGATGCGGGGAACTAATTAAAACAGCTTGCGTACCAGAAACAGAGTCAGGGATCGCATATAGTGACTTGGATATGTTTGAAGAGTCCAATTCCATCCTGGAGCCGGGTGAGTCGAGAGAAACCATGGGACCATAGCACTCACCCACTTCTGCAGCGGCGAAGATCAATGGACAAGGCCATCCACTGCTTTCCACTCCGGTGAGTGTTGCTGGCTCGGTGATGTTAGGCCCAGGATTGAGATTGGCTCAGTGATGTTAGGCCCAGGATTGAGTTGCACATCCCCGGCGAGCAGGAACAGGTAGTTTAACAGTTTCCGATAAATGTTGGACTTGTGTCTGTTACGCCTAAGCGGTTCAGTGGAATAGGGAGCGAGGTAGACTTGGCCATTATTCAGAACATTATGGTATGCTGTGTACTGTCCTCTCCCGTGGAACGGTGAACCAATGTGTTTGGTGTTGATATTCGGCAGTAGATTGGTTGTGTCATTGCAGCAAGGACGCACTGAGATTATCAGAAGAGCAGCTACATAACTGACAATCATGGCAATGTACTGGAGATAAAACACATAATTGCACTTTAAATCTTTGCATGAGTTACTTAGCTGGGGTCGGCGTACACCTGATGTTTTAGATGAAATAACAGCATCTGTAGGAGAAGCGGCAGCTGCCGCACCACCCTCTCTTCCGTCTGCCATTGTTTTTTGAGCACAGCCTGATGTTACGAGGTACGATCACGAATATCCTACCAACGGGGCATCAAAAACTGTAATATCTTATGTTTCACCGAATCGTGGCTGAATGATGACATGGAGAACATTCAGCAGGATTGACCCTGCACCGGCTAGAACAGCACACTCCGATAAGACGAGGGGGGGCGGTCTGTGTATATTTGTAAACAACAGCTGGTGCACGAAATCTAAGGAAGTCTCTTGATTTGGCTCGCCTGAAGTAGTGTATCTCATGATAAGCTGTAGACCACACTATTTGCCAAGAGAGTTTTCATAAAAATAATTTGCGGCTGTTTATTTACCACCACAGACAGATGCTGGCACTGACTAAGAGTCAGCTGTATAAGGAAATAAGCAAACAGGAAACCGCTCACCCAGAGGCGACGCTCCTAGTGGCCGGGGACTTTAATGCAGGGAAACTTAAATCAGTTCTATCAACATGTTAAATGCACAACCAGAGGGAAAAAAATTATATATCATCTTTACTCCACACACAGAGAGGTGTACAATGCTCTCCCTCGCCTTCCATTTGTCAAATCTGACCATAATACTATCCTCCTGACTCCTGCTTACAAGCAAAAATTTAAGCAGGAAGCACCAGTGACTCGGTCTATAAAAAAGTAGTCAGATGAAGCAGATGCTAATCTACAGGACTGTTTTGCTAGCATAGACTGGAATATGTTCCGGGATTCTTCCGATGGCATTGAGGAGTACACCACATCAGTCACTGGCTTTATCAATAAGTGCATCGAGGACGTTGTCCCCACAGTGACTGTACATACATACCCCAAACAGAAGCCATGGATTACAGGCAACATTCGCACTTAGCTAGAGGGTAGAGCTACCGCTTTCAAGATGCAGGACTCTAACCCGAAGCTTATAAGAAAACCTGCTATGCCCTCCGACGAACCATTAAACAGGCAAAGCGCCAATACAGGACTAAGATTGAATCGTACTACACTGGCTCCGACGCTCGTCGGATGTGACAGGGCCTGCAAACTATTACAGACTACAAAGTGACACGAGCCTACCAGAGCCTACCAGACAAGCAAAATCACTTCTATGCTCGCTTTGAGGCAAGCAACACAGAGGCATGCATGAGAGCAACAGCTGTTCCAGACAACTGCGTGATTACGCTCTCCATAGCCAACGTGAGTAAGACCTTTAAACAGGTCAACATTCACAAGGGTGCTGGGCCAGACAGATTACCAGCACGTGTGCTCCGAGCATGTGCTGACCAACTGGCAGGTCTCTTCACTGACATTGTGAATGTCCCTGAATGTACATGTTGACATGTCCCTGATTGAGTCTTTATACCAACACATGTCAAGCAGAACACCATAGTCCCTGTGCCCAAGAGCACTAAGGTAACCTGCCTAAATGACTACAGACCCGTAGCATTCACGTTCGTAGCCATGAAGTGCTTTGAAAGGCTGGTAATGGCCCACATTAACACCATTATCCCAGAAACCCTAGACCTATTCCAATTTGCATACCGCCCAAACAGATCCACAGATGATGCAATCCCTATTGCACTCCACACTGCCCTTTCCCACCTGAACAAAAGGAACACCTATGTGAGAATGCTATTCATTGACTACAGCTCAGCGTTCAACACCATAGTGCCCTCAAAGCTCATCTCTAAGCTAAGGATCCTGGGACTAAACACCTCCATCTGCAACTGGATCCTGGACTTCCTGAAAGGCCGCCCCCAGGTGGTGAGGGTAGGTACCAGCACATCTGCCACACTGATCCTCAACATTGGAGCCCCTCAAGGGTGCATGGTCAGTCCCCTCCTGTACTCCCTGTTCACCCACGACTGCATGGCCTGGCACGACGCCAACACCATAATTAAGTTTGCAGACGACACAACAGTGGTAGGCCTGATCACCGACAACGATGAGACAGATTATAGGGAGGAGGTCAGAGACCTGGCCGGGTGGTGCCAGAATAACAACCTATCCCTCAACGTAATCAAGACAAAGGAGATGATTGTGGACTACAGGAAAAGGAGGACTGAGTGCGCCCCCAGTCTCATCGACGGGGCTGTAGTGGAGCAGGTTGAGAGCTTCAAGTTCCTTGGTGTCCACATCACCATCAAACTAGAAGGCTCCTCAACAGCTTTTACCCGCAAGCCATTAGATTCCTGAACAGACAATCAAATGGCCACCTGGATTATTTGCATTGTGTGTGTACCCCCCCCCCCCCTCCTCCTTTTACGCTGCTGCTACTCTCTGTTTATCATCTATGCATAGTCACTTTAACTATACCTACCTGTACATATTACCTCAATTAGCCAGACTAACCGGTGCCCCGGCACATTGACTCTGTATCGGTACCACCTGTATATAGCCTCACTGCTGTTATTTTCACTGTCATTTTACTTTTTAAATTGTATTTATTTACTAATCTATTGCTTACCTAATATCTATTTTTTACTTAAAAATTGCACTGTTGGTTAGGGCTTGTAAGTAATAATTTCACTGTAAGGTCTACCTGTTGTATTCGGAGCATGTGACAAATAAACTTTGATTTGATTTGATTAGAAGTGGATGAAACTGTAGGGAAAATGGCGCAGCACTAGTCTGAGTACCAGTCTCTCTCTTTAGCTAACATTCCACTTGCCTCTCCTTGTCAATGCCAAAAAGACCGGCCTTTCAGCAATCAAAACATTCAATATGCGCTGGATTTACGGCAGTTGCTCAATGGTTGTCATGGAAAAAACTTTCATTTTTTCCATGACAACATGTGGAGCATCAAAAAATACAATGAAAATGTATAACATAGTCAAAAACAAACATTTAGCTGTTAGCTTGGCAAGGTGTATTTTGAGGCTTAAAATCAAGCAACTTTTGACAAACTGGTTTCATCTAGACAAACAAAAAACGATGCTGAGCAACCGGATACCAACATGTTCTGTGGAGAAAAAAAAGTGATAGAGTTCCAATATTTGCATAATTGTTGTGATTGGAGGATAGCTGTGATTGAGTCAGGTTTAAATTCTCTGTTCTCTTCGAGCACATCAATGATATAATGTTCATATTTGAAGATGTCAGAAAGGCCAGTCTCTTTGGCACATGACATGGAGTACACGGAATGGATTAGCTAAAGGGACTGGTACCCAGACTAGCGCAGCACAGCTTCCAGAAAAACTGTTGCTTTCAAACTAGGGATTTCATGGTTAATTGGGGTAAAACAGTAATTCTGCTCAGAGATTATGCATGTATGAACTACATATTGACACATCCAGCCCAAAGCGGGATGTGTAAAATACACTTAGTAGTCGCCAAAGTTCCGGAGCATGTCTTTAATTAAATCTGATGTCAACCAGATGTCATCAAACAGATACCAACTCACATCAACAAAATGACTTAGTACCTCCTTATTATGACTTAGTATCTCATAATTATGACTCACATATCTCATAATAATGACCTACTATCTCATAGTTATGACTATCTAGCTCATAATAATGAATTACTCTCATAATAACGACTATACTATCTCACAAATATGACTTGCTTATCTCGTAAAAATGACTCACATATCTCATAATTAGGACATACTATCTCATAATAATGACTTAGTATCTTATAACTTGTAGTCAGAATTTTATTTTTTGGTGGCCGGAACGAGCTTCCATAGAGATGGGAGGAAAGATGTTGTCTTCATTTTCTGCATTGCAAGCCAATTCATGGAAAATTAGCTTAATGTTTTAAGACTAGGCATAATAGAGGTCTAGCTACAAGGTATTCAAATAATAAAGCAGAAGATAAAATATTCTTATTTTTTAAATATATATTTTTTGAACAAATTTGTTCAACTATATTGTGGGTTATGGAGCAGATAAAGGGTTTGGTGGATTATTCATAATTTAAATATTTTATTTATTTATTTAATAAACAGTCAAAAACTAAATATAGATATCAGCTCTAATTCAAATGAATTTCGCATCATTTCTGTTTTTAAACCCATTAACGAAAAAAGGTTATTGAACATATTCCTAAAAAAGTAACGCTACAGCCCTGTTTCCATAGTAACAAAACTCTCGACACAGTCAGACGTTTGTTTTGTCACTCCCTGCAAGTTAGCTCGAAATCCATACTCGGGTTTTCTCCGCACTATTTTTGCCGGTGTCCAGATTTGCAAACGCAGAATAGCTGGTAATGTAAGTAATGTTTTGCAATGATGCTTGAACCTCACATTAACTTACTAGCTACCTACACTTACACCCATGTACTAAAACGAACACGTTTAGCTGTTAACGCTAGCTGGCAACGCCTTATTGCTAAGCTAACGTCCTTACCGAGCTAGCAATTTGACCAGCAGTGTACGCTAGGATGACAATGTACTGCGTTCTTTTTTCAACAGAAAGACAACAGTAGACATGAACACTGACACAGATCGCCGACAAAACGACCATGGCAAGTACAATTGGTCTTCAAATGTGCAAAGCTGACTAGCTAGCTAACGTAGCTAACTACCGTTAGCTGTGAAGGCCTAGCTAATATCTCTGATTCTGACTCTTGGCTAGCTAGCTAACGTTACACGTCTTATTCTAACAAGCCTCTAAGATGTAAAGTTACCAGGTGAAGGTGCTAGCTAGTTGAAGTAGCTAACGATCTAGCAACAACTTGAAGCAAAGCCTTTATAATTGTGTGTGTTTTTTGTTTTAGGCGTTGGCAATGGTGATGATGATTCAACAAAAGCTGCCCCGACTTCCCAGATTCCTGGGCTCTCTGACGATGCTAACAATGGTCCTGAGGAGAGGACTAAAGGACGCCGTACTGGAGTTAATGAGTCCGATTCTGCTTATACTAAACTGGCTAAACAAGGAGGACAGAGGGGTAAAAACGGTATTCTGTTTGACCTAGAAATAACAAAGACTATTATCTCCCCTTTCATCTGTGGAAATGAAGTAAGTTATAGCTAGCTATCTGTCTAGCTCATAGACTGTAAAAAAGTGCAGCTAGGTAAAATGACACACCCATCCAGTTTGTAAGGATGGCCTAGCGAGACACTTTAAAATATTTTTTTATTGTTTATTATAAACTGGGTGGGTTGAGCCCTGAATTCTGATTGGCTGACAGCCATGGTATATCAGATCGTATACCACAGGTATGACAATTTTTTTTATATTTTTACTGCTCTAATTACGTTGGTAACCAGTTTATAATGCCAATAAGGCAACTCGGGGGGGGGGGGGGGGGGGGGGTTGTGGTATAGGGCCAATATACAACGGCTAAGGGCTGTTTCCAGGCACTCTGCGTTGCATCGTGCGTTAAGAACAGCCCTTAGCCATGGTATATTGGCCATATACCACAACCCCCTTGTGCTTAACCAGGGGTTATTGCTTAAGTATACCAGGGGTTCCCAAACTTTTCCACGCAGGCCCCCCTTTCAGCCTTAGGGAACATCACTCATCTCAGACAAGTTATAAATGGCTCCAAATCAAATTTTATTGGTCACATACACATGCTTACCAGATGTTATTGTGGGCGTAGGGAAATGCTTATGCTTCTAGATCCGACAGTGCAGCAGTATCTGTAACAGGTAATATCTAACAATTCCACAACACAACCTAATATCTAACAATTCCACAACCAAACCTAATATCTAACAAATCCTACAACAAAACCTGATACACCCAATCTAGTAAAGGAATGGGGTAAGAATATATAAGTATAAAATATATGGATGAGCAGTGATAATGTGGCTAAGATGCAATAGTAAAGGTCCATAAGGTATGCAATGACTGACATGACGAGGAAAACTGATGATGCGCTACCCAATTTCAAACTTGCGGCTTGTGCATTTTACTATTACAACTTTAAAGAGTAAGTTGCCAGATTGATTTCCTTTAAAAAAAGCCCCCCCCCCCCCCCCCCCCCCCCCGCTTATCCCTGGGGCACACCCCACAGTTTGGGAACCACTGTAGTGTACAACATTGGTAACCAAGTTCTTTTCATTCATTTACAGGTTTATTGTGGCACGAGGAGACCAATTTGGACACCAAACCTAATTCTGCATCATCTTACAAAGCTCCAAACTGGTTCTCTGGATCTCCAAAAGCTCAAGAGCAAGCAAGGTACAGCCAAAAAGGCAAATTAAGATGAGAATAATGACGGTTACTCTGGATTAAAAAATAATCTATTTGTGAAGTTAGTTTGTTAGTAATTTATGGCTACTTAGCCAGGCCAATATGGGTTGTGTGCATTGATCATCCAAATTTCATATTTGTTTGAGGTTGTATGGTTGTTGTACCCTGTTGTAAAACAGGGGTGTGTTCAGTTTGTTAAATGTTTTGCTACATTGCGTGGCGGTTTGTACTGAATGACACGTTTCCCCCAAACGGTGCACACCGTTCTTCAACAGGCTTTGTGTGTTTGCTCCCGTTTGGTGGGTGTGGTGGAGTGTGGGCTGATCAATATGGGCGTGGTTACCATTTGATATCACAAAACCCATGCAGAGCACAGTATGCACATTCAGCCTCTGGGCCACTGTTATCACAACATCCTTCAACTAGTTCTTCAGAACATCCGCCGTCTCTGACGTATCAAACATTGCACACTGTTGAGTCCTGCTGAATGCAGCCCAGTTATACAGGCTAAGGCTATTATTAGTATAATGGGTTATTTGACATTTGTAAATTTGTCTTTCTTCCAGCCCAACCGAGAGCTTTCAAAACTACATGTCAACTAATGCTCCCTTTGGGAGTGATAATAAGTCAACTTGGGAAAGGGACTTTGATGACAAAGAGAAGGTGAATGGAGAAATCCTTGCAATTTCACTTCTGATGATGCTCTACCCAGCAAATGTAACAATACTTCCCCGTTCATATCATATTGTGCTACGATAAATTGAGTTAATAGTTATTCTGAGGTCTTCGAAGTCCAGTATGCAGACAGACCTGTTTAGATTATTTTGGACATTGACTTCCCTTTTGACAGCATGATATCACCTGCCTAATATCATGAAAAGCTACATGTTTTTAGCTCATTACAAATATTAGCTAACAATGGATAGAGTTCTCAGACTCAACACCTACCGTATCTAGTGAACTTATAACCAACCACTATCTTTGGCTATGTCCCCATCTGTTGCTGAAATGTATTTGATTAGCATCAAATTGTCACTTGCGTTTACCATATTTGGATTATTCTAGATTTATCAGATTCCTCTCTTGCAGTTGCAGTGATAGAGAAGAAAGTGACATAGTATGTCCAATAGAAGCTGATGTTGCCAACTGAAATAGGGGGCTTCATCCTGTGTTCAATCCATCTTTCACCCCCGTGTTCAATCCTGACGTGATTCCAGATGATAAATGACTATTCAAGACACTTCTTGTTTTTGCTGTCAGATCTCTCCTAACAGCCAGATGGAGAACTTGTCCTTAGCATCAGGAAAGAATGAAGATGCAGCAGGCAATTTCAAGAAAACGTGAGTGACCCCATTGAAATGTTTACACCATATATCCACAAGATGGCAATGTTATACTTTTTAATTCACAGCACAGCAGAGTGCAGCTCCAGGCAGCTTGGGTACCTTTACAACTCTTTGTTATAGGCTCAAAGATTCATATATATATATATATATAGTACAAAAATATAAACGCTACAATTTAAACGATTTTAATGAGTTACAGTTCATATAAGGAAATCAGTCAATTGAACTAAATTCATTAGGCCCTAATTGATGGATTTCACATGACTGAGCAGGGGTGCAACCATGGGTGGGCCTGGTAGGGCATAGGCCTACCCACATAGGCCTACCCACTATCCACCCAGGCTCAGCCAATCAGAATGGGGTTTTCCCCACAAAAGGGCTTTATGACAGACAGAAATGCTCCTCAGTTTCATCAGCTGTCTGGGTGGCTGGTCTCAGATGATCCCGCAGTTGAAGAAACGTACTGCCAAATTCTCTAAAATGACTTTGGAGGTGGCTTATGGTAGAGAAATTAACATTAAATTCTCTGGCAACAGCTCTGGTGGACATTCCTGCAGTCAGCATGCCAATTGCACGCTCCTTCAAAACTTGAGATGTGTGGCATTGTGTTATGACAAAACTGCACATTTTAGAGTGGCCTTTTATTATTCCCAGTACAAGGTGCACATGTGTAATGATTATGCTGTTTAATCAGCTTCTTGATATGCCACACCTGTCAGGTGGATGGATTATTTTGGCAAAGGAGAAACTGGTAACAGCATTTCTGTGTTCATTCAAAAATAATTGTGACAGTGTTTGAAGTAATATGGGAAAAATATATAATTTGTTGCTGCTTACCGGTTTTGATAGAACAGGGGCCAGCTCTTAGGCCTATACAGGATGAACATAGTTTGTTTCTAACTTTAAAAATGTAAGTCTCTTCTAAGCTGCATATCGCCCCAAAATAGTGTACTCAATTACTGCACACATTATGAAAGAACTATGCAAACAAATGTTGGATTAGTTTTTCGTATATAAAATGGCCTTAAATATACAAATACTAAATCTATTTGATTAAAAAAATGTTAGATATGGAAACACTGTGTGACAACGGTAACTACAAAAATCATAAATGTTGGTTTCTAATATAAATTAGGTATTTGAATTATAATTATTGTTTTTATTCATAACAAATTGTTATCTTGAAAAAATAATTCACTGGCCATATTTTTACAAATGATATTGTACATTTATTACAGCAGTATTGTACTGTATTATTCATGCGTTTATAAAAACATTGTTTGGCCATATTTTATCTTTACAAAAAATATGTTAAAATCATATGACTCATGCCAATATTACTTAAAAATGCCATTTTCACTGTCTTTTACCTTTGACTTCCAGGGCCCTCCCACTTGTTTCCATTTGGCAACAAATGCATTTGATCCGTTTCCTAAGAACAAATACTTGGAAATTTTGATTTAATGTTTATCACCCAAGTTTGAGTTTCCATTTTTTTATTGAAGGAAATGTGTACACACAGTTTTATGATAACAATTTGTGGGGAATTTCAGTAGCAGCTAACTATTTCTGCCTTCGCGGCTAGTTCAAACTGAAATTTACGACTTGCTAACAAGTTGATGTTCTACAAGTGCTGCGTTCAACCAGTTAGCAAGTCAGACATTTCAGAGTTTCCTTATTCCCACTAGCATGTGATCTGGAGAGGAGTTGCATGTCATGTGACTTCACCAAAGGACCTTATTGGCTAGTGTAAGCTCCCCCCCTTTTGTCAAGTTCAATGGTGTTTGTATTTCTTCATTCATGGAAGCAAGTGGATGAAGAGAAATGGTATGTTGCCACATTGCAACATTTTATGCATTAAATGTGAAACATAGATTGCAATGTGAAAACTAGGGTAATTTACCAAGCGCAACAGTTTATGAGTGTTAATTAAAGCTACACTCTTGGTGTATTTGTGTTTCAGCCCAGCAGCCCCGCTACCAATTGATGGGGCTGAAGAAATGTAACTATTTTAACATTTACAGACCGCTTTGGATGCACTTCAATGGTATCATCAATATAGTTTTTAAAATGTTTGAAGCCATATATTGTTAACAAAGGCATTTGTTTAAAAACAATGGTTTAAAACAACATTCAATTTTGAGTTATGAAGGGACCGTTTTACTCACAAGCTCATGAGGCAAGTTATGTTATACAATTTTCTTTTGACATCATTCAAGAATCAATAGGTATTGGCCTCATATCATTCATGTTGGTGACCAAAATCAGGCGCAAATATCCCAGATTGCACCTTTGTCTCTCCAGAAGCTTGCAGATTCAATGTGCTGACAATATTTGTTGTGGTAGTCTTGAACCTGGCCTCCCTAGCTCTCATACAATATAGCACTGCCCAAAACCCCTGCCCCATACTTTGTTATAATGGATAAGGCCGATGTGATGTGGCCAAGGAATAGAGTTAGTTAAAGGGCTCGTCTTTCTATTTGTCCCATTATGGCATCTGTAACAGCACGGGCAGCGCCATTGAGGCCATCTCCATTTTGAAGTAGTCGGTTTTTCTTTTGTGTTTGAAAAAAGCACAAAGCTAATAGCTGCAGTGCCGGCGACCTGAACCAAATCTTGTCATTGATCTACTGTGGCACCAGATGGCGATGACATTTACAAACCATTATTAAACCAACTTGAAGAAGTAGACAATAGTGATGCATGGGTCAGCTGTTTGTTCACCCGGACCCACCTGCAATTCCTAATAACCCATCCGCAACTGCCCGACTAAATCTGGGACCCTAACCCGCAAATAGGCTGATAGAAAATGTGATCTACAGTCAGTGACGACGGAACGATTTTTTTTGACATGGTACCGAATTTCTTTTTTTCCAGACTATTTTTTTATATGTTTCTGCTTTTCAACTTGCCTATGATTGGACACATGCAGCTTTTCTTCAGTCATTACTGCCCTAGGAGATGAAATAAACCCTGAAATAATATCATCAATGTGATTTATAACATCAATGTGACAAATCAATGAATTCAATCTAGTTGACGTCGGTTAAGTTCCCCTTTCATCTATGCTTCTCTCGTGCATCAGACGTTTGGGTACTGGAAGAAAATGCATTAGCAACAACAACAAAAAATGATAGACTTTCCGTGCAAAATGTCCAAATGACATCATTTTGAAATGAAAAGCAGTGAAAACAACCCAACATGTTTCTGATAAGGTTTAAGTTTGTCTCGGATGCATATTTTATGTGGCTGGAATGCTATCAGCTTTTATGACGCTGACAAAGATGGCACCTTTACAGACGTTCCCTAACCGCGCATTCATTATTTCAAGATGCTGAAAGAAATAAATCATATTTCTCTACTCCTGTTCCAGAGTCCAAATGTACATTTGGTGTATCACTTTACTGCAATAAGTGCTCAATTCTGCAGGAGTTAATATTATATTAGGCTAAGTGAGAGCTTATAGACCTACAGTCAGTTTTCAGTTAGGTTACAATTCCATTTAACCCATCTGGCTACAATTTCCCCTGAGGTGCCATATTTGAAGTACCTGTCTTTTGACTCTCGAAATTGTCTAAACCATCACAGTCATCACACATAACGTAATCGGCACTATCATCCTCGCACTATCATCCTCTTTTAGCACGTCACCAAATCTTTCCCAAACGTTGCTTTTCTGGCCTTCTTTCTCCCTTCTTTTTATTTTCAACTCTCCGTTTCGCTGCTTTTTTTTTCTTCTTATTGAATTAAACTCCAACAGGGATGTATGTGGCGGGCGTACAGTTAGGCGCTAAAGCTTAATGGCAGATGAAAAAGAATGAAACAAAAACCTCAATTGCAGAATAAATTGTTGTTGTTTTGTTTTGAATTTTACCCCTTTTTCTCCCCAATTTGGTATCCAATTATTATTTTTAGTAACTCATCGCTACAACTCCCGTACGGGCTCAGGAGAGACGAAGGTTGAAAGTCATGCGTCCTCCCTCCGATACACAACCCAACCAAGCCGCAATGCTTCTTAACACAGCGCGCATCCAACCCGGAAGCCAGCCGGAGTGTGTCGGAGGAAATGTACCTTGGTTCATGCGCACTGCGCCCGGCCCGCCACAGGAGTCACTGGTGCGCGATGAGACAAGGATATCCCTACTGGCCAAGCCCTCCCTAACCCGGACGACGCTAGGCCAATTGTGTGCCGCCCCACGGACCTCCCGGTCGCGGCCGGTTACGACAGAGCCTGGGCGCGAACCCAGGGTCTCTGGTGGCACAGCTAGCGCTGCAGTACAGCGCCCTTAACCACTGCGCCACCCGGGAGGCTATATTTAGGGATTTCTAATGCATCTCTTTATTCAACCCGACTCTTACCCGCCCTTCAGAGGACTGCGATTATGAATCACCGCCCTACGGATAAAACAAAGGGGACTGCGGGTTATGAGTCACCAGTAGACAATGCTCTAAACATTATCTGATCGCTCCCAGCCCATAGGAATCCCCACCCATTTAACTACTTCAACATGGTGGAAGATCTAAATGGCAATGTCCATGCAGAAATGGGTCCTCTATCACTATGGGCCAATGCCAGACTTGCCTGTCTGCAAATAATACTGATGAAAGAGTACAGATGTCCTCACAAACGTTCAGCTCAGTTAGCTATATGAACCAATACATCAACAAACAGATCGCTAGCTTCAAATAGTGTGATGACATGACCTCCCCTGACTTTGTTTTTGCTACCAATGTGGTCTTTACTCTACAATGCAAGTCATTGAGCAAATGTTGTTGTTTTTTTTAAAACATTTGCCACCTGTCAGTGACCTGTGACATTGATCTGTTAAACATAGGCCTACAGAGATGTCTGATGGTTACGGCTTCACAGTCAATACATTATTAGAACCATAATGAATTAAAGGACATTTTAAAATGTGAAGATATTGTTGACCCATTTTGTAGGGTACAAAAAACGTTATTAGTTCAACTGTATCTCAGTTAGAGGTAAGTGTTTTCAGGGTCCATATTCAGTGTTTGCTGTTAGTGTACTCCCCCCCCCCCCCCCCCCCTTACCATATCAATATTACCATCAGCTGGCAGATTCTCCCACGTTTTTTATGGTTTTGAACCCTCCACTAGCTCTAAATGTTCAAGAGCTCAGTGTTTTGTTTTCCGCCTTTTATTTAGGCCCCATTTTGTCCCCCCACTGTGTTTTTAAATGCTTGCATTTTGGTCTTGCAGATCTCAGAAATCTCAGAATTCGACCCCTGTCAACATGTCTACGCTCTTGAGCTTTGGCTATTTAGAGGACCAGAAAGGGGCACCAAATACGCATTCATCAAGTAAGTAGCTGTTCGTGACAGTGGGTTGATGTTGGAACTTCAAGGTCATTTGAATTCAGTTGGCAATTTGGCTCCTTGCTCAGAAGCACATGCCCCATAGACTAACTAATAAAATATTGAATGTGTATGAAGTCGTATAGATTTATTTTACAATAAGTCATGTATAGATCTACATAATTGATACAAAGGACACCGAAGTAGAGTTGCAAAATGTCAATGGGTGTTCCATTCAGACAAGATGATATGCCTGTTGATAAATCAGTCGGGGAAATCGTGACTTGCATTGTTATCCGTGATCATGGGGTGGGACTGCAAATCAAAATGTGTGTATTCCTGCAGGTTCCAAGGAGTAGAAAGGAGCAAAGGCAGTGACGCACGACTCAATGTTCTCCTCCACAACGTTCCTTCACCAGGTTTTGCCTGTTCACAACCGCTCATAGATCGATAAAAGCAGTTTGTTTAGGTTCAAGTCAGAGTTAAGGCACTCTTGTCATGCTACATGTTTATTCTTGTCCCTAGACGTATACACAACTGCAAAACTTGATTCTGTTAGATTGCGCTCACAGACCCACTCTGTTCTGTGCCTGAAGTTGCTAATGAACTGCATTTTCACTGTAACACTAACAGCTAATGTACTAGCCTGAGCTATGCTCTTGTTCATCTGTTGTAGTTTGGGGAATGATGGTTTACTTTTAAAAGGTGTCTATGGCTTAGAAGGGCTCCTCTAAAAATGCCTGCTGTTCTGAAGTGTTATGTCTTTTTGTGTGTGTGTGTGCCTCGTTATGGTTGCTATAAAGATTTGTTTTAAAGAAAATAAATGTGTTGTGCATGGAAGCATTGGATGTGTTCTCATTCTCTTTGTGTGCTTAATGAAGCTCAGTGAAGCTCTCATTACCATTTGAAATGGTATCTAGACATGTATTAGTTGAAGCGTGACTCGTAGCTAGATTGTTCCAGAAACCTGAGATCTCTGTGAATTTACTTACATAATTGTTCCTTCCTCTTTTCCACTGTCGTCATAGTGGAAATTGTGTTCTACCGATGTAATGGACACAGGATACAAAGTGAATATTCAATATCATCGGACATATTTCTCCCCGTAAATGATTAAACAAGTTGCCTAAGTTAAATAAAAGGTTATATTTAAAATTTTAAAATTAATGTTTTATGAGGCATATCTAAAACAACCGGTTAAGGTAATATGTTTTGATGATACACACACACACAGTCAAATATTTGTGCACACCCAATTGGTTTGGAACCTGAACGTCATGAGATGCCCGGGATTCTGTGACAATTACGTAACAGTCTAGCTCGTATTTGAAAACTGGCCAGGACAGCCATTTTTGTTTCTGTAACAACATTCATCGTGTTTTGAGAATGGTTGAATGTTTTGAGAATGGTGAAATGTTTTGAGAATGGTTGAATGTTTTGAGAATGGTGGAATGTTTTGAGAATGGTTGAATGCACCTGGCAATCAGAACATTGACTTGGCTTTTTAACCATTTCCCTCAATTTCAATTGCATGGCCCTTGTACAGTATTTTTCACCACCGAAGTAATGAATAGGTTTAAAGAATAATAATTATATATATTGATATATACTCTTTCGAGTCATGACTTTGGATCTGGGCCAAGTATTTGGAAAGTTTGTCTGTCAAAGTTAGTGTTTGTTTGAGATCACTTCATGTTTCAGTGGGAGAGACCAGACCAATGACTGGACCAGACAGTCACTACCCTTCTCTCCCCAACCAATCACTCCTGAGAGAAGTCACAGGTCAAAGTTATATCAGCCCAAGAGGCAGAGACGGGCAAAATAGTTTTTAGGAACTGCTACACAGTACAACAGAGAATATTACCCTTTGAATTCAGAATAACTTTTCTGGCCTGAAAGGTATGTTTTGCACTTGTGGCTGTAGTAATATTGTGGCTACAAATATTGTGTTTACAACATATTGTGTCATAATTCAACAGTTGATAGCAATTGTAAATGTTTTCTTCATATTTATTTTAGGATACAGCGAACAACTATGTCACCTATTTTACTGAACGGTATAGGGACTGTCGATGACCATTCTGAATATATCGAGTGAGTATATGTATTTTACTTTGAGGTTTTATTATAGTACTGGTTATTGTCCTGCACTAAAGCACCTTCTGTTATGCAATTGTCATGTGCTCTCTCGTGTCAATGATATTACAGACCCGAGGTCCCTTTCAAGAACCCCCAGATCCATGTGAAGAACCCCCATTTGGATACAATGGAAGAGGACATTCTCTATCACTTCAACCTGGGGACCAAGACCCACAACCTACCAGAGATGTTCGGAGACATCAAGGTTTGTGAAAGTTACCCAGACAAAATAGGCGCAAGTACCTGATTCATGGAAGCTAGTCTCATAGACGAAGGAATTACAACGGCCTCTCTGTCTCCCCCGTGAAGTTTGTGTGCGTCGGCGGCAGTGCCAATCGGATGAAGTCCTTTGCCCAGTTCATTCACCAGGAGCTGGCCTTGCCCGGAAACATGGATGACGTCACAGACATCTGTGAGGGAACCGACCGCTACTCCATGTACAAAGTGGGACCCGTACTTTCTATCAGTGTAAGTATCGCACGAAGGACGCATCTCCCTCGCACGCGATGAAGACCTGACTTGACTTTCGATAGCCTGTCTAAGACATGGAAGTGAAGATTCTCTATGTAAGCCAGTGACTGACACCTGGAATGGTGTTCTGTTATTATCAGATGTTTGTCCAGTTTGGTGTGTTCCTGTATCTTCTAATAATGGTGTATTGGATTGATTTAGCGCTGTTCTACCTGGGTGCTCAAAGCGCTTTACAATAGTCACTTCTACCACAATAGTAACCTCTACCACAATAGTCACCTCTACCACAATAGTCACCTCTACCACAATAGTCACCTCTACCACAATAGTCATCTCTACCACAATAGTCACCTCTACCACAATAGTAACCTCTACCACAATAGTCACCTCTACCACAATAGTCACCTCTACCACAATAGTCACCTCTACCACAATAGTCACCTCTACCACAATAGTCACCTCTACTACCACCACCATTGTATGGTACATATCTGGGTGATGCACAGCAGTCATTTTTTGTGCCAGAACGGAATTGAAAGTCTATTCCACGTTGGTTCAAAGGAATTTAATTGAAATGGCGTGGAAACAACGTTGATACAACCAGTGCGTTCCCAGTGGGAAGAGTGCCTGGCGACCTGAGTTGCTTCCCGCTGCGCAGCTGTAGCACGGTGTCGCCGGCAAAAGCTAACGTGGCCAAATGTTTTCCTCCAAGTAAGGTAGCAGCCTTCGTGGACAAATAATTGTCCATTTTGGTAACCGTCTGGATGTCCCCGTGATACAGTCTACTCGTTAGGGAGAGCATGCACGACAAGTCGGCGTTTCACAACACCAGGACGTAGTGACCTTCGCCACCCCACCTGCCGAGCACTGCTTTCCTGCAGTTCTGTTAACCTTAGATTGTTAACCTCACCCCACTGTTTCTGCAGCATGGTATGGGCATCCCTTCCATCTCCATCATGCTCCATGAGCTCATCAAACTGCTGCATCATGCCCGCTGCATCGACTTCATCCTCTTCCGCATTGGCACCTCCGGTGGAGTCGGTAAGAGCATACTGTCCGTTCTTCTTTCAAATGTTGATTCACGTTTAATACATGTTTATCTAGTTGAGTGCCACAGCTCTCTAAAGTCATGTCACCCTTACAGGTCTGGCACCAGGAACAGTAGTGGTCACAGACAAGGCGGTGGACTGCTTCTTCCGCGCCCAGTTTGAGCAGGTGGTTCTAGGTAAGGTGGTCACAAGGAGCACAGAGCTGGACGTGGGCGTCTCCAAGGAGCTGCTGCAGTGCTCCTCCGAGTTAGAGGACGTGCCCACCATCATCGGCAACACCATGTGCACCAGTGACTTCTATGAAGGTAACCACATCACGTAACTCACCTCTGTCCACTCTGCTACACAAAAGCCCTAAGTTAAAGCTACAGTCTGCAAGTTTTGTTGTATTTTGAATCGCAGACTGCCTCTTTTTTTAAATTTAGGATGAACATTCCCAATCTTGCCTACTAGCCTTCTGGTCTAACCCAGTCTGTTTTCTGTTGTGGTCCTCCAGGTCAGGGTCGGCTGGATGGAGCTCTCTGCTCCTTCTCCACTGAGGACAAGTTGGAGTACCTGAGGAAAGCCTTTAACACGGGAGTCAGGAATATTGAGATGGAGTCCACTGTCTTCGCAGCCATGTGTCGTGCCTGTGGCATCAAAGGTATTATTCCAAATAAATGACAGTCCCACTGTCTCGAATGCCACTAACTTTGACAGAGAGAACCTGTAATCAAAAAGGCTTTTGTTTTTACACGTCTTTTTTTACATTGTTTTGATATTTCTAACAGATTTCACCTTTTTCTCCGCAGCTGCAGTCGTATGCGTGACTTTGTTGAACCGTTTTGATGGGGACCAGATCGCCACCCCTCATGATGTGCTGGTGGAGTACCAACAGAGACCTCAGGTTCTGGTGGCCCACTTCATCAAGAAACGCCTGGGCCTCGTCGTCTAAGCTCCCTCCGATCACCTCTGCTGCCCTTGGAGTGTATATAGCTACAGTCCCAACTGATATGTGGATATATGTATATAGACAAGTTGATATGTGATCAGATATTATTTAAACGGAGTTGTAAGAGTACATGAAAATACATTTTGCAAACGAAGCTCAAAGAGTGGGCTCTTATGCAATTGTGTGGTATTTGTGTATATTTGTATGGTATTATATATTGTGTGACTTGAGTACTTTGACTGTGTAGATGAAATCGTTTGTCTGTGTTACTTCTGGATGACATTAAGTCCCGTGACTTAAAATGAATCAAATATTTAAACAAAGAAGCACTCTGACTGTAATTGAATCAAATGACTCATGCAGGAGTTAGGCACTGGTGTAGCTGGGATATATTTAGAAATGGAAATACATCTGACTTCATTGTACCTGACATTTTAAAATCATGAATAAATTCATTTCAGGCCTGGCTGATATGGGTCCACATCCTCTTATTCCGCATGGGTTAGTAAGAAAGGACTAACTTCGAAATGGAGATGAGACACTACAGAATTGCGGCCTAGACCAGCCTGCACTGACACGTAGTACAATCGGCATATTGTTACAATACCCATGGATGTTACACAGTCAAATGAGCAAATATATACAGCTAAACATACATGAAAGGTTTGTCGTGATGACAGGCAAGTTTTATCTAAAGTCACAGTGGCATAAAACACAGAAATTCTGTGTTCAATGAAGTATCAGATGTTGATGAATAGCAGAGGGAGGCATATGAGGATTAGTGCAAGGAATATGTTCAAAGTTGAGCCAACATAGTCTGAATTGACACAGAAATAGCCCAAAGAAGAAATACTGACAACTGTGGACAAAAATCACTTATCTATATGACCTGTACCTGCAACCAGGTTTCCAAGTTGCGTAAAAAGCTATTCAACTTCATATCATATGCAAATATGCTCTCTCACTGTCCTGGGAAAATGCTATTTATATTATTACTTGTTCCTGGACAACTGGTTAGCGGTTTTGATTGAATTAGGGCTAAACACTCTTTGTGGAAGACTTGAATCCCGTGGAGTCAGTGTCCCGTCGAGGTGGTCTGGGTGGCTGGAGTACAGAGAGAACCTCCTTGGCATACAGTGTGTTGTGGAGTCCTTCTACCCGCAGGGCCTGTTCAACCCTTACTCTTCGATTAGACCCCATATGGAAAGCAACAGAGGGAATAGAGTAGTAATAGGGCTCTGGTCAAAAGAAGTGCAGTACACTGGAAATACCGGTGCCATTTAAAAAAAATAAGAGGACGATACTGTTACACCCTTGTCCGTCATTTTCTTTCGGATATTTTGGTATTCTAGTCAAACGTGTCTGTGTTTTCCTCACCTGCCTCAAACCAAGGTCAGTTGTTCGTTGATCACAAATTTCAATTGGGAGGAGATGATCTGACAGTCACTGGCCTGATTACACAATAGGCTGCAGGTAGACCAGTGTGCTCTCCTGCACAGTGGAGTCATGACACAATGTACCAGACAGACAGACTGTATGTTGATTCACCCACCGGCCTTGATGGGAAGCCACTTGAACGTGTGACTGCACGAGGGTAAGGTTTGGTTGAGCCAGGTTAAACATTGTTGTGAATGATTTTCTGGGTTTCGTGTCAGTGAGTGAGTCAGAAAAGCAGTAAACACAAAATAGTACATTGACACATGTTAACAAACTTTGGAACTAGTGGAGAAAACCAAACGCTTAAAGCAACGGTGTCAAACATATGGCCCGCATCCGGCCAACTGGGGGGGTCGGAGTTTGGAGCAAAAAAAATGTAATAGTACAAAATGTTTAAAGGCCTAGTGGAGTCAAAAATGTGATTTTCTGTGTTTTATATGAACTGAAATGTACAAAAAATTAGGAACACCTTCCTAATATTGAGTTGCACCCTTTTTTGCACCCAGAACAGCTTCAATTCATCAATTCATCATTGATGCTGACCCATGTTGACTCCAATGCTTCCCACAGTAGTGTCAAGTTGGCTGGATGTCCTTTGGGTCCTTTTGGGGGTGGACCATTCTTGATACACATGGGAAACTGTTAAACATGAAAAACCGAGCAGAACTGTAGTTCTTGACACACTCAAACCGGTGTGCCTGGCATCTAATATCATACCCGGTTCAAAGGCACTTTTGCCTTGCCCATTCACCCTCTGAATGGCACACATCCACAATCAATGTCTCAAGGCTCTTCTCCCCTTCATCTACACTGATTAAAGTGGATTTAACAGGTGCAATCAATAAGGGATCATAGCTTTCACCTGGTCAGCAGGTATTCCTAATGTTTTGTACACTAAGTGTATATTTCCACACTATGAGGTTGGAATAATACTGTGGAATTGTGTAAATGATGATAATGCCCTTTTAGTGTAAGAGCAGTTTGAAAAGGCCGCCTGAAATTTCAGCGTGTTTTAGTGGGAGAGAGTTTTGGTCTTCCATGGTGACAAAAAGAGAGTTAGCAAAATTCTAACTTAAGAAATTGCTCTTTGCTAAGAATTAATTTAAAATATATATTTTTGACCATTTTAATTAAAAACAATCACAGGAAAGGGGGACTCCATAATTTAGAAAAACTACAACCAAATCGAAACTGTGTAGAATGTCACACGTCTAACTGCCAGAGAGGGGGGGAGCTGCCCTTGGTTACACACACCTGTCACCATCATTACGCTCCACTGCGCAATATTGGACTCACCTCGACTCCATTACCTTGTTGATTACCCCCTCGTTATCTGTCTGCTCCTCACGTTATTCCATGTGTCAGCATAGATGCCGTTATTTTTCCCCTGTCCAGACGCTGGTCCTGTCCTGTTTCACTAAATGCGCTGTCCCTGTACCTGCTTCTTGTCTCCAGCGCCGACCCTCACGTAGAAGGATAATGGACCTACATTCATACAGTTTCTTCACTGTGTCCAGCTCGCTAATAAAAACCTAAAGATGGATTGAGAACTATGTATTTTTTGTTTGTTAAGGAGAAGTATATCTTTCATTCCATGCATAACAGTTGTATTTTCATCAACATTTCTGATGAGTATTTCTGTAAATTGACGTAGCTCTCTGCACTTTCACTGGATGTTTTGGAGGCAAAACATAACAACGCTCCAATGTAAACAGAGGTTTTTGGATATAAATATGAACTTTATCGAACAAAACATACATGTATTGTGTAACATGAAGTCCTATGAGTGCCATCTGATGAAGATCATCAAAGGTTAGTGATTCATTTGATCTCTATTTCTGCTTTTTGTGACTCCTCTCTTTGGCTGGAAAATGTATTTTTTTGTGTCTAGGTGCAGACCTAACATAATCGCATGGTATGCTTTTGTCGTAAAGCCTTTTTGAAATCGGACACCGTGGTGGGATTAACAACAAGTTTTTATTTAAAATGTTGTATAATACATGCATGTTTGAGGAATTTTAATTATGAGATTTCTGTTGTTTGAATTTGGCGCCCTGCAATTTCACTGGATGTTGGTCAGGTGGGACGTTAGCGTCCCACGTACCCTAGAGGTTAAACACCTCCGTATCTCCCATCATCCTCTCTGGGTCTGACTCTGCCGTTTCTCCCACCTTGACACTGTGGAGGGTGGGAAAAACACTTCAAAAAATCCATATGATGTTTGCCTAGTAATTTCCTTGTATTTCTCCATCCCACCAGTAAGTGGCAGTGATGCCTCAAAACCAACAGTGGGTCAAAACCTTCCACAAATCTTCCCCGGCATAGCATTTTACATGGCAGATCCAATCAGGGCAGCTAATGGGAATAAGTCCTGATAAGCGACGTACCTAATTTCTCAGGGCCCCCAGACGACTGTCTCTTCTCTTCCAGGCGTTCGAGCTCCCGCGCCTCCCTCTGCTCCTTGCGCTGCAGCAGCACCTCCTCGCACAACTAAACCCTGAGGGCAGAAGGGACAGAGAGCGGGAAGGGAGAGAAGTGGCCAAGGACATCAGCCTCAGCACAGAAACCACCTATCTGTGGTGGCACAGCGGCCCTGCAGGCTGGGAGAGCTTTACGAGCTGCCAGAGAGCTGCCCTTCACATCTTACTTCCCCTCAGTCCCCATGTCCTCTGTCCTCCTCAACCTGTCCTGACTAACTCAACATCTCTCTCTTTCTCCTCGCACGGTTTAAATGCCAGGCATTTAAAAGGAGGATAGAATCTTAGCAAGGACAATGGATAAAGAGGAGGCTGTACCGAACAGAAGAGAAAACACTACATCGAATCATACCAGTGGTTTGTGAAACGCATGGGATATTTCCCTCAAATGGGAATGGACTTGTATATAAACGTTCATAAATGAGTCATTGTTAAACATAAACCAAGAATAACATACAGAACATCATCCAAAGCCATGGAGTGAACTGTCGAGATCTCTCCTTTAGCGTCCTTGAGGCTGCGCTGCTGCTGCTGCAGTCAGGACCCTTGATGCATGCTTACCTTTCCTTATCGCCCTCAGCTTGCTCTGCCATGCGTCTCCTCAGCTCTGTCAGTCTCTGCTGACCTCTACTCTCCAGCTCCTCTCTCTTCTCTGTTCCTCTGTATCTTGGGTGAACCTGTGGTACGCAAAGAAACAAACATTCCCAACACAAAGCGACTCAAAAGTTTACAATGCCCGCAGCGAGTCAACACGAGGAAAACACTATTGATTGTGACACTGCGAAATCAGATAAGAGTAAATCAAATGAATTAGATAATATTTCATTGTCTGCAAGATGATGGTGGAGAAGTGTATGTAATCCATTTCAGCCTAAACGACATCATTAATCAGAGATTCTCCCAGCTGTTCCGTGCTACCGTAGCAAGCCCCACAAGAGGGGAGCAATCAAACAGGACTACACACCCTGGAGGGGATGCCAGGGGCAATGCGGGTCAGGGACCACACACACTCCAACACGCACGCACAAACACACACACGCTGACTCTCACACACACCATTTTACCTCCTTCAGCTGAATATACAATGAATCAAGCTAATGGAAATCATCATGACCCACGCCTCGCCTAACAAACATAGATAGGTTGTTTCCCCCTGACAACATTATAATCCGTGGAGTTAAAAACATTCAAATGAACCTGGGCCGCACTAACATTGAATGGATACTAAGCTGTTATTATAGACCGTCAAATAATCTGAGGAGCACAGAACAAGTTCAAACATAGTATGGGGAGGGAAGGAGAGGGTCGGATGTAAGGGGTCTTGAATTTTTCTTTCTGCAGTGACCTCATGGCCAAGTCTCCTGCTCCCTCCTCAGTCTGTCCTCTTCCTCCTGCTGCCTGGCAACAACAGCTGCCTCCAATCTGGCAACCTTCTGATAGACACGCCATTGCTGCAGCTGGACAAGCACGCACGGACACTCACGCAAAAGAACAAGCACGAGCGTTCGCCACACACACACACACACACACACACACACACACACACACACACACACACACACACACACACACACACACACACACACACACACACACACACACACACACACAGAAAAGAACAACAGAGGCCCGTAGGTTTGTGCCAATACGTGATTTGTCTCTCTTGACCAAATCACATTGCCAGATGCCCAGCTGGGTAACAGCCCCAGAGTCTGGTGACGAATGGAAAACAAAGAGAGGTGTTGAAACAGCAACCCACAGCACATCTGTGTTAGAATACTTCAGGACAGTACAGAGACCCAGAAAATCCTGCTCCCACACTGTCCCTTTTCCCTAATGTACAGGTAACTGCCAAAATAAAGGAAACACCAACATAAAGTGTCTTATTAATGGGGCGTTGGGCCACCACAACCCACCAGAACAGTTTCAATGCACCTTGGCATGGATTCTACAAGTGTCTGGAACTCTATTGGAGGGATGTGACACCATTCTTCCACAAGAAATTCCTTCATTTGGGTTTTGTAGACGGTGGTGGAAAACGCTGTCTCAGGCGCCACTCCAGAATCTCCCATAAGTGTTCAATTGGGTTGAGATCTGGTGACAGGTGGGAGGCATTGCCCTCCTAGAAGAGACCACTCCCATCAAGATAGAAGTGATTCACAATATGAAGGTGATCACTCAGAATGCCTGTGTATTTATTGGTGTTTACCTTGCCCTCGAAGGGGACATAACAGAGCTGCCAGAACCCTCATTTACTCAAGTGTTTCCGTTATATTGGCAGTTACCTGTAGCTCTTTATGCCCTACCCTGCACAACACTTATTTCATCAACGACATACTGCCAATAACCGTGGTCTCACAGCGACACACACACACACAACACATACAGTACCATCCACCCAAACAGACCCGTGGAAAAAACACACACTCTACATGTGCAATCAGTCTCTGTGAAAGTGTGAGTACGCACGCATTCGCACACACACACACACACACACACACATACACGCACACACAAACACAGTTGTTGAGGAGTGAGTGACAGGTTGGTTATGCATCGGGGTCCCTGTGGCAAGATGTGCAGTGAAATGTTGCATTCCAAACAGGCAGACAGATTTACAGATTCATCAACACAGAGCTTAGGAACCCCCTAAAGAGAGCCAAGCATTAACACAGTCTATCACACATTAGCACCAGTAATATCATCAAATCAATCAGCCTGCCTGCCTGAGAGGAACCAACAACTGGCTGCTGTCTGTCTGTTTGGGGAAAGCTTTGAGGAAAGGCCCAACCCTGACTTAATCAAATGACATTGAGGCCTCAAATGGCACCCTATTCCATATAGTGCAGTACTTTTGAGTACTGCACTTTATGGAATAGTACACCATGAGAATAGGGTGCCATTTGGGACGCTGATTTAGTGTTGGAAATATATGGAGTTCCTTGTTCACATTAAGGCACCTCAGGCTGGCCGTAGATCAGACCTGTGGGAGGTTGTCTCTCAGGCTTCAATCTGTCAGTATAGTGTCTAGTCATCCTTGTTGTGGTGAGAGAGAGAGAGAGAGAGAGAGAGAGAGAGGGGTATGTATTAGATGCTCAACATGCTCAGCTCTGACTACAGGGGAACAATAAAAAAATTCAGTGGAACTGGCTTTGAGGTCCAGAGTTGAGTTTGAGGGATGTACATGATCAAATACAAATCTTAAAATCAACTATTAACAACTGGATTCTCCAATTACAATGAATGAACTACAGGACAAAATACAAACCCTCCAACCCAAAAAGGCCTGTGGTATTGATGTCCCAGACCTGCTACCTGTCCCAGACCTGCTGTTTTCAACTCTCTAGAGACATCAGGAGCGGTCGAGATGCTCTAAATGATTGGCTATAAAAAGGCAACTGACATTTACTCCTGAGGTGCTGACCTGTTGCACCCTCGACAACCACTGTGATTATTATTATTTGACCCTGCTGGTCATCTATGAACATTTGAACATCTTGGCCATGTTCTATTATAATCTCCGCCCGGCACAGCCAGAAGAGGACTGGCCACCCCTCATAGCCTGGTTCCTCTCTAGGTTTCTTCCTAGGTTCTGGCCTTTCTAGGGAGTTTTTTCCTAGCCACCGTGCTTCTACACCTGCATTGCTTGCTGTTTGGGGTTTTAGGCTGGGTTTCTGTACAGCACTTTGAGATATCAGCTGATGTAAGAAGGGCTTTATAAATACATTTGATTTGATTTGATTTGTTGATGGTATCCTAAATTAAATGATACAATTTACAGACCACAAATTCTAATTGGCTACACTTAAACTTTTGAACATCATCCTCAGCTCTGGCATCTTCCCCAATATGTGGAACCAAGGGCTAATCACCCCAATCCACAAAAGTGTAGACAAATTTGACCCTAATAACTACCGTGGGATATGCATCAACAGCAACCTTGGGAAAATACTCTGCATTACCATTAACAGCAGACTCATACATTTCCTCAGTGAAGGCAATGTACTAAGCAAATGTCAAATTGGCTTTTAACCAAATTACCATACGACAGACCACGTTTTCACCCTGCACACACTAATTGACACACAAACAAAACAAAACAAAGGGAAAGTCTTCTCATACTTTAATTGATACAAAAAAAAGCTTTTATCACAATTTGGCATGAGGGTCTGTTATACAAATTGATGGAAGCGGTGTTGGGGGAAAAAACATATGACATGATGAAATCCATGTACAAAAGTGTACGGTTCAAATTGGCAAAAAACATACACATTTATTACCACATGGCCGTGGGGTGAGACAGGGATGCAGCTTGAGCCCCACCCTCTTCAACATATATATCAACGAATTGGTGAGGACACTAGAACAATCTGCAGCACCTGGCCTCACTCTACTAGAATCTTAAGTCAAATGTCTGCTGTTTGCTGATGATCTGGTGCTTCTGTCCCCAACCAATGAGGGTCTACAGCAGCACCTAGATCTTCTGCACAAATTCTGTCTGACCTGGGCCCTGACAGTAAATCTCAGTGAGACAAAAATAATGGCGTTCCAAAAAAGATCCAGTTGCCAGTACCACAAATACAAATTCCATCTAGACACCATTGCACACAAAAAACGATACGTACCTTGGCCTCAATATCAGCACCACAGGTAACTTCCACAAAGCTGTGAAAGATCTGAGGGACAAAGCAAGAAGGGGCTTCTAAGCTAACTAAATTAACATAAAAGTCTACATACCAATTAGAATCTGGCTAAAAATAAATGAATCAGTTATAGAACCCATTGCCCTTTATGGTTGTGAGGTCTTGGGTTCACTCACCAACCAATAACTCACAAAATGGGGAAAACACCAAATTGAGACTGCATGCAGAATTCTGCAAAAATATCCTCTGTGTATATCCTCATGAAAATATCCTCATGAAACACCATGCATTCAGAGCAGAATTAGGCCGACACCCACAAATTATCCAAAATCCAGAAAAGAGCCGTTAAATTCTACAACCACCTAAAAAGAATGCTATTTGGCCATAAACAGAGAGTACACAATGGCAGAATACCTGACCACTGTAACTGACCCAAAATGAAGGAAAGCTTTGACTACAGTATGTACAGACTCAGTGAGCATAGCCTTGCTATTGAGAGAGGCCGCCGTAGGCAGACCTGGCTCTCAAGAGAAGACAGGTTATGTGCACACTGCCCACAAAATAAGATGGAAACTGAGCTGCGCTTTCTAACCTCCTGCCAACTGTATGACCATTTAGAGACACATATCAATTGGGTGAAATACCACAGTGTGACATCCCAGCAGCAAGATTGTGACCGGGTGCCACAAGAAAAGGGCAACCAGTGAAGAACAAACACCATTGTAACTATAACCAATATTCATTTATTTTCCCTTTTGTGCTTGAACTATACAACACTGTATATTATTTTTAAAAATTGTAGTTGAAATGTACCCCTTTTTCTCCCCAATTGGTGGTATCCACTGGTAGTTAGTCTTGTCCCATCGCTGCAACTCCCGTACGGACTTGGGAGAGGCGAAGATTGAGAGCCGTGTGTCCTCCGAAACACGACCCAACCAAGCCGCACTGCTTCTTGACACAATGCCCGCTTAACCCGGAAACCAGCCACACCAACGTGTCGGAGGAAACACCGTACCAGCTTGCACTACCCCCGACCAGCCACAGGAGTCGCTAGTATGAGATGGGACAAGGACATTCCTGCCGGCCAAACCCTCCCCTGACCCGAACAATGCTGGGCCAATTGTGCGCCACCCCATGGGTCTCACGGCCGTGAGAGAGCTTGGACTCGAACCCAGGAGCTCTAGTGGCACAGCTAGCACTATGATGCAGTGCCTTAGACCACTGTGCCACTCGAGAGGCCCTTTTTATTTCACTTTTGTTTATTATCTATTTCATTTGCTTTGACAATGTAAGCATTTGCAATTCATCTAGCGAGAGCGAGAGAGAGTGAGTCCTAACATTTGATGTTAATGAGCAGCCTGTGGATATTGCAGCAGCAGGTGCTGTGGGTGGCGTCTCGTCCAGACTGAGCTCTAATGAGTTTAGAAATATTTCTACATGACACCCTTACGTCTTAGATGAGTTCTCTGTAATTGTAACAACACTAATGTGACGACCCTCCCACTCTGTCTGCCATATTCTCTCTTTGTTCTTGTTTCCTTATTAGGATGCCGGTGGGCGGAGTTGGGAGGGTATTCAGCTACATGGGAAACACCTGGGCCCGGTGTGTCCCAGGATAAATCACCACTTCCCCATTCATGGAGGAGACTCTCTCCATGCAGACACCTTTATAGATTTTGTTGTGTATCTTGGTGGTTTTTGGTTGTTTGCTTTGGCACCGTTCAACACCCTGCATTATCACATTCATGCATGCCAAACACTCACTTACACTACTGATTACTGATTACACACACCATTGTGTATTGTACTTAGTTTACTTTATTTAATAAATATATGTTTTGTTACTCCTTATCTCCACGTTGTCTCCCTTTTGTTACGGGCTTTGACCCGGTTCGTGACACTAACATGGAGTGACCCTGCCTGAAGCAGACAACCCCAGACTGGAAAACAAACACTTCCCATACATGAGTACCGGACAAAGCTCTTACAGTGCATTCGGGAAAGTATTCAGACCCCTCAGACCCCCCTCCACATTTTGTTATGTTACAGCCTTATTCTAAAATGGATTAAATCGTTTTTCCCTCATCAATCTACACACAATACCCTATAATGACAAAGCAAAAACTGCATTTCCCGAGGCGATTGGCCACTTGGGACGCTAGCGTCTCACTGACATTTTTGCGAATGTATTTACATTTTTTTTTTTACAAAAACTGAAATATTACATTTAGATAAGTATTCAGACCCTTTACTCAGTACTTTGTTGAAGCACCTTTGTCAGCAAAACCAGCCTTGAGCCTTCTTGGGTACAAGCTTGGCACACCTGTATTTGGGGGGTTTCTCCCATTCTTCACTGCTGATCCTCTCAAGCTCTGTCAGGTTGGATGGGGAGTGTCGCTGCACAGCTATCTGGATCCGGGCTCTGGCTGGGCCACTCAAGGATATTCAGAGACTTGTCCCTAAACCACTCCTGCATTGTCTTGGCTGTCTGCCCAGGGTCGTTGTCCTGTTGGAAGGTGAACCTTCGCCCCAGTCTGAGGTACTAAGCGCTCTGGAGAAGGTTTTCATAAAGGATCTCTCTGTACTTTGCTCTGTTCATCTTTCCCTCGATCCTGACTAATCTCTCAGTCCCTGCTGCTGAAAAACATTCCCACAGCATGATGCTGCCACCACCATGCATCACCGTGACATCACCGGGACAGGGCTTGGAATTCAGGCCAATCTTGGTTTCATCAGACCAGAGAATCTTGTTTCTCATGGTCTGAGTCCTTTGGGTGCCTTTTGGCAAACTCCAAGCAGGCTGTCATGTGACTTTTACTGAGGAGTGGCTTCCATCTAGCCATTCTACCGTAAAGGCCTGATTGGTGGAGTTCTGTAGAGATGGTTGTCCTTATGGAAGGTTCTCCCATCTCCACAGAGGAACTCTGGAGCTCATAGAGTTCTTGATCACCTCCCTGACAAAGGGCCTTCTCCCTCAATTGCTCAGTTTGGCCAGGCGGAGTCTTGGTGGTTCCAAGTTTCCTCCATTGAAGAATGATGGAAGCCACTGTGTTCTTGGGGACCTTCAATGCAGCAGACATTTTTTGGTACCCTTTTGGTACCTTTCCCCAGTCTCTGTGCTCTACGGACAATTCCTTCAACCTCATGGCTTGGTTTTTGCTCTGACATACACTGACAACTGATGGAGCTTATTCAGGTGTGTGCCTTTCCAAATCATGTCCAATCAATGTAATTTACCACAGGTGGACTCCAATCAAGTTGTAGAAACATCTCTAGGAAGATCAATGGAAACAGGATGCACCTGAGCTCAATTTTGGAGTCTCATAGCAAAGAGCCTGAATACTTATGTAAATAAGGTATTTCTGTTTGTTTTTTTGTACAAATGTCAAAAAAACTGTTTTCCCTTTGTCATTATGAGGTATTGTGTGTGTATATTGATGAGGAAACAATTCAATGTAATCAATAAAAAAATGTACGGCTGTAACGTACCAAAATGTGGAAAAAGTCAAGGGGTCTGAATACTTTCCGAATGCACCGTATATGAAACTCTTAGAGTTCCAGACACTTGTAGAATCCATGCCAAGGTGCGTTGAAGTAAAGTAAGCTTTTTCGGAGCCAGAAAAGTCAGGATAGGAGCCTATTTCCTGTTTCTCTAGCGTGAAGCAGCTTGATGCACTGGTACACACCCTGGAAAGTCTGTCGCAGGGCTTGTTATTAATGACTGAGTTAGACAAAGACTTAGATTCTCAAGGATTGCTTCACATGACTGTAAGGTACTGTAAAAGCCAGAGTGCATGGATGTCAGCGCTCTCTGTCAACGTACAGTATATTACGTATTTTGAATATGATATCTGAGTCGAAATAGCCATGCAAAGTCTACTGACGATACGAACATACTGTACGAAAACACGGAAACTCTAATATCTTCCATACATCAAAACAATACTTACAAACACACAAACGCACAGACAATCAGCGTATTGTGATTAAAAAGTCCTGTTTGATCAATACCTATTTTGTGTGTACTATTTCTCAACCTGAGAGTCTACTCTCACAGATACATTCTCTGTCTCCAGTGGCACCCAATTCGCTACACAGTGCACTACTTTTGACCAGAGCCTACAGAGGTAATAGAGTGCCACTTAGGACACAGACTTTGTTAAGTAACCAATGGAGGTGAAAAAACCCACCAGAGGAAATGTAGGTTTTTAAAACCCTTGATAACTAGCACACATATTGCACCATCAATCAAACTCTGCTCTGGCCTAGATAGGATAGCTGGGTGCTTGATGCTGGGAATGTGGAGAAATGTGAGGGAGGCAAAAAAAAACTGGTGTGTGTGTGTGTGTGTGTGTGTGTGTGTGTGTGTGTGTGTGTGTGTGTGTGTGTGTGCGTGCGTGCGTGCGTGCGTGCGTGTGTGTGCGTGTGTTTTCTGCCATTGAAATCCTTGGGCGGGCCGCCTAAGCGTTTTTTCAGGGTGCGTAAGTCCAAACAGTGTAAAAAAATATATATTTTTGAGAACTAACAATTATCACACTTTTTTTGGATTGTCCGAATTGTCCATCTGTACATGCTCTAAAGATGTTCATACTATTAAAAAAAACATCTGTTGATAAGCAACTGCTTGCTAAGGTTACAGTTAGGGTAGGTTTATAATAAGGGTTAGGGTAAGGGTTAAGGTTAGGGCTACGGTTAGGGTAAGGGTTAAGTTTAGGGTTAGGATATGGGTTAAGGTTAGGGCTATAGTTAGGTTTAGGGCTATTGCAGATAGTTAATTGAAATGTTACTGGAAGTCTGCAGAGCATCTACAGATGGACTATCCAAATAAAGTCTTACAGATTTTGTTATTATGTTTGAGCAAAACAACACAACATTAGCCATGACAAAATCCATAGCATTGCAGGAAATTTGCTTTAAAACAGCAACATTTCTCGCAGCTACATGGAGAAATGTGTAGAATTGTAGGAAATTAGCATGAAAATATAATAATTTCTCTACACCACAGAGATGGGGTCTCTAAAATGTGAGCTAAAATCCAGCCGCGCAAACAGGCCGATTGCACCCATTGCCACACCTCCTGTCACAGCCCCTTCACGCCCACCTCCAAAGCCCCTTTTTGATTAAAAAAAATCTGTATGTGTGCCCCTGCACGTGTGTGTGTGCATGCATCGTGTGTGCATGCATCGTGTGTGCATGCATCGTGTGTGCATGCTTCATTCTGTCAAGTTAGCCTTTTAGCCAGTCTTATTGTTTATCATGTCCTCTACTGAATATGACTGTGTACGTATGAAGAACCAAACAGCACAGTGTAGTGCCCATTATAGCGAAATGAGATCTTAAACTAATCTTACTTCATCTTCCCCAAGCTCCAGAGAAAACACTGAAAACATTTGAACTGATTGGATATGTCTTGTTTGTTTAGGGTTGGATGAAAATGAATCTTTGAGAACACAAGAGGACTAATATGCTCATTACTCACAATCATCACTAAAATCTTACTTTCTGTGCCTTGCTGCCAAGTACAAACATGGCAGCCTTAAAAAATGATGACTAAATCTAGAAATGTCAGAATGATAAAAGCATAGCTGCTTTTTACATCTGCAAACCCTGCCTTCCCTAAACCAAATTCTAACATGGCTCTGCCTCTGAAAATTGCTAGTGGTGGTGGGGGGGTGATAGGTTCCCATTTCACTTTACTCAGTGACAGACTATCCAATGAGTGGTCAGCCAAGATATTCACAGAATCAATTTGTACACTTCATTTTACAATAAGAAACAGTGATGGTGAAGTGGATATGAAGATTGAGTGTGGCACTGTATGGAACCACTGTAGATCTCGCCATGCAATACTACACTTCTGGCCATCATTGTGGTAATTTCTATGGAGAAATAGAATGTGAGTCCCAAATGGCACCCTTTTCCCTACACAGTTACTACCTTTGACCAGAGCCCTGGTTAAAATAATTGCACTATATAAGGAATAGGGTGCCAGTCTGGATGTGTCAGGGGGAAAGGATATTATACACTGTTATGTCATGTGACTTCAAAGGTACAGTGCACTAGGCCTTTGGTTTCAGGATGATATGTCCTGTGGGAGATCAATTTGACCCAGATGAGTATTTAATTATTGGGAAATGGCAGCTCAAGTACCTTGTGTGGCCCACACACAGTCTTACCCAATACCCACTTAAGCCTCTCGAAACACCAGTCCATTAGGCTTTCAACACAGAACACCTGCCTGAACACAAGTTAATTTATAACAGTGTTGTCGCTACTGCCAAGTACTACAGATAGCACGGACTAAAACATGAGCTCTTCCCCCCCTCTTGCCTATAAAACCTCCCTCTTTCTCTCTTTTTCAGCATCTGGTGTACAGGATTGATTTCCAACGCAATGCATAATCTATTTGGTTTATTTGTTGATGTGCTAAGCATACTAGTTAATCAAATATCTAAACGGGAGACAGCTGTGGAGGAGTAAATGAAGAACGTAAACAAGGGTATTTGGGTTCAAGTAGCCTGACCATGGCAATGTCCTTACATGTGGTAGTGTTTGACCAAGATATTTTGTGTATGTACTGATATATAGGCTATGTGTGACGTTTTACATGCATATAGTTCTGTCCTTGAGCTCTGCTTGTCTGTTAATGTTCTGTATTATTTCATGTTTTGTGTAGAGCCCAGGAAGACTAGCTGCTGCTAATTGCAACAGCTAATTGGGATCCTAATAAAATACCAGATACCCCCTCAGATTTTTGGGGTGCATGGCTCCCCTGGATCAGGCAGCACCGATGGCTGCATGGATCAGGGGAAACTAGGCTGAATAAACTTGCATGGGAGTGGGGAAAATCAAGTCTGTTACTGTACGTCTGGACAGAGATGAAATACATTTTTATCTACAGATGTTTTTCTATGACATTACAGGTTGTACAGCTGTGGGTTTATTGATGCTACGTCATCTTGATTTGAAATTCACCCATGTTGGTACATGGAGAATGATTTGGCACATTTCTACGAGACGAATATGGAATGGAGAACTAGACTAGGCCATTTCCAAGAAAGGTGGAGTTGCTAGCTGAAATTGAAATAATGTAATCAAATGCTATTTTATATGTAACAGTATTACTTTAAACAGTCCCCTCGCCCATACCCGGGCGCCTCTGCACACATCAACAGTCACCCTCGAAGCATCGTTACCCATCGCTCCACAACAGCCGCGGGAACTACTACTTCAAGGTCTCAGAGCAAGTGACGTCACTGATTGAAACGCTATTTAGCGCCCACGCTAACTAAGCTAGCCGTTTCACATCCGTTACACATACAATGTAATAGCAGACTTTGTGTTCACTGACTTGATTATGTATATTTTTTATCAGAGTACATTGTTCTGGCCCCTGGTCAAATAGAGGAGAGGCGTTGTGTGGTGAGGTGTTGCTGTATCTGTTTATGACCAAAACTTTTCACTTGAGCAATCTGAGATGGAAGGGAGTTCCATGCAATCAAATCATGGCTCTATATAATAGTGTACGTTTCCTTAAATTTGTTCTGGATCTTGGGACTGTGAAGAGAACCCTGGTGTCATGCCTGGTGTAGTAAGTGTGTGTATCAGTGCTGTGTATAAGTTGACTATGCAAACAATTTAGAATTTTCAACACATAGTTTCTTATATAAAAAAAGAAGTGATGCAGTCAGTCTCTCTTGTTGCTGTCTCAGGTTCTTGTTTGTTACTGCCTCTTTTGTCTATCCTCTTCTGATATGGCCTGTTCATTTCTTCTAGTGTCGCTCTCCATCATATTTTATCCTTCTGTTGCTGTCTCTATGTCTTGTCTGGTGTCTCTCTCCATCATATTTTATTATTCTGTTGCTGTCTCTATGTCTTGTCTGGTGTCTCTCTCCATCATATTCTATTATTCTGATGCTTTCTCTGTGGCTTGTCTGGTGTCTCTTTCCATCATCTACTCTTCTTTCTGTTGCTGTCTCTGTGTCTTGTCTGGTGTGTCTTTTTAGTTTTTCAATTTTCAATCTCTCCACCTCATTCACTGCTGCCTCAACCTGCTCGCTTTTTTCGCCACTGTTTCGGAATAAGTTCACAATATCCATATTTGCTCTGTGTTATGCTGTAGATTCTGACTGAGTAACAGACGTTTTTCTGAGTCATGACATTGACATCTAACCGGTGCTGTAGGGGTGGCCGAGGGGTCAAGGGACATGAGCGGTCAATTACGTTGTGAAATTTCGACCAGTCGCAGTAGGCACCGCGTCACTCGAGGGGCTTCTTGCAGTGCCTGCTACTGCCTAGCTCAGTATATGGTATTGTTTATTTTTGTCATAAAAATGTGTCAGTTAGGGCCTCCCGGGTGGCGCAGTGGTTAAGGGCGCTGTACTGCAGCGCCAGCTGTGCCATCAGAGTCCCTGGGTTCGCGCCCAGGCTCTGTCGTAACCGGCCGCGACCGGGAGGTCCGTGGGGTGACGCACAATTGGCCTTGTGTCGCCCGGGTTAGGGAGGGCTTGGTCGGTAGGGGTGTCCTTGTCTCATCGCGCACCAGCGACTCCTGTGGCGGGCTGGGCGCAGTGTGCGCTAACCAAGGTGGCCAGGTGCACGGTGTTTCCTCCGGCGCATTGGTGCGGCTGGCTTCCGGGTTGGATGCGCGCTGTGTTAAGAAGCATTGCAGCTTGGTTGGGTTGTGCATCGGAGGACCTTCAACCGAGCCCGTACGGGAGTTGTAGCGATGAGACAAGACAAGCTACAATTGGATACCACGAAATTGGGGAGAAAAAGAGGTAAAATTTTTAAAAAAAACTAAAAAAAAACGTGTCAGTTGAAAAAAAAATCAATACTGCTGTATTGGGACAGATACTGGGACAGACATCTCCCCATCTTCACAACCATTGAATTAATATGGCTTAATATGGCCATTTAAATAAATCTGAAATATATTTTTCCTTCAATCTAGAGCCATAATCATTATGCTTAATTCTATGTAAAAAAATAAATAAATAAATAAAATGTATTTGTCTGCATATCTAAGAACACCTCTTGAGCTGTCTGTATCCTCCTGATTACTGGTTCAAAATATTCTTCTTTGCTTTTCTGCAAAAATCTGGGTAAAAGATGGAAAGGAATGTGAGTCTTATTCAGAACATTTAGTCAGGGTTCTAAATGAAACATTTTAATTTGTAGCACTGGTGAAATTTAGAAGCACCAGAAAATAAGATGTATTTAATTGATTGAGATACAGGTTATATTGGGCCTATAAGAATTCTAGCTACTTTTGAGCTACACCTTTTGCCTAGAAACGAATATGTAACACTGCAAATACATTTGTTTGTTATAAAAGCTAAAATGTGAATATGAATACTTGTCACTGAAATTAAAAAGTAATTTGTGGAATATACATTTGCTATATTGTGTAAAAGCACAATTTTCCTTTTGAGATGCATTACACTTAAAATTGTACACTGTCTCTTTAAAAAGGTCAAGTTTTGGGATAATGCGACATGCAAGAAGCACCTTTTCTGTTATTTCTGTGCCCCCACATGTTTGACCATACTGGTCAAATTACCAGGTTGTTTGTTAGCTAACAAATAGATAACAATGTCAACACGCGAGTAGTTTTAGATTGGCCCACGACATGGTTTATGAAAAATGTGGTCTTGGCAATCCACTATAGGAAGATAAAAATGTTGCGCCCTTAATATGGGTCAGATGTTCTGACCTGGTTGAGCTGGAAGAAAGACGTTCTCGTTGTAGTAATGACGCAACAATGACGCTAATGAATCTGCATTCACTTGTTTCTTTAGGGCACTCAAAGCCTTATTATTACAACAATTATTGTCCGGGATATTTGTTTCATAGTCACACAGTGCTCCCAAAATAAAACTCCTGGTTGCACAGCAAAATATTTTGTCGCATATGCGGCCAAATTGTTCGCATTTTAAAGCCTTGCATTTAGTTATTGCTTGCTTCTCTAAAGTCTACCAACCTTGTCAGCAGGCATGCCAGCTCAGATTGTTAGACAAGCTAGCTACTCTAACCTGATTAATAGCCTGAAATGGCTTCTTGGTATGTAATTATGAGGTTGGGAGACTGGGAACCTATCTGGGCTAGCTAAAGCCAAACTTCATAAAATGTCTAGGTGGGTAGTAATATTACAGAGAAGAAAATACTACTATTTATTTTTTAAAACAGGACAAATCTGAGGGGGCATGGTGCCTCTGGTAGCTAGGCTAACACACCAGGGCTTGGTATTGCACATTACACTAGCCTGGCCAGGGGGAAGAGTTGTCCTTCAGAGCTGCAGGGGTCAATTTGGCCCAGAAACATTTATTCTGGAGCTCCTTCCACTGCACACTATAATAACCCACAGGAGAGCTGCTCAGTGGGTCATCAGTCTACAACACACAGCATTATGCACACAGCCCAGCTCCCAATGATGCCAGCAGCAGGTCTTCTCCAACACCACCACCAGGCTTCCTCCAGCTCCATCATCACCACCACCAGGCTTCCTCTAGCTCCATCACCACCACCAGGCTTCCTCCAGCCCCACCACCAGGCCTCTTCCAGCACCACCACCAGGCATCTTCCAACACCACCATCAGGCCTCTTACAGCACCACAACCAGGCCTCTTCCAGCCCTACCACCAGGCCTCTTCCAGCACCACCACCAGGCTGCTTCCAGCCCCATCACCAGGCCTCTTCCAGCCCCACCACCAGGCCTCTTCCCGCACCACCACCAGGCTGCTTCCAGCCCCACCACCAGGCCTCTTCCAGCCCCACCACCAGGCCTCTTCCAGCCCCACCACCAGGCCTCCTCCAGCACCACCACCAGGCCTCTTCCAGCCCCACCACCAGGCCTCTTCCAGCCCCATCACTGTTACGCCCCTGAAAACAGGGGAGAAATAATCATGAGAGTGATACGGTGTTGTTTTCTCAATTCAACTTTTAGCTCAATGAGAAAAGACCGCGATTTCCCCAGGAATATGGGTGGAGACCAGAGCAATCGATCTCCGGCTCATAGATTAAGAGCATTTCGTAGATCACAGATTAATACTTTTAGGCACCACAAAATAAAGTAATCAATATAATGTTTACACATTACTCTCACAATTCGTACCCTTTGTACGCTTGACGGATTTGAACTTTAACACAATTCTGAATGTTTTCAATCTCTATCAACTAATACTGAATGCATGATCTTTTTAACCTTAGATGTTTTAAGATCCTCACATACTATGAACTTACTAATACTTTTTAATGTATAACAGGCTATGAATATTTCCTTTAACCTGTCACATCACCAGGCCTCTTCCAGCCCCACCACCTGGCCTCTTCCAGCACCACCACCAGACTGCTTCCAGCCCCACCACCTGGCTTCTTCCAGCCCCACCACCTGGCCTCTTCCAGCCCCACCACCTGGCCTCTTCCAGCACCACCCTCAGGCCTCTTCCAGCACCACCACCAGGCTGCTTCCAGCACCACCAGGCCTCACCTCAGGCTCCATGATTTCAGTGAATCACAGAGAGGATCATGGGGAGGCTTGAAGTGTGATAGGGGTAGGGAATCATACTGAGACTTTTTCAACATGTCCCCTCAAATGATGAAATAATTACAACAATGTTTGAATTATGCATAAAATGTTTGATAAACCAATTTAAATCATACATTACCAATGCTTTACAATAGCAGGTAATGAAATATACTGAAAAAATATATAAAAGCAACATGCAACAATTTATACGATTTTACTGAATTACAGTTCTTATAAGGAAATCCGTCAATTGAAATAAATGCATGAGGCCCTCATCCATGGATTTCACATGACTGGGAATACAGATATGCATCTGTTGGCCACAAATACTTTAAAAAATGTAGCAGCGTTGATCAGAAAACCAGTCAGCATCTGGTGTGACCACCATTTGCCTCATGCAGTGTGAGACATCTCCTTCGCACACAGCTGTTCAGACTGTTGATTGTGGCCTGTGGAATGTTGTCCCACTCCTCTTTAATGGCTGTGCGAAGTTGCTGGATATTGTTGGGAACTGGAACACTCTGTCGTACACGTCCTTCCAGAGCATCCCAAACATGCTCAATGGGTGACATGTCTGGTGACTATTTTCAGCTTCCAGGAATTATGTACAGATCATTGTGACATGGGGCCGTGCATTATCATGCTGAAACATGAGGTGATGGCGGCAGATTAATGGCATGACAACGGGTCTCAGGATCTCGTCATGGTATCTCTGCGCATTCAAACTGCCATTTATAAAATGCCATTGTGTTTGTTGACCGTAGCTTATAGCTGCTCATACCATAACCCACCTCCACCATGGGGCACTCTGTTCTCAACGTTGACATCAGCAAACCGCTCGCCCACACATGGTCTGCGGTTGGGAGACCAGTTGGACATACTGCCAAATTCTCTAAAACAATGTTGGTTGCGACTTATGGTAGAGAAATGAACATTACATTCTCTGGCAACAGCTTTGGTGAACATTCCTGCAGTCAGCATGCCAATTGCACAATCCCTCGAAAATTGAGACCTCTGTGGCATTGAGTTGTGTGACAAAACTGCACAATTTAGAGTGGCCTTTTATTGTCCCCAGCATAAGATGCACCTGTGTAATGATCATGCTGCTTAATCAGCTTCTTGATATGCCACATCTGTCAGGTGAATGGATTATCTTGGAAAATGAGAAATGCTTAATAACAGGGATGTAAACAAATTTGTGCACAACATTTCAGAGAAATACGCTTTTTGTGCATATGAACATTTCTGGGATCTTTCATTTCAGCTCATGAAACATGAGACCAACACTTTACATGTTGCATTTCTATGTTTGTTCAGTGTAAGATAATGAAATTGCAAAAGTGGATTTCATCCTGATGAATGTGTAAATCATTGTTCATTTAGCAAGGCTCCTGGAAACAGAGATAAAGGCTGCAGAAACAAAGCATTTGTAAGAAGGCTGACAGAATGGCAAGGGGAATCCATCTTGTGCTCCGTTCGTGTCACTGTGTCAGGATGATAAAGGCTCTGAGAACCCAGGAGAGATTTGGCTGGAAGGAGACTTCCATCTCTGCTCCAACTCCACTCCAGCACAGAAATATACAGTATGACTATAACAGGATTCATATAAGGTAAGGTTGGTAAAGACTCTGATTAAGTTGGCAATGCGTTTGAATCATCGCACAAAATGCATGAATTCCCTCTATTACAGTCTGTGCATTGTGCACCGAGGGAGCCATCTATAGGTCATGGGCCTATGCTTTTTTTCTCTCTATCTGGGCCACAGATATGATTTGATCACTTTTACCACAAGGTGTTGGTGAGGCACTGATGTGTCCGTCTAGTGTATGTATTTTGATGTATCTACTGTATGGCACAGATTGTGGGCCATAGATAGGGCAGGCCAAGTGATGTTATCGTCAACATGTACATGACAACAGTGCGTGGGAAGCCACGTGTCCACGTGTGTACTATGGCCAGTTACACCAGGTCATTAGGAGTTAGTACAAGTCTTAGAGCGTTGTTATCCAATCAGCTTCAATACGACTTAAACCTCCAAGCCCTCATAGCAAGCATGCTACCAACGGCTACAGAAACAAACAGAAGTTGTTCATCATTGACACGGAAACCTAATTGTGATGCCACTTCAGCAACAGTGGGGGAGTTTTTCCATGTACGCAACTTGCTTGTTGAGCGAACCAAACATACCCAAGACAGTTACATCATGTCAGCAAGACAAGGCTGTCCTTATTAGCTTGTTAGCATTCACAGCCCATCCCCAGTGGCAGCTCAAACCGAGCGTGAGAAGCTAGCTGGCAACAGGAAGTGAGTGTCAGTGAGCTGCCTCCTTAGTGGAGACCTTCTGCACAGTCAGACAGAGCGTGCTTTTGTATTTATTAAGGATCCCCATTGCCAAGCCAGCAGCTACTCTTCCTGGGGTCCAGCAACATTAAGGCAGTTATATACAATAAAAAATATTACATCACATTACATTTCATGCCCTCAGTCCACTACTCTGCTACCACATATCTGCAATACAAAATCCCATGTGTACGTGTGTGTGGAGTGCGTGTGTTATCGTGTGTGTGTGTATGCGTGTGTCTGTGTGTGTGTCTCTTCACAGTCCCTGCTATTCCATAAGGTGTATTTGTACCCGTTTTTAAAATCAGATTCTACTGCTGGCATCAGTTACCTGATGTGGAGCAGAGTTTCATGTAGCCATGGCTCTTCAGTGCATTTGGAAAGTATTCAGACTTTTTCCACATTTTGTTATGTTACAGCCTTATCCTAAAATGTATCAAATTGTTTTTTTCCCCTTATCAATCTACACACAACAGCCCATAATGATAAACCAAAAACAGGTTTTTTTGAATTTTTTGCAAAGTTATTCAAATTAAAAAGCTGAAATATCACATTTACATAAGTATTCAGACCCTTTACTCAGTACTTTGTTGAAGCACCTTTGGCAGTGATTACAGCCTCGAGTCTTCTTGGGTATGACGCTACAAGCTTGGCACACCTGTATTTGGGGAGTTTCTCCCATTCTTCTCTGCAGATCCTCTCAAGCTCTGTCAGGTTGGATGAAGAGCGTCACTGCACAGCTATTTTCAGGTCTTTCCAGAGATGTTTGATCGGGTTCAAGTCCGGAGTCTGGCTGGGCCACTGAAGGACATTCAAAGACTTGTCCTGAAGCAACTCCTGCGTTGTCTTGGCTGTGTGCTTAGGGTCGTTGTCCTGTTGGAAGGTGAACCTTCGCCCCAGTCTGAGGTCTTGAGCACTCTGGAGCAGGTTTTCATCAAGAATCTCTCTGTACTTTGCTCCGTTCATCTTTCGCTCGACCCTGACTAGTCTCCCAGACCCTGCCGCTGAAAAACATCCCCACAGCATTATGCTGCCACCACCATGCTTCCTCCAGACGTGACACTTGGCATTCAGGCCAAAAAGTTCAATCTTGGTTTCATCAGACCAGAGAATCTTGTTTCTCATGGTCTTGAGTCCGTTAGGTGCCTTTTGGCAAATTCCAAGCAGGCTGTTATGTGCCTTTTACTGAGGCGTGGCTTCTGTCTGGCCACTCTACCATAAAGGCCTGATTGGTGGAGTGCTGCAGAGATGGTTGTCCTTCTGGAAGATTCTCCCATCTCCACAAAGGAACTCTGGAGCTCTGTCAGAGTGACCATCAGGTTCTTGTTCACATCCCTGACCAAGGCCCTCCCCCGATTACTCCGTTTGGCCGGGCGGCCAGCTCTAGGAAGAGTCTCTGTGTGTCCAAACTTCTTTTCCGTTTAAGAATGATGGGGACCATCAATGCTGCAGAATTGTTTTGGGTGTCCTTCCCCAGATCTGTGCCTTGACACAATCCTGTATCTGTGACCTCTGGTGGCATGTCTTGTGGGGTATGAATGGGTGCATTCAGCATGTCAGTACTCAAAAAAAAGTAGTGATGTAGTCAATCTCTCCTCTACTTTGAGTCATGAGAGATTGACGTGCATGTTATTAATGTTAGCTCTCTGTGTACATTTAAGGGCCAGACGTACTGCCCTGTTCTGAGCCAATTTGTGCCCCTGACCACATGACTGGACAGTAGTCAAGGTGCAAAAAAACTAGGGCCTGTAGGACCTGCCTTGTTGATTGGATAGATCCCAAATGGCACCATATTCCCTACATAGTGCACTACTTTTGCCACGGGTTCTGGTCAAAATAGAGCACTATACAGAGAATAGGATGCCATTTCAGTGTGCTTCATATACCTCTACCCTTTCTCTGAGTCGGGAGAAGATGTCCTGCTGGTGCTGGCGGTCTGTGTGGTGGGCCAGCTCCTCCTGGTGGGCCTGCCTGGCCACCTCCATCACCAGGGCTTTTCGGGCCTGCTGCCAGCTCTGGGCCTCCGCACGCAGCTGGGTCGGGGTGAAGCGTTGCCAGTCAAAGCTCGGCTCGGGTTCCGTCTGCAACAAGACAGCCATGGAGATGTAATTGCAACTAGAACAGGAGTCTAGTTTTCTAAACCTTTATTTAACCAGGAAAAGGCTCTTGAGGTTAGAAACTACTTTTGCGACAGGGACCTTTTGCTAGGTTTATGTAGCGATATAGCCTGTCACAACAGTGCTGTCACAAGTTGGTCGTAGTGACATATAATATCTAACAACATACTGTATATAGCATATATGCAGCATAGCAACATGTAAGCCTGTATTCATACATTCGATTAGACTAACGTGCTAAAGCAGATATACAGAGATTACGGAGTAACAACCAGGTCTTGATATTGGCTTTAGATGCGCTATATATACAAAAGTATGTGGACTGAAGAGCTCAGTGTCTTTCAATTTGGCACCATCATAGGATGCCACCTTTCCAACAAGTCAGTCCGCCGAGTGCTGAAGCGAGTAGCGTGTATAAATTGTCTCTCCTCGGTTGCAATACTCACTACTGAGTTCCAAACTGCCTCTGAAAGCAACATCAGAACAAAAACTCTTAGTCGGGAGCTTAATGAAATGGCTTTCCATGGCCAATCAGCCATCACACAAGCCTAAGATCACCATACGCAATGCCAAGCGTCGGCTGGACTGGTGTAAAACTTGCCGCCATTGGACTCTGGAGCAGTGGAAACACGTTCTCTGAAGTGAGAAATCACACACTTCACCATCTGGCAGTCCGACAGACAAATCTGGGTTTGGCGGATGCCAGGAGAACGCTTACCTGACCCAATGCATAGTGTCAACTGTAAAGTTTGGTGGAGGATGAATAATGGTCTGGGGATGTTTTATGGTTCGGGCTAGGCCCCTTATTTCCAGTGAAGGGAAATCTTAACGCAACAGTATACAATGACATTCTAGACAATTCTGTGCTTCCAACTTTATGGCCACAGTTTAGGGATGGTCTTTTTGTGTTTCAGCATGACAATGCCACTGTGCACAAAGCGAGGTCCATTCAGAAAGTTCAGAAAGTTCTTCCACACGAGATCGGTGTGGAAGAACTTGAGTGGCCGTCACAGAGCCCTGACCTCAACCCCAACGAACACCTTTGGGATGAATTGGAACACCGACTGCGAGCCAGGGCTAATCGCCCAACATCAGTGCCAGATCTCACTAATGCTCTTGTGGCTGAATGGAAGCAAGTCCCTACAGCAATGTTCCAACATCTAGTGGAAATCCTTCCCAGAAGGGTGGAGGCTGTTATAGGAGTAACAGGGGGACCAACTCTAGAGTGAGATGTTCGTCAAGCAGGTGTCCACATACCTTTGGTCATGTAGTGTACAGCTGAAGTCAGAAGTTTACATACACCACAGCCAAATGCATTTCAACTCAGTTTTTCACAATTCCTGACATTTAATCCTTGTAAAACGTCTCTGTCTTAGGTCAGTTAGAATCACCACTTTATTTTCAGAATGTGAAATGTCAGAATAATAGTAGAGAGTGATTTATTTCAGCTTTTATTTCTTTCGTCACATTCCCAGTGGGTCAGAAGTTTATATAGACTCAATTAGTATTTGGTAGCATTGCCTTTAAATTGTTTAACTTGGGTCAAACTTCCACAAGCTTATGTCAATATAGGACTCGTTTTACTGTGGATATAGATACTTTTGTACCTGTTTCCTCCAGCATCTTCACAAGGTCCTTTGCTGTTGTTCTGGGATTGATTTGCACTTTTTGCACCAAAGTATGTTCACCTCTAGGAGACAGAACGCGTCTCCTTCCTGAGTGGTATGATGGCTGCGTGGTCCCATGGTGTTTATACTTGCGTACTATTGTTTGAACAGATGAACGTGGTACCTTCAGGCATTTGGAAATTACTCCCAAGGATGAACCAGACTTGTGGAGGTGTACAATTATTTTGGTCTGATTTCGTTTGATCTTCCATGATGTCAAGCAAATAGGCACTGAGTTTGAAGGTAGGCCTTGAAATACATCCACATGTACACCTCTAAAGCCATGTCATCATTTTCTGGAATTTCCAAGCTGTTTCAAGGTCGAAAGTCAACTTATTGTATGTAAACTTCTGACCCACTGGAATTGTGATACAGTGAATTATAAGTGAAATAATCTGTCTGTAAACAATTGTTGGAAAAATTGCTTGTGTCATGCACAAAGTAGATGTTCTAACTGACTTGCCAAAACGATAGTTTGTTAAGAAGATATTCATGGAGTGGTTGAAAAACGAGTTTTAATGACTCCAACCTAAGTGTATGTAAACTTCCGACTTCAACTGTACGTGGTGTAAAATTGACTTTTCCCTTTTATGGTAAAATGTCCCGGAGGAAACCTCTAGGGTTTTCCATGAGGGGTGTCTGTAGCTATTTATTATTGTGTCAGCGATCACACAGAGGCAGCTTCACTTGGCTACCTTATCGGAACGGAGGGAATGGTATTAATCTATGTTCTAATAGTGGCTAACTGCCGGTGTGAAGGCATTATGCGGCTGACTGGTTTCATTGAAAGTGAGTGAGCTGACAGATCTGCCAATGTAACATACGGCGCCGCGCCAGAGGCAGCCGAGCACATCCTGGTTATTAAATGCACAACTTTATAACTTCAAGATGATCCATCATCCTTTTCCTTCTCTCTCCCTCTCTCTCTCCATGTCCTTCTGCCTTGCTCTTTTGGAATTTGTGGGTGTGTGTTTCACAGTGTGTTCAGAAAGTATTCAGAATCCTTGACTTGTTCCACATTTTGTTACGTTACAGCCTTATTCTAAAATTGATTAAAGACATTTTTTCCCTCATCAATCTACACACAATACCACATAATGACAAAGAGAAAACAGGTTTTTAGAATTGTTTACAAATGTATTACAAATAAAAAGATAGAAATACTATATGGACATAAGTATGCAGACCCTTTGCTATGAGACTCAAAATGAAGCTCAGGTGCATCCTGTTTCCAATGATCATCCTTGAGATGTTTCTATGACTTGATTGGACATGATTTGGAAAGACACACACCTGTATACATCAGGTCCCACAGTTGACAGTGCATGTCAGAGCAAAAACCAAGCCATAAGGTTGAAGGAATTGTCCGTAGAGACAGGACTGTGTCGAGGCACAGATCTGGGAAAGTGTTGAAGCGCTGGAGATCCCCAAGAACACAGTGGCCTTCATCATTCTTAAATGGATGAAGTTTGGAACCACCAAGACTCTTTCTAGAGTTGGCCGCACAGCCAAACTGAGCAGTCGGGGGTGAAGGGCATTGGTCAGGGAGGTGACCAAGAACCTGATGGTCACTCAGAGCTCCAGAGTTCCTCTGTGGAGATGGGAGAACCTTCCAGAAGGACAACATCTCTGCAGCACTCCACCAATCAGATTGTTATGGTAGAGTGGCCAGACGGAAGCCACTCCTCAGTAAAAGGCACATGACAGCCCTCTTGGAGTATGCCAAAAGGCACCTAACGAACTCTCAGACCATAAGAAACAAGATTCTCTGGTCTGATGAAACCAAGACTGAACTCTTTGGCCTGAATACCAAGCATCACGTCTGGAGGAAACATGGCACCATCCCTACGGTGAAGCATGGTGGTGGCAGCATCATGCTGTGGGGATGTTTTTCAGCAGCAGGGACTGGGAGACTAGTCAGGATCCTTGATGAAAACCTGCTCCATAGCACTCAGGACCTCAGACTGAGGTGAAGGTTCACCTTCCAACAGGACAACAATCCTAAGCACACAGCCAAGACAACGCAGGAGTGGCTTCAGGACAAGCCTTTGAATGTCCTTCAGTGGCCCAGCCAGAGCCCTCACTTGAACCCGATCGAACATCTCTGGAGAGACCTGGAAATAGCTGTGCAGCGACGCTCCCCATTCAACCTGACAGAGCTTGAGAGGATCTGCAGAGAAGAATGGGAGAAACTCACCAAATGTATATACAGTGGGGAGAACAAGTATTTGATACACTGCCGATTTTGCAGGTTTTCCTACTTACAAAGCATGTAGAGGTCTGTAATTTTTATCATAGGTACACTTCAACTGTGAGAGACGGAATCTAAAACAAAAATCCAGAAAATCACATTGTATGATTTTTAAGTAATTAATTAGCATTTTACTGCATGACAGAACTTAATATTTGGTACAGAAACCTTTGTTTGCAATTACAGAGATCATACGTTTCCTGTAGTTCTTGACCAGGTTTGCACACACTGCAGCAGGGATTTTGGCCCACTCCTCCATACAGACCTTCTACACATCCTTCAATAATACGGACTTTCAGCTCCCTCCAAAGATTTTCTATTGGGTTCAGGTCTGGAGACTGGCTAGGCCACTCCAGGACCATGCGATGCTTCTTACGGAGCCACTCCTTAGTTGCCCTGGCTGTGTGTTTTGGGTCATTGTCATGCTGGAAGACCCAGCCACGACCAATCTTCAATGTTCTTACTGAGGGAAGGAGGTTGTTGGCCAAGATCTCGCGATACATGGCCCCATCCATCCTCCCCTCAATGCGGTGCAGTCGTCCTGTCCCCTTTGCAGAAAAGCATCCCCAAAGAATGATGTTTCCACCTCCATGCTTCATGGTTGGGATGGTGTTCTTGGGGTTGTACTCATCCTTCTTCTTCCTCCAAACACGGCGAGTGTTTGGAGGCTCTATTTTTGTCTCATCAGAACACATGACATTCTCCCATTCCTCATCCAGATGGTCATTGGCAAACTTCAGATGGGCCTGGACATGCGCTGGCTTGAGCAGGGGGACCTTGCGTGCGCTGCAGGATTTTAATCCATGACGGCGTAGTGTGTTACTAATGGTTTTCTTTGAGACTGTGGTCCCAGCTCTCTTCAGGTCATTGACCAGGTCCTGCCGTGTAGTTCTGGGCTGATCCCTCACCTTCCTCATGATCATTGATGCCCCATGAGGTGAGATCTTGCATGGAGCCCCAGACCGAGGGTGATTGACCGTCATCTTGAACTTCTTCCATTTTCAAATAATTGTGCCAACAGGTGTTGCCTTCTCACCAAGCTGCTTGCCTATTGTCCTATTAGCCCATCTCAGCCTGGTGCAGGTCTACAATTTTATCCCTGATGTCCTTACACAGCTGTCTGGTCTTTGCCATTGTGGAGAGGTTGGAGTCTGTTTGATTGAGTGTGTGGACAGGTGTCTTTTATACAGGTAACGAGTTCAAACCGGTTGCTGTTAATACAGGTAATGAGTGGAGAGCAGGAGGGCTTCTTAAAGAAAAACTAACAGGTCTGTGAGAGCCGGAATTCTTACTGGTTGGTAGGTGATCAAATACTTATGTCATGCAATAAAATGCAAATGAATTACTTAAAAATCATACAGTGTGATTTTCTGACGGACGTCTACATGCTTTGTAAGTAGGAAAACCTGCAAAATCGGCAGTGTATCAAATACTTGTTCTCCCCACTGTAGGTGTGCCAAGCTTGTAGCATCATACCGAAGAAGACTCAATGCTGTAATCGCTGCCAAAGGTGCTTCAACATTTTACTGAGGAAATGGTCTGAATACTTACATAAATGTGATATTTCAACAACAACAAAAAATTAATATATTTGCAAAAAATATCTAAAAACCTGTTTTTGTTTTGTCATCATGGGGTATTGTGTGTTGATTGATGAGGAAAAAAACAATTGAATACATTTTCGAATAAGCCTGTAACGTAACAAAATATGGAAAAAGTCAAGGGGTCTGAATACTTTCCGAATGCACTGCATATGCGTTCCTATGTGTTCATTTGTGTGCATGTGCATCCGTGTGTGTGTGTGCATGTGTGTGTGTGCGTGTGCTCATGTTCTGTAAGGAACCGTGCTTCTACACCTGCATTGCTTGCTGTTTGGGGTTTTAGGCTGAGTTTCTGTACAGCACTTTGAGATATCAGCTGATGTAAGAAGGGCTATATAAATACATTTGATTTGATGTGATTTGATTCTTAAATCTGTGCAGCGGTATTAGTTCAGCTGCTGACTGACAAATCCGTGCAGAGCCCCAGCCATCACTGCGAGGGCTGAGCAGTCGTACCATATTGGAAAGAAAACGGTTTGTCTGTCTGTAATTTATTTGTAATGACTTGGTGCTGCCTATCTTGGCCAGGGCGCTCTTGAAAAATAGATTTTAATCTCAATGAGCCCTTCCTGGTTAAATAAAGGTTAAATAAATCAAATTGAAAAAAAATATGATGGAAAGGCAGATCCATTAAAGAATCTAAATTAATTCCGTAAATGCCAAGGAACATCATGGGGTAGCTCCATTGAATTTTAATAGCAGACAATTTGCTTCTCACTTTTCATTCGCATGTGACATACGACAAAAGAAACCATGACCATTCGAAATGGAAACATTCACCAGCCAGTTCCACCAGGGGGCATAGTGCACTCTGTCAAATGGACGGCAAACCTTAGCATCCCTCTGATCCAGGGATGGGCAACTCCAGTCCTCGGGGGCTGGAGTGAAGTCACTTTCCCCCTGTCCCTAGCGAACACAGCTGATTAAAAGAATAGCATTTTAAACTGAAGATCATAATTATTTGATTATTGGAGTCAGGTGTGTTTGCTGGGGGAAAAAGTGTGAAACCAATCAGTTCCCAGAGGACTGGAGTTGCCCGTCCCTGATAATCATCATATGACAATGGATTTAAAAACACCTACTATATTTGCATATCAATCAGTGGGGGTCATGCATCCCAAAAATCTGAGGGGCACAAAGTATGTGAGGATGCCTGGGCTCCCGCTCTGGAAGTTGGAGAATTTAGCATTTTTCAAACAAGTGAAACAGCTTTTTCCTGCAGTAATCATTATGCTTAGAGAAATCAAAGGAGGAAGGGAACCGCTTCTAAGGTACAGAATAGTATGTTTTTGTAGACAGAAGGTGCTCTTTGGTAAAAGGGGTAAATAAAAAGAGAGGAGAACCAAGGCACTCTTCATATATCTCATTCAAATGTTAAATGGAAACATGGCCTTCGGCTGCATGGCCTTCGTCGAGGAGTACAAAGATATGACAATACAATGTCCTCTTTTGAACAACATTTTCCAGCCAACCCTGATTTGAAGAGGGGGTGTTTACAGAATTCATTGGACCACACCTAGTAAGCAATACTATACACATTAAAAAGTTAAATACTTGTAGATATGTTTTCAAATTTGCAAATCAAGGCTAGAAGCATCAGAACCCCTGTGTATTTTTCTGCGTATCTAGGCATACATTTTGAGCTGTCTGTATCCTTTTGTGGGTTTTTAGGTTTTATTTATTCGCACCAAAGAAAATAATTGAAAGACAAAACAGTACAGATTTTTTTTAAATAAAAAAAACAGGTAAAAACGGTGTGCAGGTGAGGTTGGAAACCCAAAAGGGTTTATAAAAACCACACCACAAATCTGTGTAAAAAAAAAAAAGTTTGTTCAATCAGTTAAACAAAACATATTCATTATAATTTAACTGTACATGACATACTCTGTATACAAGAAAAAATGTGTGTGTGTGTGTGTGTGTGTGTGTGAGAGAGAGAGGAGAGAGAGAGAGAGTTAGGCTACACGGAAGGGATTATTGGGTAGTTTGGTTCATCAGGCTGACCCCCAGTCTTCTCTTGAAGTCATTGAGGGATGATGGTGATTTGACCATGTGAAGATAAGAATTCCAGAGTATGGTACCTCTGTATCTGACAGAGAATTGACTATGTGAGGTGTAGCAGTGGGGAGGGTGAAGAGTATTACAGTGTCTTGTGTTATATAGATGGATTTCAGAATGAACCTGGAAGAATCCATTGAAGGGTTGAGATAAACTGTCTGGGAGGTATGACTATTTGTAGATGAAAGTACATAATTAGTGTACATTAACGTCGTAAATAGACAAGATATTGAGTTTCTTAAACGAAGGTGCAGATGGAGCCAGATAATTAGGTGGCTAGTCTTGTAAATGTATTTTGTATGATGAGTCATTTGAGTAGGTAGGAGGCATATGTACTGGCCCAGACAATATTACAGTAAATGAGTTACGGGTAAATTAAACTACAGTATAGAGTTAGGAAGCAAGCCTGATGAACCAAACCACTAATCTGTCTGATACCAACAGATTTCCTCGCTTTGCTACAGACACATTGAATAGGATCTTCCAGGTATAAACGTTTTAGTCAATCAGAACTCTGAGCACTGAGTAAAATCTGGTTGAAAGACTGAAAGGAATGTGAGTCTTATTCAGTACATTTAGCTTTTTCTCGATTTTTCTCGAGTCTACCAACCTTTCCAGCAGGCATGTCAGCTAAGATAGTTAGACAAGCTAGCTCCTCTAACATGATTGATATCCCGAAATGGCTTCTTTGTATCTCGTTATGAGGTCGGGAGACTGGGAACCAATCTGGGCTAGCTAAAGCCTACTTCATAAAATTGCTAGGTGGCCAGTAGTATTAACAGAGTAACAGCAACAACAACATGATTCATTATGGGCATGACGGCTCTGATATCAAAGTGCCTCTGCGTGTCCATTGGCGGGGACAGGGACAGTGGCCGGAAAGTGCAACTTGAATAGAGGTCAAAGGTAGAAGTGATTGTTAGAATTGAACATAAGTGCACTGTCTAAGTGTCCAGATAGCCGATTAATTCAGAAGAAAGTGCAAAACCAGGTCCAAGGTTGAAACGTATTTGATAGAACAACCACACCTCCGATAAAGTGTTGCTACAGAGGAAACAAAACGGTACAAAACAGGTAATAATATTAAAGCTGGGGCTGTTGGGACAGAACATCCTCTTTGACTGTTCCATTGATCTCCTACTGCTCTGGTTTGATCAAACAACACTCCCTTACCTCTCCTCAAATTGTGAATGAACTGCAGATGATGGACAATTAGCTTACAATCATCCCCCCCAAAAACTCCCCAAAAGTAATTAATGCAGACAGAATGGGAGAGTGGTTGAACAAAGCCCTGTTAACCCTGGTACAATGACAACCATCTTCCACTCTGATTTTCAACTAGCGAACTGTAGCCAAAAGCTAAGTAGTAAGTAGTTTTGGTTATATGACTTCTCTAATCCTCATGTTCACAATTTACAATGACCACATATGTCTATGGATGAGCTCAGGGAATTATGTTTTCCAATAACAAACACACAGGGAAAATGTGGCAACAACACAGCTGCGATGCAGTAAAAAATGGACGTGATTCATTTTGTGTCTAATGGAGTATGAGGAACAGACATTTCTATTATCACTGTGTGTTATGTGAATACAACTGTTTGTACCATTCACTGTTTGTGTGTATTGTGAGAGTAAAAGCATGTTTCTACCCTTCATGGTCTGTGTATTTCGAGAATAAAGCTATGTTGAAATAACTGAGATATACTGTCTGTTGATCTTGTTTTTCATTTTCAACTTTGAGGAATACGTTTCACTATGGGACATCAATTTGAGATCAAAGTGAGAGTTTGGCAACGCAAACATTGCTTGAGGAAAGAAGACTGCCTTTTTCGTACCAAACTTCACAACAATGAGGTTTGCAATTTTGCTCAAGGGACTGATTACCAATAAGAATTGAGCCAACCTAATTGTGACTAATAGCCGTACTCGGCGCAGTCTGCGCTCCATTGACTCTGGCTCTGTTTGTGTCGAGTTGGAAGATGAGAAAGGGAGAGCGCAGGAGGAAAGGGCTAGATCTATCTCATCACAGCCACTTGAGGCTGAATGTGGCCCTAAGTGTAGCATCCAGCTGGAACAGATATGAGGACAGGTCTGGGAGAGGAGGGAGAGGAGAGGAGCTCCCTGGCGGTTGTCATGGAGACGGGGGAGCGGAGGCAATAGTGTGAGGGAGGGCTGAGATGTGTCCAAATAGGGTGACACGGCGCATCCTGCAGCCTACCAAGCACATAATTCACTGACCAGGGAGATGGAGAGTAGAGACAGAGCGTCTTAGAGCTCTGGAAGAGGATGTGTGTAGATAGGCCGAAAGAGGTCGATATTCAGTGAATTGTAGATAGTGGATTTTGATTGCATTTGATTTGATTGCATTTGATTGAATACCAGCCAGAGTTTCCTTATGAGGTGGGTGAGGTTTTTTTCAATGTGCTGTGTGCACTGGGTGTGCCCTTGGTATGTGTGCATGTAAAGGGGTGTGATGACAAATCACTTTGCTGGACTGCGTCCTAAGTGGCACCCTATTCAAATCAAATCAAATTGTATTGGTCACATACACATGGTTAGCAGTTATTGCGAGTGTAGCGAAATGCTTGTACTTCTAGTTCCGACAGTGCAGTAATATCTAACAAGTAATCTGACAATTTCACAACAACTACCTTATGCACACACGTGTAAAGGAATGAAGAGGAATATGTACTGTACATATAAATACAGTGCGTCAAAAAAGTATTTAGTCAGCCACCATTGTGCAAGTTCTCCCACTTAAAAAGATGAGAGAGGCCTGTAATTGTTTTATCATAGGTACACTTCAACTATGACAGACAAAATGAGAAAACAAAATCCAGAAAATCACATTGTAGGATTTTTAATGAATTTATTTGCAAAATATGGTGGAAAATAAGTATTTGGTCACCTACAAACAAGCAAGATTTCTGGCTCTCACAGACCTGTAACTTCTTCTTTACGAGGCTCCTCTGTTCTCCACTCGTTACCTGTATTAATGGCACCTGTTTGAACTTGTTATCAGTATAAAAGACACCTGTCCACAACCTCAAACAGTCACACTCCAAACTTCACTATGGCCAAGACCAAAGAGCTGTCAAAGGACAACAGAAACAAAATTGTAGACCTGCACCAGGCTGGGAAGACTGAATCTGCAATAGGTAAGCAGCTTGGTTTGAAGAAATCAACTGTGGGAGCAATTATTAGGAAATGGAAGACATACAAGACCACTGATAATCTCCCTCGATCTGGGGCTCCACGCAAGATCTCACCCCGTGGGGTCAAAATGATCACAAGAACGGTGAGCATAAATCACAGAACCACACGGGGGACCTTGTGAACGACCTGCAGAGAGCTGGGGCCAAAGTAACAAAGCCTACCATCAGTAACACACTACGCCGCCAGGGACTCAAATCCTGCAGTGCCAGACGTGTCCCCCTGCTTAAGCCAGTACATGTCCAGGCCCGTCTGAAGTTTGCTAGAGAGCATTTGGACGATCCAGAAGAAGATTGGGAGAATGTCATATGGTCAGATGAAACCAAAATAAAACTTTTTGGTAAAAACTTAACTCGTCGTGTTTGGAGGACAAAGAATGCTGAGTTGCATCCAAAGAACACCATACCTACTGTGAAGCATGGGGGTGGAAACAGCATGCTTTGGGGCTGTTTTTCTGCAAAGGGACCAGGATGACTGATCCGTGTAGAGGAAAGAATGAATGGGGCCATGTATCGTGAGATTTTGAGTGAAAATCTCCTTCCATCAGCAAGGGCATTGAAGATGAAACGTGGCTGGGTCTTTCAGCATGACAATGATCTCAAACACACCGCCCGGGCAATGAAGGAGTGGCTTCGTAAGAAGCATTTCAAGGTCCTGGAGTGGCCTAGCCAGTCTCCAGATCTCAACCTCATAGAAAATCTTTGGAGGAAGTTGAAAGTCTGTGTTGCCCAGCAACAGCCCCAAAACATCACTGCTCTAGAGGAGATCTGCATGGAGGATTGGGCCAAAATACCAGCAACAGTGTGTGAAAACCTTGTGAAGACTTACAGAAAACATTTGACCTCTGTCATTGCCAACAAAGGGTATATAACAAAGTATTGAGATAAACTTTTGTTATTGACCAAATACTTATTTTCCACCATAGTTTGTAAATTAATTAATTAAAAATCCTACAATGTGATTTTCTGGATTTTTTTTCTCATTTTGTCTGTCATAGTTGAAGTGTACCTATGATGAAAATCACAGGCCTCTCTCATCTTTTTAAGTGGGAGAACTTGCACAATTGGTGGCTGACTAAATACTTTCTTGCCCCACTGTATATGGATGAGCGATGGCCGTGCGGCATAGGCAAGATGCAGTAGATGGTATAGAATGCAGTATATACATATGAGATGAGTAATGTAGGGTATGTAAACATTATATGAAGTGGCATTGTTTAAAATTACTAGTGATTGTTACGGTTTTCTTTCTCCTCCTCCTCTGAAGAGGAGGTGTAGCAGGGATCGGACCAAAATGCAGTTTGGTTATTTAGATTCATGGTTCTTTAATAAAGAAACTACATATGAACGAACAAAACGTAACGTGAAAACCTAAACAGCCTCTCTGGTGCAAACAAACACAGAGACAGGAACAATCACCCACGAAACACTCAAAGAATATGGCTGCCTAAATATGGTTCCCAATCAGAGACAACGATAAACACCTGCCTTTGATTGAGAACCACTTCAGGCAACCATAGACTTTTCTAGATAACCCCACTATACCACAATCCCAATACCTACAAAAAAAACAAGACAAAACACACCACATAATTAAACCCATGTCACACCCTGGCCTAACCAAAATAATAAAGAAAACACAAAATACTAAGACCAGGGCGTGACAGTGATACATTTATTACATCCAATTTTTTATTATTAAAGCAGCTAGAGCTTTGAGTCAGTATTTTGGCAGCAGCCACCCAATGTTAGTGATGGCTGTTCAACAGTCTGATGGCCTTGAGATAGAAGCTGTTTTTCAGTCTCTCGGTCCCAGCTTTGATGCACCTGTATTGACCTCGCCTTCTGGATGATAGCAGGGTGAACAGGCAGTGGCTCGGGTGGTTGTTGTCTTTGATGATCTTTTTGGCCTTCCTGTGACATCGGGTGCTGTAGGTGTCCTGGAGGGCAGGTAGTTTGCCCCTGGTGATGCGTTGTGCAGACCTCACTACCCTCTGGAGGGCCTTACGGTTGTGGGCGGAGCAGTTGCCGTACCTGGCGGTGATACAGCCCGACAGGATGCTCTTCATTGTGCATCAGTAAAAGTTTGTGAGTGTTTTCGGTGATAAGCCAAATTTCTTCAGCCTCCTGAGGTTGAAGAGGCGCTGTTCAACCTTCTTCACCACGATGTCTGTGTGGGTGGACCATTTCAGTTTGTCTGTTATGTGTACGCAGAGGAACTTAAACTTTCCACTTTCTCCACTACTGTCCCGTCGATATGGATAGGGGGGTGCTCCCTCTGCTGTTTCCTGAAGTCCACGATCATCTCCTTTGTTTTGTTGACGTTGAGTGTGAAGTTATTTTCCTGACACCACACTCCGAGGGCCCTCGCCTCCTCCCTGTAGGCCGTCTCGTCGTTGTTGGTAATCAAGCCTACCACTGTAGTGTCTTCTGCAAACTTGATGATTGAGTTGGAGGCGTGCATGGCCACACGGTCATGGTTGAACAGGGAGTACAGGAGAGGGCTGAGAACGCACCCTTGTGGGGCCCCAATGTTGAGGATCAGCGGGGTGGAAATGTTGTTTCCTACCCTCACCAACTGGGGGCGGCCTGTCAGAAAGTCCAGGACCCAGTTGTGCAGGGTGAGGTCGAGAACCAGGGTCTCCAGCTCAATTGTGAGTTTGGAGGGTACTATGGTGTTGAATGATGAGCTGTAGTCGATGAACATACATAGGTATTCCTCTTGGCCAGATGGGTTAGGTTGCGATTGCGTCGTCAGTGGACCTATTGGGGCGGTAAGCAAATTGGAGTGGGTCTAGGGTGTCAGGTAGGGTGGAGGTGATATGACCCTTGGCTAGTTTCTCAAAGCACTTCATGATAATGGAAGTGAGTGTTACGGGGCGATAGTAATTTAGCTCAGTTACTTTAGCTTTCTTGGGAACAGGAACAGCAGACTGGGATAGGGTTTGATTGAATATGTCAGCCAGCTGGTCTGTGCATGCTCTGAGGACGCGGCTAGGGATGCCGTATGGGCCGGCAGCCTTGCGAGGGTTAACACGTTGAAATGTTTTACTCACGTTGTTCGCGGTGAAGGAGAGCCCACAGGTTCTGTATTGTCCTCAAAGCGAGAAAATAAGTTGTTTAGTATGTCTGGGAGCAAGACGTCGGTGTCCGCGACGAGGCTGGTTGTCTTTTTGTAATCCGTGATTGACTGTTGCCCCTGCCACATACGTCTTGTGTCTGAGCCGTTGAATTACGACTCTACTTTCTCTATACTGACGCTTTGCTTGTTTGATTGCCTTGCGGAGGGAATAGCTACACTGTTTGTATTCGGTAATGTTTTCGGTCGCCTTGCCATGATTAAAAGCAGTGGTTTGCACTTTCAGTTTTGCACAAATGCTGCCATCAATCCACGGTTTCTGGTTGAGGAAGGTTTTAATAGTCACCATGTGTACAACATCACCGATGCACTTGCTAATAAACTCGCTCACCGAATCAGTGTATACATCAATGTTGTTGTCTGAGGCTATCCGGAACATATCCCAGTCCACGTGATCGAAGCAATCTTGAAGCGTGGAATCCAATTGGTTAGACCAGCGTTGAAAAGACCTGAAAACTGGCGTTTCCTGTTTTAGTTTCTGTCTATAGGCTGGGAGCAACAAACTGGAGTCGTGGTCAGATTTGCCGAAAGGAGGGCGAGGGAGGGTTTGGTATGTGTCGCGGAAGTTAGAGAAGCAATGATCCAGAATGCTGCTAGCCCTGGTTGTGCATTCGATATGCTGATAAAATTTAGGGAGCCTTGTTTTCAGATTAGCTTTGTTAAAATCCCCAGTTACAATAAATGCAGCCTCAGGGTACAGTGGGGCAAAAAAGTATTTAGTCAGCCACCAATTGTGCAAGTTCTCCCACTTATAAAGATGAGAGACGCCTGTAATTTTCATCATAGGTACACTTCAACTATGACAGACAAAAAAAAAAAAAAAATCCAGAAAATCACATTTTAGGATTTTTTATGAACTTATTAGCAAATTATGGTGGAAAATAAGTATCTTGATACACACTGTTGAGCGTGAAAAACCCAGTAGCGTTGCAGTTTTTGACACAAATCGGTACGCCTGGCACCTACTACCATACCCTGTTCAAAGGCACTTCAATCTTTTGTCTTGCCCATTCACCCTCTGAATGGCACACATACACAACACATGTCTCAATTGTCTCGAGGCTTAAATATGCTTCTTTAACCTGTCTCCTCCCCTTCATCTACACTGATTGAGATGGATATAACAGGTGACATCAATAAGGGATCATAGCTTTCACCTGGATTCACCTGGTCAGTCTATGTCATGGAAAGAGCAGGTTCTTAATGTTTTGTACACTCAGTGTATATAGAGTATACTTTTGACCAGGGCCCAAAGGGTGCCATTTGGGACGCATCAATAGAAAATCAAGAGTGGTTACTGGTGTACAATGACCAGCTCCTGTCTGAACCTGTGGGAGAACAGTCATGGCAGCATGTCCATGTACAGGGCTCTGTGGTTGTGCAGGTCATCTGGAAGCGCAGATGGTCATCTGCCAACCAACTACAGAACCTGGAACAGGTTGGACAGAGAGCAGAGAGAAACATGTCTGGATACCCGCTGCAGACACAACAAAAGACGTGCTGAGAACTTCTGTACAAAGACAACCACTCTTAATGTCTCATTCCTGGCAACATTACATTTTCACCAAAGAACATCTGTCTGTGTGATGAAGATCTGAGACTTTATTTTGTGTGTGTGTGTGTGGGTGGGTGTGTGTGTGTGTAGCTGTGTTTAGCCACAATGGAAATTAATATCAAGGTATTAGTAGATTAGTAATCAACCCCTCGGTGTGTTAGACTCAACTTGTTCAATGGCCCGCCTCCCTGAGGAGAGTAAAATCATGCACTTATATGCTCTACACACATTGCATGCTGTAGGGGGAGAGAAATCACCCGATATGCTATTCTCTAGAGTCTACATATGCTCTATGCACCAAGCTGACTCTCTCATCTTCTATCAACATCCACACTCTATTGTCTTGTCATACGGCAGGATCTCTCTGCATAAAAACCAGAGCTTTGCTTTGATTCATTTTGAGCAAGATATCAATTCAAAATGGTGGACTCTCAATCACCCCGTCACCCACTGTATCCGCTCAAGAGGAGCTACAGCCTTCAAGCAAAGACCACCGTAGTTGTGATCAGTCAGTGCTTTTACCTATCCAGTCCAGGCAGTTCTGTATACTTTGCAGTCTGGACTGGTACATCTCAGACAAGGATTAGAACTCTGGATTAAGGAGGCTGTCAGATCAGGGTAGGGGCACTCTGAATACAAAACCTCCTCTGGAACCTGGTCTACCTCAGCCAGACAGTCGGCAATTTTGGTGGGACAGTCCTGGAAGGATTATGTGGTTATGCCTTTTGAAAGACATAAAAGACTCAGTGGCAACACAATCAAACAGCATGGTGAGAGATAGAACTATGCAACCCTAATGGTGAGTGACCTTACGTACCTCCACTCCCAGAAACAAGGTGTTTTCCTCTATGGCCAGATACACTTTGCTATTGTTTTTTTCAATGATGTCTTCCTGCTGGTCCTTCACAAAGTTGACCTGTGAGTGTGTCTTGAATATCTTCAGACGTTACAGACCTCAACAGGCTCTAACATAATGAATTGTTGAACACAAACTCAGTTTCAAGGAATTACTCATTCAGTTCTCTTCCCTCCTCTACATCCGAGAATTAACAGTCTGCATCCTTCTCTGATATCCATCATGGTATAGAGAGCTCTGTATCTGATTACATTTAGTGAGAGGAAATGGAAATGTATGTCTCTGTTGGAGTACAGAACCCACAGAAATGGAATATTTCCCTTCCCCCTGTAGTTTTTCTTAATTTTCTACTTAGTGGACAAATAGAGTGAATCCTATAATCATAGCAATTCACTGACGGCATGTTATCGGTAGTCAATCCCTCTTTCTGTTTCTAACAGGTTCGATTTTTGATGCCACTCAGAGGGAGGAAACTCAGGAAGCAGTCTATTGTGAAACTGTACATACTAGATCACAAATATAACAATTAGATTGTCCTTCCTGCTACACGTTCTCAGTAAAAACATACAGGAAAAGTGAGGAAATGAAGGCTTAACCATTCAACCTACAGTGCCTTGCAAAAGTATTCACCCCCCTGGCGTTTTTCCTATTTTGATGCATTACAATCTGTAATTTAAATGCATTTTTATTTGGATTTCATGCAATGGACATAAAATAGTCCAAATTGGTGAAGTGAAATGAAAAAAATAACTTGATTCAAAAAAGTCTACTATATAAAAAACAGAAAAGTGGTACGTACATATGTATTCACATATTTTGCTTTGAAGCCCCCAAATAAGATCTGGTGCAAACAATTACCTTCAGAAGTCACATAATTAGTTAAATAAAGTCCACCTGTGTGCACTCTAAGTGTCACACGATCTGTCACATGATCTCAGGATATATACACCTGTTCTGAAAGGCCCCAGAGCCTGCAACAGCACTAAGCAAGGGGCACCACCAAGCAAGTGGCACTATGATGACCAAGGAGCTCTCCAAACAGGTCAGGGACAACATTGTGGAGAAGTACATATCAGGTTTGGGTAATAAAAAAATATCTGAAACTTTAAACATCCCAAGGAGCATCATTAAATCCATTATTAAAAATGGAAAGAATATGGCACCACAACAAACCTGCCAAGAGAGGGCCGCCCACCAAAACTCACAGACCAGGGAAAGAGGGCATTAATCAGAGAGGCAACAAAGAGACCAAAGATAACCCTGAAGGAGCTGCAAAGCTCCACAACAGAGATTGGAGTATCTGTCCATAGGACCACTTTAAGCCGTACACTTCACAGAGTTGGGCTTTATGGAAGAGTGTCCAGAATAAAATAAGCAAACATGTTTGGTGTTTGCCAAAAGGCGTGTGGGTGACTCCCCAAACATATGAAAGAAGGTACTCTGGTAAGATGAGACTAAAATTGAGCTTTTTGGCCATCAAGGAAAGCACTATGTCTGGCGCAAACCTAAACACCTCTCATCGACCTGAGAACACCAAGCATCGAGGTGGGGATTTTTTTTCCCCCCATCGGCAGGGACTGGGAAACTGGTCAGAATTGAAAGAATGATGGATGGCGCTAAATACAGGGAAATTCTTGAGGGAAACCTGTTCCAGTCTTCCAGAAATGTGAGACTGGGACAGAGGTTCACCTTCCAGCAGGACAATGACCCTAAGCATACTGCTAAAGCAACACTTGAGTGGTTTAAGGGGAAACATTTAAATATCTTGGAATGGCCAAGTCAAAGCCCAGACCTCAATCCAATTGAGAATCTGTGTGTTACGGCTTTCTTCCTGGGAAAGAGAGGAGGACCAAAATGCAGCGTGGTTTTGGTTGAACATCTTTAATAAAGGTGACAACATGAACAATATACAAAATAAGAAACTGTGGAAAACTGAAACAGTCCTAACTGGTACAAAACACAGAGACAGGAAACAATCACCCACAAAATACCAAAAGAATATGGCTGCCTAAATATGGTTCCCAATCAGAGACAACGATAAACACCTGCCTCTGATTGAGTACCACTCTAGGCAACCATAGACTTACCTAGAATACTACACTGAACACAACCCCATCAATCTACAAAAACCCTGCCTCCTCTCCTCTCTCTAGCCGCCTGCATGCTTCTTGTACTAAGTGACCTACCATTCTAGATACCATTCCCTTAAAACTATTAATTACGATTCCATACTTGTTTGTGCATCAAGACAAACACATAATACACATAATACCCATGTCACACCCTGGCCTAACGACAATAATAAAGAAAACACAGAATACTAAGGCCAGGGCGTGACACTGTGGTATGACTTAAAGTTTGCTGTACACCAACGGAACCCATCCAACTTGAAGGAGCTGGAGCAGTTTTGCCTTGAGGAATGGGCAAAAATCCCAGTGGCTAGATGTGCCAAGCTTATAGAGACATACCCAAGAGACTTGCAGCTGTAATTGCTGCAAAAGGTGGCTCTACAAAGTATTGACTTTGAGGGAGTGAATAGTTATGCACGCTCAAGTTGTCATTTTTTTGGTCTTATTTCTTGTTTGTTTCATAATAAAACATATTTTGCATCTTCAAAGGGGTAGGCATGTTGTGTAAATCAAATTATACAAACTGCCCATTCAAGGTTTTAAGGCAACAAAATAGGAATAATGCCAAGGGGTGAATACTTTTGCAAGCCACTGTAAATGTATAGAAGAGAGTGTTGGTGAGGACATTTTGCTCACCTTCTAAAGCCGTAATGCAGTGCAGTACGTCTCAGACAGGCCATTAGGGACTCACAGATTGCCTCCCAAATAGCACCCTGTTTTAAAGCCTGACAAAACTTCTCAAACCTTCCCTCCAAACAAATTCCTCTGATGCACAAACAAGTATGGAATCGTAATTAATAGTTTTAAGGGAATGGTATCTAGAATGGTAGGTCACTTAGTACAAGAAGCATGCAGGCGGCTAGAGAGAGGAGAGGAGGCAGTAGCTCCATTATGGTGAGGCTCTCAGGTGGGCAGGACTGAGTGGGGGGGCAGCAGGGGCTGGATGAAAGAGAAGATGAGTGGGGGATGGAGGTACGCCAGAGACTGACTCACTCACACAGGGGCAGGCAGGCAAGCAGACAAAATGGCTGGCAGTGGATTCATCCCCCTATATGGCCCACTTTCAAAGACATCCCTTCTCCTGCCTGCTCTTAATCCCACCATTCGCTCCCTGAGAATGAAAAAGCCTCCAGGAGTCAAAAGGAGAATTAATTAAAGAGAGGTGACTTACGTAGCGAGGAGTTCTGACAAACATCAGATTCATGGGGAATGAATGCTCTATTGTGGGCAACCAAAGGACTTTTGGTAGGATCTAGGTAGGATCTGCAAAGTACGGTCTATTATTTTGGTAACTGTAGAGATTGAATGCCTTAGGATTCATTGCAGTATATTGTCTGGAATTAAAAAACAGAACCACAGTTTTCACAAACAAAGTCAAGGGCTCCACTTTCATATGGAGGAAAGTAAGTTCCTCTGCAGCTTTCTGAAACAGTGGGCACAGCACTCCTCTCTCAGGTCATGGGACACATCCCAAATGGCACCCTATCCCCAGAGCCCTGGTCAAATGTAGTGCACTACACGGGGAATAGGGTGCCGTTTGGGACGCGCCCGTGTCGTTACCTACCTGCTGGAGTACCTGGTCTCAGTCTGCCGGCTGAGGAGGCTGGTGGTGTTGCTGGTGTTGGACTTCACTCAGTCTGTACTGCAAGTCCTCCGTCAGCTGCCAGATGGGCTCCACCGTGGTACACCTGAACGCCTCCCGCTCACTCTCCAGAAACAGCTCTAATGAGACACCCACACACATAGACATGAGTTTGTGCACAGACACACACACACACACACACACACACACACACACACACACATACACACACAGTATGGTATTGTCTCACTCAATAGGGACTGGAACAGTATCTACACACTCAGAACTGAGAGGGGTACTGTGGTCCAGTAGCTCAGAGCGGATGCCCATGTCTGTTCTACTGGCCAGACCATTTGCTCCCAGACATCCTTTCAGCTCAGCTTCAGCCTTTTCCCTGCTGCATGGAAGGAGAGCAAAGGGAATTCCATTAAGCATACAGCACACTGTACCAAGCACTACTGAACACAGACTGCTTCTCAAATGGCAACCTATTCCCTATGTAGTGCACTACTTTTGACCAGGGCCCATAGGGAAAAGGTTGCCATTTGGGACGCATCTTCACAGTGTGCCGAACATGCTCATCCATTAGTCCCAGCTAAAATATAATGGGATTGTAACTATAGAAACAAACTTTTTCTCCCTTCTCTTATATCACCTTCACGCTAATGAATTCAGTGGCTATGTGTGGTTGCCGTGGTGCGGTCGGTCAATCTGTGTGTCTGTCTTCAGAGAAGGCTCATTACAGAAACCCACGCTTGTGTACACCATTAACCTTGGATTGCACCGACACAGTCATTACCCCGAGAACAGCCTACACCCCAGAGCTAGCTCTGCCCTTCTCACTTCACAACGCATGACACCAGCGCATGACACCAGCGGGCCGCGGCAGCCCAGCGCTTCCTCTGCTTCTGCCTCATCATCATACCAGGGAGAGTTCATTTTACAACGCCACAGAAGCTAGCTAGCTAGCACCCTCCACTGAGCTACCCATTCCCTCTTTCTTTCTTTCTTTCTTTCTTTCTTTCTTTCTTTCTTTCTTTCTTTCTTTCTCTTTCTTTCTCTGTCTTCTTTGGTCACAGAAAGCCATTTCAAATCACCCATCTCTCATTTTACTGGGCTTATTTTAGTTTCGAGCAGTGCTTGCCAGAACTGAATGTGGATGAGTAGGGTGGGTAGTAGGCTACAGACTACAATACAGTATATGGTGTAGTGGTTCCTGGTAATGTGTGCTGGGAGGAGTTTCTTATCCTGCATTGGCTAGTCTGCTGTTCTCTCTGCTCCACACCTGTCTGGGCTGCCTCAGCAGGGAGCTCTTTTTGGTCTCCTTGGCTGCACGGAGAGCCCTCCTCACCTGAACGACAGCTCTTAAATCAGCCAACAGCTACTGTGTTCCACACACTGTGGCCATTATAAATCCTCTCACAAGTTTATGATAACATGATCACATTATGGTAGCATTAGCTTGTAATCGCTGATCTCATTATGACCAATCATGACCAAGGCATAGACGGCAATCATGGAAGATTGCGTCCGCATCCCAAACGTCACAGCCTAAATTCACTTTATGTTCTTTTGACCAGGACCTATGGGTAAAAGTAGTGCACTTATGTAGGGGATAGGGTGCCATTTGGGACTCGGGTCTATGAGTAATACATGGTATAAACATGGCCAAAAAGGAGTACTCTCCTTAGTGCTCTATGTTCCTAGCTTACTGAGCAATACAGAATGAGAGATTGGTCAATTTTTTCCTTGTTATGTATCATGGGGAAAATGGTCTTTATTCAGACGTTCATTCAGTGTGTGTGGGGTTTTGCCTTTGAAATATTTACTTTGAAAGGCTCATAATCTGCAGGAATTCATGTGAAACATTATCGCCACTTGAAAGGAAAACACATTGGTAAATTAAAATATTCAGGGGGAACATGCATAAGGCGTGTTTCTGGTGGGAACAGAAGGAGGGGGTGAGTATCTTAATCTCCTGTCATTTATTTGCCTTTTCCATTATGAAAATGCTCTCTCGGTGCAGCCCTTTATACTGTCCTCTACCGCAGTGAATGTGCCCTTAGTTTTGTTCCATGTGTACAGTCTTAGGGAAAAATTGTGAAAAAATAAATAAATACAAATCTAGAAACTTAAAGGGCTCTTCGGCTGTCCCCATAGGAGAACCATTTGAATAACCCTTTTTGGTTCCAGGTAGAATCTTTTTGGGTCCATGTGCAACCCTTTCTACAGAGGGTTCTACCTGGAACCAAAAAAGGTTCTCCTATGGGGACAGCCGAAGAAACCTTTTTTCTAAGACTGTCACATTCGTTTGTAGAAACGGACCAAGACACAGCGGATGTTGAGTTCCACATTATTTATTAGAAAGTGAAACTTAGAGAAGACAAAAACAAATAAACAACACACTAACAATGAACCGTGACTACAGTGATGCTACGTGCAATAACTCTAAACAATATCCTATAAACACAAGTGAGAAAAACAGCTGCTTAAATATGATCCCCCAATTAGAGACAACGATTACCAGCTGCCTCTAATTGGGAATCATACACAAACACCAACATAGAAAAACAAACCTAGAACCCCACATAGAAATAATAAACTAGACTAACCCCCCAGTCATCCTGACCTACTCTACCATAGAAAATAAGGACTCTTTATGGTCAGGACGTGACAAAGACTGTAAGGGGGAAAATGATGTTTGATGTTAACATGCTGCAAAACATGTGAAACTACAAAGAAAACGTTTAGGTGACATGAGATTAAACCACACACCTACAAGCACAGGCAAACCACAGCTCTCGATTACCCTGCTCAAAACCCCAGCCGTTAAAAGTAGGCTGTGAATTCTCCCTTTACCATGTGTTGACCTAGGGATCTTGTCAGGATCTCTCCTTCAAAGATGTAAGGCCTTAGTATCCAGGACACTCCCACTCTCTTACTGGAAAGTCAATCATCTGATCACATCCTGCGGTGACTCCCCTCTACCACCACTGGGAAATCCACAACAGAAAGCCTGCCTTTCAGCGTGGCGGTCGTATGAAAACACTGGTTGCCTTATCTGGTCCACGCAGAGAGCTGAATTGGAAGGAGCCATGGGCAACCGTAATGAGACACAACAACAACAACAAAAGCTGCTGCCACAGTTTACCAATTAAAACACTGCAGGTCTACAAGCATAATCCTCATGCCCCCTAGGGTTAACTTCTCACAGTGCTAGGATGCAAAAAGATTGGGAACTTCAAACAGCTTTGTGGTTGATCCTCCTGCAGACTCATGAATATTCAAATTTGATGTTGATATTCTTCTTAAATCGTATATTTTTTTGGAGAGCCCATTTACAGTAGGTTAAGTAATGGTCTGCTGTTTTATAGTAAATCCGCTCCTCCGTATCATTGGAGATCGTGTGTGTGTGTGTGTGTGTGTGTGTGTGTGTGTGTGTGTGTGTGTGTGTGTGTGTGTGTGTGTGTGTATGTGTGTGTGTGTGTGTGTGTGTGTGTTCGTTAATGCCCATGATCTTTAAACTCTGAATGAAGGTTTCTAGCACCGTAAAACTGAAATATGATTCAGAAAGAGCCCATGGTTGTTCATTTGAGAAAGAACACCAACTCCATGTAAATATGGTCTCAGATGTAAATGATGTTGCAGATATCATGCAGAGGCATACATGCACTGTTCAGTCTTTCACCTTCTCATGATGTCAACAGATCTGTCACCCATCAACTGTCTGGCCATGTCAGACAGGCTGGTCCTGACCTCATTCAGCTGGGACTCCATGAGACAGGTGAATAAACACAAGCCATGCTGCTGCTACTGACAACGCAGACATAAAGGTCCTGGCAGAGTCTTGAGGAAAGAGCAGTCAGCATTGGTTCAGATTGGAGCTGAGCTGTCTTACCTAAATGTTTTGATCGGCTGCTGGTTGTAAAGCCATGTAGGTCTCTTCCACTCATAGCTTCTCGTCTGTTTATCAATTGTACGTGTGATTCAAACAAGGAATTTGAGGTAGCACTTTACATTCATTTACCCCGTATACCCATGTGGTAGTAACATCGTTATTCATCTTGTGACAACACTGTAGTAGTACGTTATGTATTACTGCAGCACTGTGATCGCACATCATTTTGTCAAGTAAAATCAGTCAGGAGGAAAAAATGAATAAGTAAATAGGAAGGTTCGTTAAAGTTTGACAGAAAGGTCACCACACCACCTCATCACCTTCCTGCTGTTGCTTAAATCAGTTTAGGCCTATTCTATAAGGATTAACATTTACATTCAAGAACTTAATGGGGAAAAACCGCTATCACTCAATTTCTCCCAAAACAGCCTATTCAACATTCAGGGTCTAAGAGGTTATAGGAAATAACCTCTGAATTCTCATCAGGGCCCAGTTTTTCAAAAGCAATCTGTCTGGATTTCGCCTATCGGATAGGATTAAATGCATAGAAATAGAACATATAGAATGGATGAACCGCGGTCTTGAATGGGGACTCTCGTTCTATTCGTTCTATTTCTGTGCATTTCATCCTATCCGATAGGCGAAATTCAGACAACGTTAGAAGAACTGGGCCCAGGCCTTCAAAGTGTCTGTGCATGAAAGTTAACAGCAGATGGTACACTGTAAACAGAGTGTGGAACTGTAAACAGACGTGCTAGAATGTCACTTGGGTTAATCTAATGTGGAATATCCTCCTAAATACTTTTCGAATTCATCATGTAAATGACTTGTAATATAATAATTCTGGTGTACTTCATTATGGTAAATTATCCCTATCATAACGTAAGCAAAACTGATAAGTGGAGGCTGACATCAAATTAAATTTAAAGTATTTTTTTTTTTTTTTAAGTAAGGCATTTTTATATGGAGATCAATGAGAGTGTTGAATTTGGTCAACAGAAAATGTAATTGCTAATTTGCTACGTGAGGATTATTCGATCTAATAGAAGATTTGTAAGGGTTAGGTTGTTATTGCGAATGCACTGATATAATTGGACTGATATAATTGGACACACGTGGCAACTTGGACACACGTGGCAACACACGTTATATTGGAGTCGTGCATGTTGTTCACGTGTATCTGCCCTCGCACTAGCTAGAATGGTCCACCTGGTATTGCCTCGTCCCGCCTGCCTTCCATCTTTGAGGACATGTAGGCCTATTTCCATTGTTAGAGCAGTCATATAATACACAATCTTTTCTTATACAGTGGCAAGAAAAAGTATGTGAACCCCGTGGAACTACCTCGATTTCTGCATAAATTGTTCATCGAACTTGATCTGATCTTCATCTAAGTCACAACAATAGACCAACATATTGTGCTTAAACTAATAACACACAAATTATTGTATTTTTCTTGTCTATATTGAATACATAATTTAAACATAGGTTGGAAAAAGTATGTGAACCCCTAGGCTAATGACTTCTCCAAAAGCTAATTGGAGCCAGGAGTCAGCTAACCTGGATTCCAATCAATGAGACGAGATTGGAGATGTTGGTTAGTGCTGCCTTGCCCTATAAAAAACACTCACAAAATTTGAATTTGCTATTCACAAGAAGCATTGCCTGATGTGAACCATGCTCAAACAAAATAAATCTCAGAAAAAGTTTACAAAAGTGCACCTGGATGTTCCACAGCGCTACTGGCAAAATATTCTGTGGACAGATTAAACTACAGTTAAGTTGTTTGGAAGGAACACACAACACTATGTGTGGAGAAAAAAAGGCACAGCTCACCAACATCAAAATCTCATCCCAACTGTAAAGTATGGTGGAGGGAGCATCATGGTTTGGGGCTGCTTTGCTGCTTCAGGGCCTGGACAGCTTGCTATCATTGACGTAAAAATGAATTCCCAAGTTTATCAAGACATTTTGCAGGAGAATGTTAGGCTATCTGTCCGCCAATTGAAGCTCAACAGAAGTTGGGTGATGCAACAGGACAATGTCCCAAAACACAAAAGTAAATCAATACATCTTCTGGAGTGGCCCAGTCAGAGTCCTGACCTCAACCTGATTGAGATGCTGTGGCATGACCTCAAGAGAGCAGTTCATACCAGACACCCCAATAATGTTGCTAAACTGAAACAGTTTTATAGAGAGGAATGGTCCAAAATTCCTCCTGATCATTGTGCAGGTCTAATCCGCAACTACAGAAAACGTTTGGTTGAGGTTATTACTGCCAAAGGAGGGTCGACCAGTTATTAAATCCAAGGGTTCACATACTTTTCCCATCCTGCACTGTGAATGTTTACACGGTGTGTTCAATAAAGACATGAAAACGCATAATTGGTTGTGTTATTAGTTTAAGCAGACTGTGTTTGTCTATTGTTGTGACCTAGATGAAGTTCAGATACAATTTTATGACCAATTTATGCAGAAATCCAGGGGTACCAAAGGGTTCACATACTTTTTCTTGCCACTGTAGGTCACCGATCAAGTGGTGTATAGGTACACAGGTGACCAGAATCGTTAGCAAGCCAATTCGATTTAAAGATATTTTTGTAGCAGGTTAGGAGAGCATTTTTTTCTAACCCTAACCCTTTTCCTAACCTTAACCTCAGTCTCTTAACCTGCTGTGTTAATTCTCCTAAACTGCTGCATAAGTTATGGTATCAAAGTGGTGTGAAAAGAGTTTCCCGTTTTGACTAAGTGGAACTTTACACAGAGACAAACGAGGAAGTGAGACACCCCACTCACTGTTTAAAAAAAAAAAAATTCTGGTTCAGTGAAAGTCAATGAACTAAGTAAGTAGACCAGATCCAGCTGCTATTGCATTGGTGTCTATAGGAGACACCCCCAGTTAAGTATTCCGGTAACTATTATTCTTTTTTGTAACGTACTGTAAAACAGCCTGAGTGAACTGTCTTCATTTATCCACAATCTTTGGTATTCAGCTACAATTCGAAGTGACTCGTAGCAGGTTAGGAGAACTTGCTCAGCAGGTTAGGAGAATTAAAGGTTAAGGTATGATCTCAAGGATGGAAGGCAGGTGGGAGAAGAAGAGGCGAGATCAGGTGTGACCATTCTAGCCAATGAGAGGGCAGATACGCTGGTGAACAATATGCACAACTCGGATACTGGTGCACTTCACAAAATAGATGACATCAGGAGGATGGAAAATTATGTGGATATGTTGAAGCAACATCTCAAGTCAGGAAGTTAAAGCTTGGTTGCAAATGGGTCTTCCAAATGGACAATGACCCCAAGTATACTTTCAAAGTTGTGGAAAAATGGCAAGGACAAGAAAGTCAAGGTATTGGAGTTGCCATCACAAAGCTCTGAACTCAATCCAATTGAACATTTGTGGGCAGAACTGAAAAAGCGCGTGCTAGCAAGGAGGCCTACAAACCTGACTCAGTTACACCAGCTCTGTCAGGACAAATGGGCCAAAATTAACCCAACTTATTGTGGGAAGCGTGTGGAAGGCTACCCGACACGTTTGACCCAAGTTAAACAATTTAAAGGCAACGCTACCAAATACTAATTGAGTGTATGTAAACTTCTGACCCACTAGGAATGCGATGAAAGAAATAAGAGTTGAAATAAATCATTCTCTCTACTATTATTCTGACATTTCACATTCTTAAAATAAAGTGGTGATCCTAAGTGACCTAAAATAGGGAATTTCTACTTGGATTAAATGTCAGGAATTGTGAAAAACTGAGTTGAAATGTAGTTGGCTAAGGTGTATGTAAACTTCCGACTTCAAATTTGTGAATGAAAGTTTACAAGGAAGGTGCACACAGGTTGAGACATTTTTTTTTAGGTGACAAACAGTGACACATGGAAAGACAGTCACACATTCAATATCGCCTTGAAAACTCTTGCCTGCATCTTGATGATCTACGGTGTAATCATTAGTCTAACAGTCCCAAACGAGAGTTTCTTTTGGAGAAATCCAGGTATGTTTATCCCCGTTTCGTTCGTGTTGGCTTCTGTTTAAAAAACGTTTTACAACAGAATCGGCGGAATGAATACACCCCTGATCACACATAAACACAGCTCACATTCATACCAGTCACGTTGTAGTCCTTTATAAAAGAAAATATATATATCTTTTTTTACTTTTACCCCCTTTTCTCCCCAATTTCGTGGTATCCAATTGGTAGCTACAGTCTTGTCTCATCGCTGCAACTCCCGTATCGACTCGGGAGAGGCAAAGGTCGAGAGCCGTGCATCCTCCGAAACACGACCCAACCAAGCAGCACTGCTTCTTGACACAATGCCCGCTTAACCCAGAAGCCAGCCACACCAATGTGTCAGAGGAAACGTTGTACACCTGGCGACCGTGTCAGCGTATATGCACCCGGCCCACCACAGGAGTCACTAGAGTGCAATGGGACAAGGACATCCCTGCCGGCCAAACCCTCCCCCTAACCCAGACAATGCTGGGACAATTGTGCGCTGCCCCAACCAGGATCTCTAGTGGCACAGCTAGCACTGTGATGCAGTGCCTTAGACCACGGCGCCACTCGGGAGTTCTCCACGTTGTATTCCTTCTCGCGTTTATGCACTTTCCTCCTCTCACCTTTTCACTTCGCTTGTGGACTCCAATGCACAACACATCAGCTGTATGTGACCAGCCAAAAAAAACTTTCCAAGCCAAACCATATCATAACCCCTACACACAGCCCACATCGTTGTCACCATTTTTGCTAAAGTAACGTCATAGTCAACATATAGAACTATCATGTTAGTAAACCCGTTACAATCACGCAGTAACGGTACAGTGTACAGTCAGTAAAAGTTAAATAAGCAGTTTAGCAGTTACACTGGCGGGCCCCGGTGGCAATGAATTTGTAAAACCAAAAGCTTACCTTGAATTGGAAGAGTTCCAGTGTTGTGTTGCATAGTCAAAGCCAGCTAGCTGACAAAGCATCCCTTTGTTTGAGCTGGGTGTTTGAGTAGGGTAAATTAGCTAGCTAGCTACATTTGCTAGCTCAGTAAGTGAAAGTGAAAAAAAAGACAAAATATAGCTCTCTTGCTTCTCCTTCATTTTTTAAGCATTTAATTTATTCAACTATTCTTTCTCGTTCTTTGAGTCAACTACTCACAATATTTTATGCACAGCAGTGCTAGTTTGCTGTAGCTTATGCTTTCAGTACTATTTTAATTATCTGATCCTTTGATTGGGTGGACAAAATCTCAGTTCATGCTGTAAGAGCTCTGATAGGTTGGAGGACATCCTCCAGAAGTTGCCATAATTACTGTGTACGTCTATGGAAGGGGGTGAGAAACATGATCCTCCTAGGTTTTGAATTGAAGCCATTGTACCCAGAGGAGGATGGAAGCTAGCTGTCCTCCGACTACACCATGGTGCTCTCTACAGAGTGCTGTTAAGGCTACAGTAGACCTCATTGCAAAACAATGTGATTTTAACCAATTATTTGGTGATGTAAATATATTTAGTAAAGATTTAAAAAGGATAACCTTTTAAATGTTTTACTATTTTTATTTATGTGAAATTCAGTGAGGATGGTCCTCCCCTTACTCTTCTGAGGCACCTCCACTGGTACGGCTGTTTTGTTCTGTTCGCATTAATTAATTTGCAGTAACAGTGTCGGTATTCTAAGCCAAACTGCTATTCAATATTTTTGTTTGCATGCATGAAAAACTAGGCTATTACTTTCAGCATTGAGTTTGCATTATTTTGGTAAGACAGCTGTGTGTACGGCTGCATTCACATAGGCTGTTTGTATGTAATATGTTAATTACCCTATCTAACTTGTTGCTTGTGTTCATTATGAAAATGTCATTGCTTTGGTGTGTATAGGGCGTTGTCCTTTGTGCTGATACAGCGCAGCGGTGATTGGTGTGAAATCTGTAGCCTTCCCGCCAATTTAAACAGCCCCCTATGTAATTTTATCCTGGCGCCGGTTCTGGGTGTTAATTATTAGGCTGATACCCCATTTTACGGACCAAAGATCCCTATGTAAGAATATACATTGCAATTTGAATGTTCAATATTCATAGTAGTATGGAAATTATGAAGTCTAATACATCCACAGTGCAATTTCAACTGATTTGTCCTATTTTGCCAAATGAACTAATTGTAGTTTAATAAAAAAAAATTATAACAACTTTGCTAACTTTTTAAGCATTATATAGTCCAAAAATGGCATTTTTACACTATTTGTATCCGTTTGCATCAGTTTCAATACGGGACTTTTATTTTGAAGGCAAACCGCAAACGCCACTATTGTGACTAATCGTTATTGTGGTTAGCTTCACATAGGTGGCTCTGACAGTGCTTGGCGCTGCTGAAAACGACTCATCTGCAGATTACTTGCTTTTCTGTATGGAGCACAGGAGGATGGTGGCACCATATGGGGAGGATGAGATCGTGGTAATGGCTGTAGTGTAGTGGAATCAGTGTTATGGTATCAAATACATCAAACACATAGTTTCCATGTGTTCTTTTGCCCATCTTAATATTTATTTTAATTGGCCAGTCTGAGATATGGCTTTTTCTTTGCAACTCTGCCTAGAAGGCCAGCATCACGGCGTCGACTCTTCACTGTTGATGTTGAGACTGGTGTATTGTGGGTAATATTTAATGAAGCTGCCAGTTGAGGACTTGTGAGGCGTCTGTTTCTCAAACTAGACACTCTAATGTTCTTGTCCTCTTGCTCAGTTGTGCACCGGGGCCTCCCATTCCTCTTTATATTCTGGTTAGAGCCAGTTTGTGCTGTTCTGTGAAGGGAGTAGTACACAGCGTTGTACCAGATCTTCAGTTTCTTGGCAATTTCTCTCATGGAATAGCCTTCATTTCTCAGAACAAGAATAGACTGACGAGTTTCAGAAGAGTGTCCTTTGTTTCTGGCCATTTTGAGCCTGTAATCGAACCTCCAAAATGCTGATGCTCCACATACTCAACTAGTCTAAAGAAGGTCAGTTTTATTGCTTCTTTAATCAGCACAACAGTTTTCAGCCGTGCTAACGTAATTGCAAAAGGGTTTTCTAATGATCAATTAGCCTTTTAAAATTATAAACTTGGAATAGCTAACACACTGTGCCATTGGAACACAGGAGTGATGGTTGCTGATAATGGGTCTCTGTACGCCTATGTAGGTATTCCATTAAAAATCTGCCGTTTCCAGCTACAATAGTCATTTACAACATTAACAATGTCCACACTGTATTTCTGATCAATTTTATGTTATTTTAATGGACCAAAAATGTGCTTTTCTTTCAAAAACAAGGACATTTCTAAGTAACCCAAACTTTTGAACAGTAGTGTATGTGCCGTTCTTCCCCCAGCAGCCAAAGGAATGGCTTAGGCAATATCCTTTACAAGATAAATTCACGTTTTAGGCCGCCGTATAGGCTACTGTATGAATCAATTAATGCGTAACCTTGGGAGGATATGACTCAAAACAGACTACCCTACATAAAGGTCAGTGGAGGCTGGTGGGAGTAGCTATAGGAGGACAGGCTCATTGTAATCAAGTGGTTTCCATATGAGTCAAGCAAGTGGTTTCCATATGTTTGTTGTGTTTGATACAGTTCCTTGTATTCCATTCGAACCATTACAATGAGCCCGTCCTCCTATAGCTCCTCCCACTAGCCACCACTGATAAAGGTGCAGAAAGTGACTGATAATGGGGAACAATTTACTAAATGATTATGGTATCCTGCTTAACAAAATGTGTAACCAAGGAAACTGTTTTCCCCTTACCATTGGTCTATTCAACAAAGCGAGTCTCCAGTGAAACGCCCTCTTTTACAAACTAGACCCAATGAATACTGAAGCTGCAAACCTACAGCCTAGGTGACGTCATGCATACTCGTATTCCTTTGGCGTGGAAGCGGAGAGGGAAGAAGGGATCTTGTTCTTGACTATGGAGGCGAGTTACATTGCATGGGACTAGGAGCGGACTTGTAGAGGTGCTACTTCCATGCTGATTAAGTTACATGTTCCAATGTGGATCCACGCCAAAACACAGCGATCACAATAATACTCCTTAAGGTACAGGCTCGTTTTCATTCATTCTGAAAGCATGGAGAAAATCTGTAAAAATGAAAACATCTGCAGGCTAAATGGTCTGCGCTAGACAAGCTACTATTTAAGTCCTCTTTTTTTTTTACTATACAAACAGTGCAGCATGTGTTGTTTATTTCCTGCTTTTGCCATAGCCTATACATAGCAAGCAAGGACCATAATGAAAACTAATATTTCTCTTGTGACTGATTCACTACCACGCACACCTCTGAGGGTCATTCACTGGGTATTGAGTGTGCCCCTTGATACATTGCAGCCGAAACTTTTGATTTGTCCATTATTGTATCTTGTGGACGTTACATGAAGTGTTACTTTTTGTAAGATTTATGACTCTGAGGTCGAAATGCACCGGGAGAAAATTAATAGGCAGGTGAGTTTAGTGTGTGGGAATCTGAGGAATGCGAGGATTAGGGGCGGAGATTCATGCTCTTCCCTTCTTAATTTTCTCACGTTTATTTAGATTTAAACTCACGACTGTATTCAATGCCCTAACCTGGTCAAACAGTCACTATATTTTCCATTGGCGTTGATGCTTATTTTTTCCATTCTCAAATGACGTAGCCAGATTAAAATGTTGTACAGTTCTGCACCAATTTCGAACCAAAACGATCTTTTTTTTTGGTCACGCTAGAGAGTGACTCCCGGTCCCTTAAATGTCGCTTAATTTAAGTTATAAGCCTAATAGTTGTAGACCGATCTAATATTGATACAATGTATTTGGGATTGACAATGCTGGTGTTTATTATTTTTGTCGCTCGGTTAACAGTTTCGTGTTTTAATATCAGCTAGTATAAAGAAGAAGAAAAATCAGCTCGACTACTTCACGTGTCCCATCGCCGTTTAATGGATTCATGCAAATCAAGGAAAAACACGTTTGAGCAGATTGATACTCGGCAACTCGACAGAAAAGTAAAGTCGTGTCAGTCTGAAGGCCGTGTGAACGGTTATTTAGCGTCAGTAGCCTATTAAAGTGTAAGGAACAAGGCAAGATTTTAGTGTGCCGTTTTCTTTTCCCAAGCGCGCACTATTGCTTAGATGTCTCGGTGGAATCACTGTCCTACTCAGGATAGATAGCAGGAAAACTGTTCCCTACAATTGCGATGCCAAGCGAGCCTACTCGAGCTCCTTTGAAGTCTCCACGTTTTCTTTTCATTTCGTTTATTTAAAATGAACCAATAGCAGTGTTCACAAATATCTGAACTAAATGCTCCATAGGAATGAGAGAAGGCGGCAGCCCACAACGTTTAGAGGGAAAATGCTTTCATTATCAATATCACTGATGTTGATATTTCAAATAACTCAACCCGTATAGGAGTAGCCTGCTGTGCCATCATCACACTTTGTCATTCACAAGACCGGTATATCCTTACACACAGGCATTGGAAGACCTTTACAAGGACGTATGCACTATGCAGAAATAGATATGTGACTGAGACCAGTACAACTGCCTCTGGACACTTGTATATGATTAGAACATATTCTTACATCTCACAACATGTACATGAAGGCATCAAAAAGGAATTTCCTTGGTTGTCATGGGCAGCTGAAACACTGCATAGGTTTTTGTGTCTGGGCGAATTGTTATGGAGATTTGATGGACAGCTGTATGAAATAGTTATTTGTTCAGTTCTGCCATTTATCAAATCACTTTAGGTCCAGTTTGTGACCTCTGCACTCTTTGGTGTGCAGCAGTGTGTTTAAAATAACCCTTTGGTTATTCTAAATAATTGTTTCTCACTGTGGTCCTCTTCCAATCCTTCTCCATGTCTCCTCCTCTGTTGAAAAGTGTTATGTATGTTTGCCTGGTCATCTATTGGTGTCAATGATGATAGAATTGAACATGGCATTGATGTAGCATACTATAATATCATCAGCAACCTAAATATCAGGAACATCTCTAGTCTCCAAACGTGGGTCTATTTGCCCATAGAGGCTAGCTCTGGACATACCTAGCCCTAAACTGTACAGTAGCTGACCAGGTGGTGGAGGTGATATTTGAGGTCACAATTGTGCAACTGTACTCTGAGTCAGTGTGCTCTTGCAGTCAGATGCACGATGCAATGCTCCTCGTGACTCACATTACCCAAGCCACAGTCCCAACAGCTGACATCTATTGAAGGAATTCACTTAATCTCAAAACATGAAGCTTTCTCATGAGGTATTGCGGCAAAGGCTCCAGGTAAAAACGTTTTGTGCAAGTGTTCTGCTATGGACAATGTGATTTTGCTCTTGCAGTGCATAAATTGTGAGGAGTTTTGTGTGTGTGTGTGGTTTTCGCTCCTTTGTGGCACGATGGGAGACAATCGCAAATGTCTTATTGGAGTCTTGTGGGTTTAACAACAACAACAAGGTTTGTTTGAATAGTCTGACCCCATGAGAGTTTCTGCCTCCTCACTCTGCTCCTTATCTGGGTATAGATGCAATCAATTAATGCACTGTACTCCTATGTTGTTGTCAGAGCTTTTGGCTGTAGATGAAGGCTGCTTTGCTTGCATGATGTTGGGAACAAATGCTGCTGTTCTAGTCTGAGTCTGCACAAACACAGCCAAGTTCTCTCTTAAATGGCACCCCAATTCCCTTAGTACACAACTTTTGTCCAGAGCCTTATGGGCCCTGGCCAAAAGTGGAGCCTTTGGAACTCGCTGCCTGTTTTGGTGCAATTATTTTGAACCCATGCTCATGTCAGATTCTGTTTAACAGGAACTGACATCAGTCAGATGAGTAGTTCAGTTGCTCTTAGACGCCCCTTCTTGATAAGTCATTCTCTAATGCTGCTCAGACAGGCACGGCAAAGCTAAGCTCACTCTGCTACAAATCTTGGGCCCTATAAAAACAGTTTTGAAAAATTTCCCGAATTCTGTTTTCTCTTTTTTTTTTTTTTTTTCCCAGGTTTTCACTCTCAATTAACATTGTTGTGGACTTAGAACAACCAATTGTTGTTTTTCCACAACAATGTTAAACCACTTCACAAGACAATTTGAGGTCTGGGAAAAATTGAAGAAGTTTGGATTTTTGGGTGCAGTTACCCTTTTAATGCAAGTGTGCACCAGGAAGAGGCCATTATTTGGTTAAGTGCTGTAGCACTCATGTGATTGCAGAGTTCTTGAGGACGACCACAAGTTGTATAAATTCCACGTTGAGCCTGTAATATCGATCTGTGTTTTTGTCACATGGGAGACTGACTTTTCTGGGAATAGACGAGCGGGACATATTTTAACCGGTGACCTTGTCAACAGAGCGAGAAGAGGCAAACCAACACCCACACATGAAAGTCTGAACCGCTGACCTCCCTAAACTGGAGTATTTTAATAAATACCAGGCATATTGCCACATCTAGGCTAGTGCCCTATCGAATTTAATGCTAACATTCATGAGTTGAACTGTATATGAAAATCCAGGTAATTAAAGGATTATGTTCCACATGCAGTGTGCATTCAGTTCTCCTACTATAGGCTGTTCGGTTTGTGGTATAGTGAAATGATTTGGTGAGGCCTGTGCGGGCTGCCTGCCGCTCTGCTGATCTTACTGGATATATAGATAAATTCCTGAAAGGTTTCCAGATTTCATGCTTTGGTTGGATCCTGGGCGGCTGAAGATAATGAACACAAAGCATGTCAGCGCTTTGAGAGATTAGGCACACAGTGGATTTTTGTCCAGTGAAATAGCCCTCCATAGTCCTGGCACACTGAGAATGAATGACCAGCGGCTCTCCACTCTCCAGCCTTGTGCTATGTGGAGTGGATAGCACTGAATGGGAAAGAGCCGTTTTAATTTCAGTGTGAGTTGCTCCAGATGTGGCTAACTCGCTAGAAGAGTATTTTCTTCTAGCTCCTAATCCTACCTGCAGTTTTACCTCGACGGGGAAGAGCAGGATGGCATATTGTTGAATATTTCAAAGACAAAGTGCTTGTTACTGTACAACTCCGGGGTGCCCGCTCTCTTGTTACGAGAGGCAGAAGCCTGAAGGGGACAGGCCGTCTCCCCGCTGAGCACATTTGCCTAACAAACAAGGCCTCCAGAGAATTCCGCAGCAGTCAGTGAGCATTGGATGACTTAACATAACCTGGCATGACTCCGTGTGATGAATGGACAATTGTTAATCCTAATGTCAAATCGCCGTAAGTAATACACATTCAGCGGTGTCCAAAATGGCCAGTGGTTTTGTCCTAGATAAACTAGTAATATCATCAACCGTGTGTAGTTAACTAGTGATTGTTAGTTTTTTATAAAGATAAGTTTAATGCGTTAACCAGCACCTTACCTCGGCTCCTTGCTGCACTCGTATAACAGGTGGTCAGCCTGCCACGCAGTCTCCTCGTGGAGTGCGATGTAATCGGCCATAATCGGTGCCCAAAAATGCCGATTACCGATTTGTTATGAAAAATTGAAATCGGCCCTAATTAATAGGCCACTCAGTATATCAGCTATCTTAATCCATTTGGTAGTTTATCAAATGGCATGCATCGCCAATGCGTGTATGGTGGGATTACTGGCCTTCTGGGCATCTGTCATCTGAAGCAGAGAATAGCTAAAGTCACACATTGTTTACATGTTGAGCTATATGTTCTCAAGTTAAAATGATACCAGTAGGCAATGTATGGGGCTAACTATATAACACATTTTGTACCTTCCTTTTATGTGCTGATATAGAGTACCAGTCAGAAGTTTGGACACACCTACTCAGTCAAGGGTTTTTTTGTTATGTGTGCTATTTTCTACGTTGTAGAATAATAATGAAGACACAAACTATGAAATAACACCTATGGAATCATGTAGAAAAAAAATAACCTGTTAAACCAATCAAAATATATTTTAAATTCTTCAGAGTAGCCATTATTTGCCTTGACAGCTTTGCACAAGCTTGGCATTCTCGCAACCAGCTTCATGAGGTAGTCACCTGGAATGCATTTCAGATTAATTTGTGGAATTTCTTTCCTTAATGCGTTTGAGCCAATCAGCTGTGACAAGGTGATGGTATGGTATACAGAAGAGTGGTGGTATACAGAAGATAGCCCTGTTTGGTAAAAGACCAAGTCAATATTATGGCAAGAACAGCTCAAATAAGCAGAGAAATGACAGCCCATCATTACTTTGAAACATGAAGGTCAGTCAATACGGAACATTTCAATAACTTTGAACGTTTCTTCACTCTTCATCAGATGACCTGGCCTCGACAATCACCCGACCTCAATTCAATTGAGATGGTTTGGGATGAGTTGGCCTGCGGAGTGAAGGAAAAGCAGCCAACAAACCCTCAGCATATGTGGGAACTCCTTCAAGAATGTTGGAAAAGCATTCCTCATGAAGCTGGTTGTGAGAGCCTTGATGACCGCTTTGCACACTTTTGGCGAAGGGTGGCTACTTTCAAGAATCTCAAATATAAAATATTTTGATTTGCTTAACACATGATTCCATATGTTATTTCATAGTTTTGATGTCTTCACTATTACTCTACAATGTAGAAAATAGTCAAAATAAAGAAAAACCCTTGAATGAGTAGGTGTCATTTTGACTGGTACTTTGTATAAAAGTGTTTAGTGCAAATCCAACCCTTGTAATTTAGGTACAGTAAGAAAATAAGGAGATGACAATTAGGTTACGGAAGATTAGCGCTACAGTTAACATATGAGTTCCCCTAGTAGATAGTCCAGGGGTTACCCTGAGCCTGTCCAGAGCCTGCTGGTTTTCTGTTCTTCCTGACAATTGCATCCACCTGCTGTCCCAGATCTAAATTGGTCCCTGATTAGAGGGGAACAATGTGGGGGGGAAGCAGTGGAACTGGCTTCGAGGTCTGATCGTTGCTCTATCACTGGCCCTGGATGCGCTAGATACATATTATTGACCTTTACTCTTTTCGGTCAATAACATGTGACCCGATTTAGGAAACTAGGCGTATGTCGCAAGACAAAGGAGATGATTGTGGACTACAGGAAAAAGAGGACCGAGCACGCCCCCATTCTCATTGACGGGGCTGTAGTGGAATAGGTTGAGAGCTTCAAGTTCCTTGGTGTCCACATCACCAACAAACTAACATGGTCCAAGCACATCAAGACAGTCGTGAAGAGGGCACAACAAATCCTATTCCTCCTCAGGAGACTGAAAAGATTTGGCATGGGTCCTCGGATCATCAAAAGGTTCTACAGCTGCACCATCGAGAGCATCCTGGTTGTATCACTGGCTGGTATGGCAACTGCTCGGCCTCCGATCGCAAGTCACTACAGAGGGTTGTACTGGGCCGTACGCACATCACTGGGGCCAAGCTTCCTGCCATCCAGGACCTCTATACCAGGCGGTGTCAGAGGAAGGCCCTAAAATTGCCAAAGACTCCAGCCACCCTAGTAATAGACTGTTCTCTCTGCTACAGCACGGCAAGCAGTAGCGGAGTGGACCTAGTGTCAAGTCTAGGTCCAAGAGGCTTCTAAATAGCTTATACCCCCAAGCCATAAGACTCCTGAACATCTAGTCAAATGGCTACCCAGACTATTTGCATTGCCCCACTCTCCCCCTCTTTTACACCGCTGCTATTCTCTGTTATGGTCTATGCATAGTCACTGTAGATATTACCTCATCTAACCGGTGCCCCCTCACATTGACTCTGTACTGGTACCCCTGTGTATATTGTCTCGCTATTGTTAATTTACTGCTGCTCTTTAATTACTTGTTACTTTTATTTCTTATCTCTATCATTGGTTCGGGGCTCATAAGTAAGCATTTCACTAAGGTCTACTACACCTGTTGTATTCGGCGCATGTGACTAACATTTTATTTTGATTTGAAGTCACGACTTCACAGGAGAGCCGTTTTGAACATAAAAAAACAAGTTCAAAGAAATGCCTTCTCCAACGTGAACTTTCCTGTGCCTTAATATCAAAGTTGTATGCCGTCTGTAAATACGAATAAAAGTCTAGTTGGTTCAGCCACAGAAAAAGTCAGCAGCCTTCCTGCTAGCCATGATTGGCTAAGATAATGAGTGGGCTGGACATGCCGAGAGATGAGTTTGGTGTGATGGACTACTTTCTGGAGGGCGATCGTGCCATGCTGACTCTCTCTCTGACTCTGAAAATGAATCAGTCTGCCGTGAAGCTTTCATCCATGTATACGGGTAAGAATCTAAGATCGAACCTGTTTGTCATAGCTAGCGAACGTTAACTAATCCGTTTGTATTGCTAGTTAAAGCTTGCTGTTAGCTGGTCAGCTGGAGTTAGATGGCTGGCTTGCTAACGTTACTCTGTCTATTGGGATTTTAGTTAATTTTTTACATTTTGCTACATAAGACCGAATACATAATGTTTTTATTAACATTTTGTTGGCTTTATAATCGTGAGAGAAATGTAACTATCTTGTAGCTTACAAGGTTAGCTGACTTTTCTCAAAACGACCATCCATTGTGGCTAGCTACTTCTTGTCTTTCATGCTAGCCTGCACAGCCAAATATCACGCCAGAAAAATCAACATTTAAAAAATATTGATATGCCCAGCATTGTAAACTGTTTCTCCCCTCTTTCTGAAGCTTCAGCTCATCTCTAAATAACAGAGAAATGTAGTGTAAACCAGCCTGCTGCAAACGTTAAATGTTCTGTCACCAGTGCTTGTTTTGTTGAAATGTTTAGTCCTCACGCACTCTTACTCGTATGGTACTAATCTGGTTAGCAAGGCATTTGATTGGTGGACTTGTTGCGAGGGCATCACTGATTTACACCAGGTTCCCACCCCTCATTAACTGATTTCTGCATGGAACTTATCTCAGTTCACTGGTTACGATGGCAACACCCATCCGTAGCACGCGCTCCAGCAGGTGTATCTCACTGATCATCCCTAAAGCCAACACCTAATTTGGCCGCCTTTCGTTCCAGTTCTCTGCTGCCTGTGACTGGAACGAATTGCAAAAATCGCTGAAGTTGGAGACTTTTATCTCCCTCACCAACTTCAAACATCTGCTATCTGAGCAGCTAACCGATCGCTGCAGCTGTACATAGTCTATTGGTAAATAGCCCACCCATTTTCACCTACCTCATCCCCATACTGTTTTTATTTATTTTTCTGCTCTTTTGCACACCAATATCTCTACCTGTACATAACCATCTGATCATTTATCACTCCAGTGTTAATCTGCATAATTGTAATTATTTGCCTACCTTCTCATGCCTTTTGCACACAATGTATATATAGACTCCCCTTTTTTCTACTGTGTTATTGACTTGTTAATTGTTTACTCCATGTGTAACTCTGTGTTGTCTGTTCACACTGCTATGCCTTATCTTGGCCAGGTCGCAGTTGCAAATGAGAACTTGTTCTCAACTAGCCTACCTGGTTAAATAAAGGTGAAATAAAAAAAATAAATAAAAAAAGTGAAGCCTGGTTCTCGACGAGGCTAGGTTTGAGGTGATGGCATCTCCCCTATGTCAGGAACCTATATATTCTCCTCAATCCATGTGGGCTGATGTCAGAGGCTTATGCAGGCTGCGGAGGCTCCAAGTCTAAAACTGCAACGGTGTATAAGCCAACCTTAATACAGAAGCCAACCTGCAGGATCCCTACGCCTCACCTGCTTCCGTCATGGCCATTCCAAAAGCAAATGAGAAAGATTCACTTGTTAAATGTCAAGCAATTTCAAAGTGCTGTATGTTTGATAATTAACTTCAGTGAAAGGGGTTGAGCCATTTGAAACAGTTCCAGTACATGACATTTATATTGGCATTTCATCAGATGCTATTATGTACTTTATTTTTTATATTTTTATTTTTTACAGCGGTTGGTTTTAAGATCTAGTGTTCATGTTGAGCTAAAATACTCCCATCAGAAGCTTTTTAACTTGATAAAGACACGTGGCTCACGGTCTTGATAAAGACACGTGGCTCACGGTCTTGATGAAGTGACCAGATCAGAGCTGATGAATTTTCAGTCTTGAGCATTGACAAATTAGACATTTCCACTGCACATTCTTCTCTTCAGGTTTTCCCTTTCCAGGACAAAGTTCTGACATGATCCTAGAAGCAGAGAACATTCCCAGAATAACCCGCAATTTACTCCCTCTGTGTAATGTCAGAGAAAGTTGACAACTCTATTATGGCCATTGGCCACTACGCTAACAGCTATATACTGTATAATGTCAGGCAGTCGACCCATTAAAAGGGCAGATTTTCCACCAGTTTTACTATTGAATATGTCACTGGCGAGAAGGGCCTCATATCAGCCCGTTTCACTTCAACTGCTTTGCCAAAACCTCTCTATTTGGATCATGTATTTAAAGGGCCAGTGCAATCTAAATGCATACTGTATTATTCTCATGTGTTTTGTATCCTATTGTACAACCGCTGATAAACAGATTTTTTTTCCCTTAGGGTTATTTCCTGATAGTTGCTGGTTGAAATTACAATCTACACAGGAACTTCTAATCTGCAGGTTTTGCATGTGTGGAATTTCAGCTTGCCTGGTGACATCACCTGGTGGTAGATAAGTTAAAGGTCCAATGCAGCCATTTATATCTCAATATCAAATCATTTCTGGGTAGCAATTAAGTACCATACTGTGCTTGTTTTAAATTTAAAAAATGGTCAAAACAAATTGCTTCTTAGTAAAATGGCAATTACTCAAACAATAATTTTGCTAGGACTGTCTGTGTGGTCTGAGAGAGGAGGAGAAAACTGAACTAGCTGTTATTGGCAGAGCAGTTTGGCACTTTCTTTCTGTCACCAGGCAGTCCAAAACTCCACCCCACCAAACAGGCTGAAATTTCACTAAACACTACTTACACTAAAAGGGCATATCATAATTTAACCACTTTCACAGTATTATTCCAACCTCGTAGTGTGGAAATATATATAAAACACACAGGAAAATCATGTTTTTTGCTAGCACTGGTTCTTAATAGACCAATATGTTCCAAACCTGTCTGCTAATAACGGTTCATTTAGTTTTCCCCTTCCCACCCAAGCCTCTCCCAGAAGTCATTGCAAAAATCTTGCTTGGGAATTGTTTTTGTTGCAAAAAAAGGAAGCTATTTTTGTTTCTTTTTGACAATATTTAATGGAAAGCTATTACTAAGGTACTAAATTGTTACCCATAAATGATTTAATATTGATATGAAAACAGCTGCATTGGGCCTTTTTTTTTTAACTCCCAGCTGCTCATACCTTCCTCACAGTTGTTGATATGACGAGCTAGTTTGACCTTCAGAAATGGTTGGTATTCATGAAATGCAGTACATTGATAATACTTGAACAGTGATTTTTTTTTGAAAGCGGAGCATCACGAGCTGTAGCATGATGAACGTGATGACACTGCACTTAGGGCTATTGCTCCCTCCAGACATTGCATTGCAGTCCAATGCCTTTGATAAAAGCACACATTTCTACCTCAGAGCAGTAAAGTCCTGCTTGCACTACATGAATCATAACTGAGATTACAACTAAGGGGGAATTTATTTTACTAACCTGTTGGGTGTGATTTATGTTTCAATTAAAAGCCCTTGTCATAGATCCCTCAACCCAGCTCTCTCCCACTCCTCCCAGTGCTCTATATCCCCATTCCTGTGGCTTTGCGTTATAAGCCATCTTGTGTTTCAAAGAGTTCATGTTTTAAAAGTGCCATTAGCTGGGTCAAAAGGTTCATAGACACATTTTAGGAAAGTAGAGCGTGGTATTTAGCTCACTGGCCCCACCAAAGCATTGTTTTTAAAAGGGCCGCCGAAGGTGATTGAACTTTTTTTTTGTTGCCATTTTCCTCATGCTCATTTCCCTTTCTCTACATGGCTCAATGCATGTTAGCGCCCCAGGTGCATACTGCATTTTGTTTTAAGTTTTATTTGTGTATGCTAAGCCCCCAAGGAAGAGTCTAAATGGAATACATTGAGTTGGAACACATCAGCTTAGCTAACCTCATACACCCCTTGTGCAGGTAAATGCATGCAAATACTGTGACAATCTCTACATTGTATTGTATGCCCCATCCATTGGTTGGAAAGTAAATATGTACTTGGCCTTTTCTATTGTATAGGCCTTTTTTATTTTATATATATATATATATATATATATATATATATTTATCTCTATGCAGTTTTGCCTGTCCTTGAAGACTTGACTCACAGAAATAGTTGAGCTGTTCCAGCTAAGGGTTCTGCTAGAGTGAATGAGTGATTTGAAAGAGAAGTTTACTTGTGTACCACACAATGATACATTGGCTTTTATTGTGCAGGATTCTCTGAGACGTTGGTGCTCAGCTTTGTAGCTTGCTGTTTAAGGTCAACGATACACCGCGGGGCAGTTACTTCACAGATTCAATGTGACAGGACGTTTGTTTTTCCACCAAAGCCAAAGGAGGGAAGGCAAATGTGACAAATGAAACGAGACCTTAGAATAAAATGAGAAACTGATTTTAGTTTGATTTCAAAGGTGAAAGGTGCTTCACTTTTTTTTCCCACACTTGCTATGACTTAATCTATTGCTCAGCACACTGTAGTATTGCAGAAGATTTCCAAGGAGCTGAGATATAACAATTGTGAATGTTAAGCGTTCTAAAATAGGGGAATAGTGCTTTTACAGCCAGGTCTGTTTTTGTGGCTGTGTTGAAGTTCAGGACAGTAGAAGACGGGTGTTTTTGTCTAGGCAGACAACAGAGTGCAACGTCCCGATTTTGAAACAGACTGAACACTGTGTGTGGAGGCCATGAGGCCATCTCACCTCCCACACTACAGGTCAAGGACATCTGCAGACAGGAGTGATAAGGTGGGGGGGTGGGGGGGCTTTTTTTTTTGAAGTGTTAATGAGCTGTTAAGCTATCTGGCCCTCAACGATTGACTCGCCTCAGACGGAATTATTATTTCTTTTCACGAGAAATGTACTCCATCCCCAATACCAAGGCTGTTATTAACATGCTTTTCATGCAGTTAACAGTAACAACCCCCTCATTTGAATGGACGGCAGCATGGTTCTCAGTGACCCCCTGCTCGCCACTCTCTAAAGAGGTGAGTATTTTAATAGGCAGAGTTAATGCAAATCAGCCTTCACGGGAGATGTCGACAGATCCAGTTTGACTCTTTCTGCATAAACCCTATCTTTGAGCATATACCGCTGGTAGTTCCTACTAAGGAATAGGTTGATGCCCTGTTTCTTACCCAATAATCTCCTCCCATTGGTTTTTGGAATGGGGTTTATATGCCTTTCTTCCATAGTGTCAACTTCTCTCCCATTTTTATGGTGTTTTGATCCTTTTCCATATCAGTGACTAAATGCTGTGTGTGTGTGCATTAATTTTATTTATTTATTTTTATTTCACCTTTATTTAACCAGGTAGGCAAGTTGAGAACAAGTTCTCATTTACAATTGCGACCTGGCCAAGATAAAGCAAAGCAGTTCGACACATACAACGACACAGAGTTACACATGGAGTAAAACAAACATACAGTCAATAATACAGTATAAACAAGTCTATATACGATGTGAGCAAATGAGGTGAGATAAGGGAGGTAAAGGCAAAAGGCCATGGTGGCAAAGTAAATACAATATAATGACGGTAGCACTTTTTACATTTTGAAGTAGTTTTCAAATCAAATTTTATTAGTCACAGTTTTACACTTTTAGATGAAGTTGCTTTGCACCAGTGGTAGGCAGCTAGATTCAGCCGCGGGCCGGTTTTGTCCAAGCGAATGGCCGGAAAACAATTATAATCATTTGTACCCTGCAAATTGACCACAACTAAGCCCAAAAATTGATTGTATTTGGGAAATAATTTCGTACCTTGATAACATTGAGTCACAATCACATATGTCAATTTTCTTAATATGTGGGAATACTTGGCAACAGATTTCCTAAATTAAACTACTTTTTAAGCTTACTTCCTGGTGATTTTGGGCTACAACAAAAACAAAACGCCTGTTGCCGACCACTACTTTACACAAGCTCCTTTAATCTTTATACATGTGTAATACTGTAATTACTACAGTAACAGCGCTATTTAATATTATTTGAGGAATTGCTTTGTAGTGGCATAGTAAGGGAGTTGAGCGGTTTTTGCTATTACACATTTGGAATAAGGAATCCCAATTCCTCTGGATTGTAGTTGGCAGTTCCATCTGTGACTTAATATTTATAACAATGTGTTCAGCTGGTTACCTCTCACTCCCATTGCAGTTTATAGCTCCTTTTTTTGTTGTTGATGCCAATGGAATTTATACTTGTGCTATCACCATTGATAGAATTCTGTGTCAAAGGGAAACTTAAGCGATCCCGTGCCTCCTGTTTCCAAGCTCAAACGGAAGCCTGAATCTGCATCCCATATACCATATTCCCTACATTGTACACTACTTATAGTAATCAGATAAAATAAAATGTATATGCGTCTTTCGCTCAAATTGTGTGACGTCCATGAGGCAAATGGTGGTCACACCTGATACTGACGGGTTTTCTGATCCACACCCCTACATTTGTTTTTAAAGGTTTCTGTGACCAACGGATGCATATCTGTATTCCCAGGCATGTGAAATCCATAGATTAGGACCTAATGAATTTATTTCAAATGACTGAATTTCCTTTTCTGAACTGTGTAACTCAGTCAAATCTTTGAAATGGTTGAATGTTGCGTATTTTATATTTTTGTTCCCAGGCAATAGAGTGCCATTTTGGGACACGAACCTGTGACGTGTGACACATTTCCACGTGGACGTTGACTCGGAGGGAACATGACGGCAAGACAGCGAGCTCATAGACCAGGAAACCGGAGGACGGGAGTTGTGAGGGACGGCTGGCGGGGGCGGCACGGCTTTGCCTTTATACCACATGGCATTTTCTCATGGCGTTGTAGAGGGAACCTGACACAGCCCTACTGGGCACTCTGCCCACGGCTGGATGGCTGCCGGATGCTGGCCCTGTCAATACCAGTGATGCAGCATAGCAGATAAACAAGGGTGAAGTGATGTTGATACTTCACTGTGATCATATTAATTCCCCCACTATACACTCACAACATTCTACAATTGCATGTGTTCTTGCGTGAGTACACGCACAGTAAAGTGACAGGAATATCCCACAGAGGGGTGTGTGTGTCTAATTGTTGCTGCTGTCATCCCCCTTAACTTCCCATCCGCTTTAATGAGCCTACAAGGATGCCCTATTGATGAATAGACAACCAGATAAGCTAATGCTGTTCTTCCCAGTGGTGTGATTTGATCATTTGTCAGAGGACCGTGAAGGCAGTTCATCAGCTGCTGTAATCGGTCTAAAACGGGGGAAGCAGCCGATGTGCTGTGCACGCTCGGTAATTCACTCCAGGCAGGATGCATTGTGGGAGCCAGATCACTGCCAATAGTAGGCCAATTGTTATGTTAATGCACCTTTTACATCCGATTTGATTCCAGTCATTTCGATCATCTTGGAATTTCTCACGGGTCCTTTCCATAAAATCCTGCACACTTACAATGTTCACATTAAAATTTGATAACCACCTGAAATGGGAGAAATAAATCACCACCTATGTATGTGAGGCAGAATGGAACATTGATTAAACTGAATTTATTTCCGCCTTTCCGGCTGAAAGAATGAATAACTTTCACCGCGGCTCTGATCACCATTTAATTTCCCTTCTTTATGAACCGCTGCGGCGGCTTGAGTGTTATTTCTGTTCTGGCTTTGTTTTGCTGCTGTATTTGCTTTAGCAAATGAGCCTGTCGTGTTCACTCTCATGGAGAAAATTGGAGCATTCATCTTGTATTCAGCTCTTCCAGGGAGAATCCTAAGTTGACTTCTGTGTTTTGTCCGTGTGTGACCAACATTTCACTTCAGAGATTACATCAACCCACAGAGCCAATGTATAGGCCTTGATTCTGGAGGGTGTGCAGCAGACTCCATTTGATGCTCCAGTCCCCCTTTTTAAGTTGTCAATCCTTTGGGTGTCATTTACATTCAATCGGAGCGTAATTTATGCCCCCAGCCCCGCGCTGTCACGACACGTTATTGATGACCTGTTTTGAACAGCTGATTTTTTTAAACATTTGGATCTGTCTCTCAGCGAGGCTTGTGGCTGCCAAGTAAAATGTTTAGGGTTCTAATAGCCTGTCGCGTTCCGCTGTCAAATAAGACGTCATGTATACAGTACCAGTCACACGTTTGGACACACCTACTCATTCAAGGGTTTTTCTTTTAATAAGGTGCCATTTGGGATGCAAGCAGGGTGAATGAACAGAACAGGAGGAAGTTCCTCAAAGAGTGACCGCTCATAGTCTTCTGGTTGCACGATGTAGACCGATTTTCAATTATTACACATGAAGTAATCTCCCTCTTGTCCACTTGCACTGGTGAGTCGCTTTGGTTTAATGCATTTCATTGGAAGAGGTCTATCTGGGTTATAAGTTGTATGAACTGCCCTGGTGTGACTGTGTTTCTTGCCTTTTATTCCTGGTTTACCTTGAGCCATGCCCTGTTCACACACGCTCAGATTAGCCTGGAGTGATTTTAGATGTTCCTACATTTTGTAGGATATGATTCAAGGACATCCGAGGCGGGCAGAACATCTATAACATTCCTCCCTCATTTCAAATCCCTCTCCAGTCATCCTATTGAGTCGGAGGACACTTGACTCGAGGTCTCGGTCTATCCACACAGCTAATCTCTGCCTTTTAATACCATATCACCACGTGAATAGGTAGGTTTTCGATCTACTTCTGGGTTATATAGTGTATACACCCTGATCCACCCAGTATTACTGTGTGTGTGTGTGTGTGTGTGTGTGTGTGTGTGTGTGTGTTTATTTATATATATATATATATATATATTTTTTTATCTCCAGCATGGACTAGGATACATTCCTCCAGCTTTTGGGGTGTGTTACAGAGTAAAGCACTTTCAGCTTTTGAGCCCTTTCAGAAAGTAAAATGTTTAGGGATCTAATAGCCTTTTGTGTTCTGCTGTCAAGGAAGGCATCATGTATACAGTACCAGTGACAAGTTTGGACACCTTCTCATTCAAGGGTTTTTCTTTCATATTTTCTACATTGTAGAATAATAGTGATGAGATCAAAACTGAGAAATAACACACATGGAATCATGTAGTAACTAAAAAAGTGTTTTATATTTGAGATTCTTCAAAGTAGCCACCCTTTGCCTTGATGACAGCTTTGCACACTCTTGGCATTCTCTCCACCAGCTTCACCTGGAATGCGTTAACAGCAGTCTTGAAGGAGTAATGCTGAGCACTTGTTGGCTTCTTTTCCTTCACTCTTCGGTCCAACTCATCCCAAACCATCTGGGTTGAGGTTGGGTGATTGTGGAGACCAGATCATCTGATGCAGCACTCCATCACTCTCCTTGGTCAAATAGCCCGTACACAGCCTGGAGGTGTGTTTTTGGGTCATTGTCCTGTTGAAAAACAAATGATAGTCCTACTACGCGCAAACCAGATGAGATGGCGTATTGCTGCAGAATGCTGTGGTAGCCATGCTGGTTAAGTGTGGCTCGAATTCTAAATCAATCAGCATCTCCAGCAAAGCACCATCACACCACCACCTCCATGCTTCACAGTGGGAACCACAGATGCAGAGATTATCCGTTCACCTACTATGAGTCTCACAAAGACACAGCGGTTGGAAGGAAAAATCTCAAATTTGGACTCATCAGACCAAAGGACAGATTTTCACTGTATAATATTCATTGCTCTTGTTTCTTGGCCAAAGCAAGTCTCTTATGTTGGTGTCCTTTAGTAGTGGTTTCTTTGCAGCAATTTGACCATGAAGGCCTGATTTCACACAGCTGGTTGAGAGAATGCCAAGAGTGTGCAAAGCTGTCAATCAAGGCAAAGGGTGGCTACTTTGAAGAATACAATATATATTTTGTTTAACACTTTATTATTTTTTTGTTACTACATGATTCCATATGTGTTATTTAAAAAAAAAAATGTCTTCACTATTATTCTACAATGTAGAACATGGTCAAAATAATGAAACCCTTGAATGAGTAGGTGTCAACTTTTGGTGTGTGTGTGAGTGTGAGTCTCACACACACACAGTTGAATTCATACATACACCACAGCCAAATACATTTAAAATCAGTTTTTCACAATTCCTGACATTTATTCCTAGTAAAAATTCTCTGTCTTAGGATCACCGCTTTATTTTCAGAATGTGAAATGTCAGAATAATAGTAGAGTGATTTATTTCAGCTTTTATTTCTTTCATCACATTCCCAGTGGGTCAGAAGTTTACATACACTCAATTAGTATTTGGTAGCATTGCCTTTAAATTGTTTAACTTGGTTCAAACGTTTTGGGTAGCCTTCCACAAGCTTCCCACAATACGTTGGGTGAATTTTGGCCCATTCCTCCTGACAGAGCTGGTGTAACGGCGTCAGGTTTGTAGGCCTCCTTGCTCGCACATGTTTTTTCACTTCTGCCCACACATTTTTTATGGGATTGAGGTCAGGGCTTTGAATGGCCACTCTAATACCTTGACTTTGTTGTCCTTAAGCCATTTTGTCAGAACTTTGGAAAAATGCTTGAGGTCATTGTCCATTTGGAAGACCCATTTGCGACCAAGCTTTAACTTCCTGACTGATGTCTTGAGATGTTGCTTCAATATATCCACGTAATTTTCCAGCCTCATGATGCCATCTATTTTGTGAAGTGCACCAGTCCCTTTTGCAGCAAAGCACCCCCACAACATGATGCTGCTACCCCCGAGCTTCACGGTTGGGATGGTGTTCTTCGGCTTGGAAGCCTCTCACTTTTCCCTCCAAACATAACGATGGTCATTATGATCAAATAGTTATATTTTTGTTTCATTTTGGACATTTCTCCAAAAGTAGGATCTTCGTCTCCAGTTGCAATCTGTAGTCTGGCTTTTTTAATGGTGGTTTTGGAGCAGTGGCTTCTTCCTTGCTGAGCGGCCTTTCAGGCTATGGCGATTTATAGGACTTGTTTTACTGTGGATGTAGATACCTTGTGTACCTGTTTCCTCCAGCATCTTCACAAGGTCCTTTGCTGCTGTTCTGGGATTGATTTGCACTTTTCACACCAAAGTGCGTTCATCTCTAGGAGACAGAACGCATCTCCTTCCTGAGCGGTATGATGGCTGCGTGGTGCCATGGTGCTTATATTTGCATACTATTGTTTGTACAGACGAATGTGGTACCTTCAGGCATTTGGAAGGATGAACCAGACTTGTGGAGGTCTACAATTATTTTTGAGGTCTTGGCTGATTTTCATTTGATTTTCCATTGATGTCAAGCAAAGAAGCATTGAGTTTGAAGGTAGGCATTGAAATACATCCACAGGTACACCTCCAATTGACTCAAATTATGTCAATTAGCCTATCAGAAGCATCTAAAGCCATGACATCATTTTCATTTTCCAAGCTTTTAAAAGGCGCAGTCAAGTTAATGTATGTAAACGTCTGACCCACTGGAATTGTGATACAGTGAATTATAAGTTAAATAATCTGTCTGTAAACAATTGTTGGATAATTGGCTTGTGTCATGCTCAAAGTAGACGTCCTAACCGACTTGCCAAAACTATAGTTTGTTAACAAGAACTGTGTGGAGTGGTTGAAAAACGAGTTTTAATGACTCCAACCTAAGTGTATGTAAACTTCCAACTTCAACTGTATATGCATATATTTCAAGAGATGGGCAAAAGGAGGTGTGTGTGTACATACAATGCCTCTTTTTTTGCCCTCTCGAATCTTTGAAGTGAGGTTAATCTCAGTAGAATTCATGTCATTGTACTTGGAGAACAAAATTGTGTGACAAGAAATTGTTTCTGCAGGGGTTGTGTGTGTGGGTGCTCTAGGGCCTAGGCCATGTTGTGAAGTATGTGAGGCTCCCTTTAACTTGTTTGTGTATAACACATGCTTTAAAACCAAATTACATCAGCTACTGTAGTTTAGTTTTGACTATAGTCAGCAGTCTAAGCATATCTGCTTTGTCTCTAATAGTTTGGGCTGGGACTTTTACTACTTGGTAAGAAATATGTTGCGTTCTTGATGGTTTTTTTTGGCCCGCCGTAGAATTACAATTCATGTCTGTTATTTTTTGGGGGGGTTTGTTTATCAGCACTGAAATATGGTATCGACCACACTTAGTGAGGTCTGAAAAGGCAGCCAGAGACCGCATATCACCTTTTTATTTAGCGAAGTCAATATGCTATTTGAACGAGGCAATTAAGCATTGTAGGTGTTTAGGGACATTGCCATGGCTACTTTGTGCTGTGTAATGGAAGTCTGGTTCCCTACGAGCTCTTTATTGCACATGGCCAAGGCATCGATCAGTAGTATTCTAGTGGAGTTAATTATGCCCTTTGTTTTCCACCCTCATGCCGGCTTAAGAAGTCCAGAGGAACCAATGATTGGGGGGCCAAGAGTTTTTTTAATGGAATGTTATACTTGGACCAGTATAACCCATTTATTAGGCCTTCTGCATATTGTACGATCAGCTTTAGTTTTTGCCATGTGGCGTAGGTAGACCTGTACGAGGGTTGCTGGTCCAATGATCAAATGAATAATTGTGTATATCTCAAATGTGGTAAAAGTAAAAATCCCTTACCTAGTTTCGTAGTGCTCCCCTTACTTTGACCACATTGTGGTAGGCTTTCATTCCAAATTCTGCGAGTAGCTAGCTCGAGTCCGCTCACATCTCTATTTGAGAAGTTTGATTTCCCAGGCTTTATGTTTGAAGACCGAGCAATGGGCATCTGAACTGCTACTCTGCTGAGACTGCCTGCCTCTGAAGTTCAGGCTAATGTGTAATTATATCTGAGCTCTGGTTTTCCCTTCCACGTTTTTTTTTTGTTCAACACTTGTGACTTGGTTAATTTGGGTGTCAATCAGCCTTATGAAGCCTTCTTCTCCACAGTTCTTCTCTTCCCTCGTGTTGACTGATGCTATAATGGGTATTATTACCCTAAGCCACATTACGTTCAGTCTCATGACCAGAAGGGTTGTCTACTCTTTGTAGATGGGGAAATGGGAGATTAAGGAATGTGTCTGTCTGACAATCTGTTCGATTTTCTTTTCTCTGCTCCCTGGGGAAGATGCCGTGCATGGCAGGGGCCACAGGTCAGTTGTCATGAGAAACTGAAATGTGATGAAGTAATTAGTCTCTACTGTGGACTTCTTTTGAAGGTGCAGTCCAACTTGATTTTCCTGTGTTTTATATCATATTGTACAACAGCTGAGAGAACTAACAGTTTAAAACAGTCCTAGCAAAAGTCTTGCTCGAGAAATAGTTTATTGCTAAATAGCAGTTTGTCAATTTTTTTTTAATGTAAATCTATTTCAGTAAAGTTGTAATTGTTACCCAGAAATTATTTGATATTGATATAAAAATATCTTCATTGTGCCTTTTTTTTTTCTCTCTCCAATTTCGTGGTATCCAATTGTTTAGTAGCTATCTTGTCTCATCGCTACAACTCCCGTAAGGGCTCGGAAGAGACGGAGGTTGAAAGTCATGCATCCTCCGATACACAACCCAACCAAGCCGCACTGCTTCTTAACACAGCGTGCATCCAACCCGGAAGCCAGCCGCACCAATGTGTCGGAGGAAACACCGTGCACCTGGCAACCTTGGTTCACGCGCACTGCGCCCGGCCCGCCATAGTAGTCGCTGGTGCGCGATGAGACAAGGATATCCCTACCGGCCAAACCCTCCTTAACCCGGACGACGCTAGGCCAATTGTGCGTCGCCCCACGGACCTCCCGGTCGCGGCCGGTTACGACAGAGCCTGGGCGCGAACCTAGAGTCTCTGGTGGCACAGCTGGTGCTGCAGTACAGCGCCCTTAACCACTGTGCCAGCCGGGAGGCCCCATTGTGCCTTTTTAAAGACATGTTCCGGACTTTGGCCACTACTAAGAATTTGAAACCTCCCGCTTTGGGCCAGATGTGTCCGTGTAGTTCATACCTGCATAATCTGTAAGGAGATTTACAGTTTTTCTGGAAACTGCTGTGCTATTTTCCTTTCATTTCCCCCACGTAGGCCAGTGCCCTAACCGTTTGAGTCACAATGAGCTTCATCCCTTCACCATTTGAGTGACAGCAAGATGCACACACAGCCGAGAGCGAGCAATGTGGTGCACATATATGCACATATGTGACGTAGTACGCAATTTTAGGGGATCACCTTTGGCTCGTGAGTGCTACTTTCAGAACTACTGACTAAAAAGTCTACAAAAGCACCGGAGAATCTCTTTTTTTAAAGAGGCTTCTGCAGCCAGATAAACTATCATGCAGAGGATTTGAAAGTCACCCATTGATGTCTAGACCGGGGTTGAAGGGCGGGAACCCGGTTACTGAGATTTACCGCCCAAAACCACTCCCTTTTCCCAGGATAAATAACTGTAAAAGCGGTAAATTATAATAAATTATTTATATGAATAGCATGACGGGAAATGGAACAGTTAAATGATGTAAATCTGGATTCTCTACGGCTTTCGTTCTGGTCACTGCATTGATGAATCATCAACGCTTAAGGTGGGGACCGACAGCCCATCTCAGTATGTAGGCCTTTCATCTCATGGTAACTTCTTATTTTATTTTATTTTGTGGCAAGTGTACTGTAATTTGCTGCAGCATAGCCTATGCTAATGTGATATAAGGAACGGATGCACGTTTAATTGACACATTTCCATCTGGCTTTCGGGGGTCACGTTTTTTTAAATTGTAAAGTTGTTATTTATTGCAGCTGCAGAGATTTACAACACTCCTACATCATTGCTTTAAATACGTGCCCGAGCGAACAGTCTCGCAGCCTTTCTCTCCATCAATTTCATTCAAATTGCATCCAAAATAGATGTTCTTCTTCAATATTGATGTTTGTGTGTGTGTGTCCTAGCCTAACTCTTTCAGGTAATACTTTCAATGCAGTATTAGCCTTTATATTTAGCTAATTCATGATGGGTTATGCCTAATAAGCTTTTAACTTATAGCTTCTCTCTCTTGCGCAATACGCGCACACACCTGTGTTCCGATGTCCTCTCCTAAAAAAAAAAAAATACTCCTTATCTCTTCTACTCCCATGCAGGAAAATCTAGAATAGCTTGCTGGACATAATGGTTGAAATATTTCTTATACCAATAGACTATTCGAAGAGGGACCCAAGCTCTTGTTTGATGAATGTTAAATACGGCAGCCAAATGAGCTCGCGGGTGGTTTGAAAGAAGCCTATAGCTGTTCCTTATTCAGACCCATAACCATTCAATCCTCATGAGAAGAAGTGAAAGCCTTCTGCATCACGTTATAGTCCTATATTATTCAAGCATGTCATTAAAATGATGAAGACAAGGACAATGACATTTTACTTCATTTAACTGTTGAAAGCGAGGAAGGACTGAAGTAACACTAGAGAAAGAGGAGTTAAGCTAATAACATTAGGGGAAATATTATGATAAATGTAAACCAAATTCACTAGCCTATTCTTTTAACTTTAGGCTGCATGTGCTGCACCAGAATCGCATGTTCTCTCCTTGTTTTATGAACGAGGCTCGTAATTCCAGTCCGTATAATCCAATAAAGTACAGTAATACAGTTCACTCTTTTTTTTTTCCCATAACTTTACCCAAGAGAGCATAGCTACATCTATGTACTTTTTATGTTTTTCTGTTGTGCAGTTGCCTATATAGCGTATGTATTGGATAGGGCTCATTTAAATGTATTTAATCGGGCTCAGGTTGCATCAGCCTTGAATGTTCTAATCAAATCCAAATCCACACAGGCCTACAGTGGCTTGCGAGAATATTCACCCCCTTGGCATTTTTCCTATTTTGTTGCCTTACAACAACCCCCCGCCAAAAAAATCTATTTTAATTCTAGGTTGTATCATTTGATTTACACAACATGCCTAACCACTTTGAATACGCAAAACAATTTAGGGGTGAAACAAACAAGAAATAAGACAAAAACGGAACTTGAACGTGCATACCTATTCACCCCCTCAAAGTCAATACTTTGTAGAGCCACCATTTGCAGCAATTAAAGCTGCAAGTATCTTGGGGTATGTCTCTATAAGCTTGGCACATCTAGCCACTGGGATTTTTGCCCATTCCTCAAGGCAAAACTGCTCCAGCTCCAAGTTGGATGGGTTCTGCGGGTGTACAGCAAACCTTAAGTCATACCACAGATTCTCAATTGGATTGAGTTCTGGGCTTTGACTAGGCCATTCCAAGATATTTAAATGTTTCTCCTTAAACCACTCAAGTGTTGCTTTAGCAGTATACTTAGGGTCGTTGTCCTGCTGGAAGGTGAACCTCCTTCTCAGTCTAAAAGTCTGAAACAGGTTTCCCTCAAGGATTTCCCTGTATTTAGCGCCATCCATCATTCTCTCAATTCTGCCCAGTTTCCCAGTCCCTGCCTATGGAAAAACATCTCCACAGCATGATGTTGCCACCACTATGCTTCACTGGGGTGATGAGAGGTTTTGGGTTTGCACCAGACATAGCGTTTTCCTTGGCCTTTCCTTCCATGGCCAAACAGATACATTTTAGTCTAATCTGACCAGAGTACCTTCTTCCATATGTTTAAGGAGTCTCCCACATGCCTTTTGGTAAACACCAAATATGTTTTGCTTTATTTTTTTTTAAGCAATGTCTTTTTTCTGGCCACACTTCCGTAAAACCCAGCTCTGTGAAGTGTACAGTTTAAAGTGGTCCTATGGATAGATACTCCAATCTCCGCTGTGGTGCTTTGCAGCTCCTTCAGGGTTATCTTTGGTCTCTTTGATGCCTTTCTGATTAATGCCCTCTTTGCCATGTCCATGAGTTTTGGTGGGCGGCCCTCTCTTGGCAGGTTTGTTGTGGTGCAATATTCGTTCCCTTTTTTAAATAATGGATTTAATGGTGCTCCGTGGAATGTTCAAAGTTTTTGATATTTTTTAAATAATCCAACCCTGAACTTCTCCACAACTTTGTCCCTGACCTGTTTTGAGAGCTCCTTGGTCTTCATAATGCTGCTTGCTTGCACCTTGCTTAGTCCCCAGAGTCTGCAACACCACTATCAGAACAGGGACTTTTTTTTAAATAAAAAAATGTATTGCACATTTACATAAGTATTCAGTCCCTTTACTCTGTACTTTGTTGAAGCACCTTTGGCAGCGATTACAGCCATGTCTTCTTTAATATGATGCTACAAGCTTGGCACACCTGTATTTGTGGAGTTTCTCCCACTCTTCTCTGCAGATCCTCTCAAGCTCTGTCAAGTTGGATGGGGAGTGCCACACAGCTATTTTCAGTTCTATCCAGAGATGTTCAATCGGGTTCAAGTCTGGGCTCTAGCTGAGCCACTCTAGGACATTCAGAGATTTGTCCCGAAGCCACTCCTGCGTTGTCTTGGCTGTGTGGTTAGGGTCATTGTCCTTTTGGAAGGTGAATCTTTGCCCCAGTCTGAGGTCCTGAGTGCTCTGGAGCAGGTTTTCATCAAGGATCTCTCTGTACATTGCTCTGTTCATCTTTCCCTCAATCCTGACTAGTCTCACAGTAGCTGCCACTGAAAAACTTTCCCACAGCATGATGCTGCCACCACTGTGCTTCGCCGTAGGGATGGTGCCAGGTTTCCTCCAGGCATGTCAATTGGAATTCAGGGCAGAGTTCAATCTTAGTTTCATCAGACCAGAGAATCTCGTTCCTCATAGTCTGAAAGTCCTTCAATTGCCTTTTGGCAAACTCCAAAAGGGTTGTCATGTGTCTTTTACTGAGGAGTGGCTTCTGTCTAGCCACTCTACCATTAAGGCCTGATTGGTGGAGTGCTGTAGAGATGGTTGTCCTTCTGGAAGGTTCTCCCATCTCCACAGAGGAGCTCTGTCAGTGAAACCGTCGGATTCTTGGTCACCTCCCTGACCAAGGTCGTTCTCCTTTGATTGCTCAATTTGTACGGGCGGCTAGCTCTAGAGGAAGAGTCTTGGTGGTTCCAAACTTCTTCCATTGAAGAATGTTGGAGGCCACTGACCTTCAATGCTGCAGACCGTTTTTGTTACCATTTCCCAGATCTGTGCCTCAACACAATCCTTTCTTGGAGCTCTACTGACAATTCATTAGACCTCATGGCTTGGTATTTGCTCTGACATGCACTGTCAACTGTGGGACCTTTTTTATATAGACAGGTGTGCCTTTCCAAATCATGTCCAGTCAACATAATTAACCACAGGTGGTCTCCAAGGATGATCAAGGGAAACACGATGCACCTGAGCTGAATTTCAAGTCTCATAGCCAAGGGTCTGAATACTTATGTCAACAACATATTTCTGTTTTTTAGTTTGAATAAATTTGCCAAATTCTAAAAACCTGTTTTTCAGTGTTGGCTATTGTGTGTAGTTTGAGGGGGAAAAAACATTTTAATTTTAGAATAAGGCTGTATCGTAACTGTGGAAAAATTCAAGAGGTCCCGACTTTCCAGTTGCGCTGTATATGCTTTTGAATCATACTTCCGGTTTTGGCAGGAAATACCGGGTTACCCGGCAGAAAAGGGATTTTATTCATGGTATGGAACATTTTGTAAAATCCTGGGAAAATATTAAACCCTAGTCTAGACCATTTACATCTTCTCCACTGATCTGCTAGACTACTTTTCAACCTTTTTTCATTTGAACCCCTTCCCACCACATTGACTGTTCCCTGCTGCGGTACACAGACACAATTCTGCTGCTCGATTGCTTGGAAGAGTAACTGGAATATGAGGTCACTGACTGGACTACTAGACCATGTGACCTGGTTGGCGTTGGCGGGAGTCCGGGTGGGGTCATATGCGAAGCGGTTTCTTGGCAGAGCTGGAGATGCCGTGGATTTTAATTATTTGGAAATAGGATTTGGATTTGTCTTGTCAAGGCTGCTTAGCCGAGCAGCCAGTTGGTAGCTTGTTAATAACGTTTTACAGATGCTCGTTGTTTTGCTGATTCCTTGACCCTTGCGTGTACTTCCAGCTCTAGTTTATATCCTGTGCCCAGTAGATGGCAGGGAGAGGTCAGATTAGTCCAGTGTTATGGCCAGAAGAAATGGATAACCTGAATATGGGTTAGTTGTCTCTGTGTGTGTGCCTGTGTTTTCTGCTTGTGAAATGGGGGGGATGTCATCTAGGGAAAGCTCCTTACTCCAGACAGATTTAATGTTGTGATGGTGTGTTTTCTGCTTGTGCAATGGGGGGGGGGGGGGGATGTCATCTAGAGAGAGCTCCTTACTCCAGACAGATTTAATGTTGTGATGGTGTGTTTTCACTCTCACACAAGGTGCAATAATCCTCCCTAAATATTGACACTCAAGTCCCACTGAAAGTTCTAGTAGTCTGTCTGTCTGTCTTATTGACCGTGTTTGTCTTGGGCATAACCAGAGGAAAGGACCAGGTTCATAATGACATGGGCCCATCTTTTTGTTCTGAGTGACTTAACCTGGATCCTGTGAAGTCCTGGTAGTGTCCTGGAGGCATTATCCTAATTACGGTCTTTAAAGCAGCGCTGATTGCCTTTGACTCCCTTTGCATCTTGGTTACTTGGCAGGCAGCCTCTAGCTTTACTTTGAAACTACCAGATGCCAAACAACCCTACAGAGACCTGATGCATGGGAGCTTTTCACAAGCCTCCAGTTCATATTTTCCTTTTTTCCCCCCGCCTCTCGTTTTGAAGGAAAACAACGGAGGTGATCCTGAAGAACTTGCCGGGGCAGCAGCGCTGCTCTAACATCCAGGTGGTGGTGGAGGTAGTAGTGTGCTGCAGAGTTGTGGTATGTCTAACACACTCTGGCGACTGATCTTAGTTATGGAGAACCCTGAGCTGAGAGGGGTTAAGTAGTCCTGTCCCAGGTAGGATGGGGGGATTTCAGTAAGCTAATATACAACTTTCCTTTTTTTCTTTAGGCGGTCGTAGATTTGTTTTGTGGAAGCATATTGGTTTTCTGAGTGTGTGTTTTCTTCACTCTGGTTAGTGGGAAGTTTTCCAACTTTGATTTTTCTGCAGAAGAAAATGTGTCATGACGTATCTTGTTGCATCACTTCTGTCTTCCTGCGTGTATCAGTCTGAATATCTGTGTGTAGAAGAGTTATGTTACATGTTGTCTGTAAAAAAAGGTAATACTATAATGTCATACTATCCAGGGGGTTCCATGAAGAGGCCATTCCATACTTTGTGACAAAAGCAGACTTGTTTTTCTCAATGACTGAGATATGCCTGCTGAATGGCGTTCTTTTGAATCGTTTCGGAGTACTGTGTAAATAAAGGGTATCAACAGAAACTTAGTGAGCCCTGACTACCTTTTTGTTTTTTTCGCTTGTTTTTGTAACCATCTTTACTTGGCAAGGAAGAGCACACTCAGTTTGGAACTGTGATGCTCTAGATTCCTGTCTCTGCTCAATGTTATGGGAACTAAAGGCAAGAGACTCCTTGAGGCCAAATAGTACCACTGTATAACAACTAGGAAAACCCATTTTTGTTCCTCCCTGCTACATTACAAAGTATATGTATGTATTGTGAGGTGTAAAGCCTATGACCCTGCTACCAGCATGCTTGCAATAATAATAATATCCACAGTCTGCCACCCAATAACGCACATGTGATCCGATCTGCTTCGACCTTGAAATACCCAGAACACCGGGTTCAGATATCGTCCGACTATCTCGGGGACCTCCCAGACTGGCTAGTTTTCCCCGGACAGGAGTTTCCCCATCAGAGCCTATGTCTACTGTAAACAGCCCAATGGTGTGCGTTCTGTTGGCTTGGCTGGCAGCCTGCGTTAAATGATTCCTGTACAGGGGTTGTGGTGTGTATGCACATCCAGTGCTGTACTGTACTCCATCGCCTCAATAATGCATGGCATTGTTGGCATAATATGCCAGCAGAACAAATCCACCAATCACCAGCTGACTGCCATAATGAATAAGGCATATAAAAAGAGACAGTTCCATGGAGGTCTTATTGAGTTATGCTGGGAGGGTTGGAGCTCTTGGCGGTGTAAATAAGGACACGGTTTAATGACTCTCCCCAGTAGCCAATATCCAGACTGCGATTTTGCGTCGAGGAGATTTGAGATGGACTCACAATCAAATCAAAGTTTTATTGGTTGCGTACACGGATTTACAGATCTTATCGCAGGTGCAGTGAAAGGCTTGTGTGTCTAGCTCCAACAGTGTAGTAATACCGAGCAATAAAAAATAAAAACAATTTGCACACAATCCAAAGAAATAATTAAGAAATAGACCTACCATTACCTCAGACGCTATCAGCATCCGAAATGACACCCTATTCCCTATTTAGTATACTACTTTTGATCAGAGCCCGTGGAGCACTTCAGCATAGGGCACTTTACTATGCATTGCACTATATAGGGAATAGGGTGTAATTTGGGTTCCATACCTCCAATATGCTCCCGTTCTGTCGAGGGACTGGATCGACTGTAGCATTCAGACCAGATGACAGCAGCAGTGGAGGTTTTGAAGAAGCAGTAAAAGTCCTTGTGACATCCCTGTTTCCCCAATGGCACCCCCTCATTATACCTCAGCCTGTTGTCTTATCTCAGCCTGACATCAATGCGGCAGCCCTGAGAGCCCTCAGCCCGGCTACGGCTCAGGTGCTTAAACAGGCTCCTTCACATAAAAATGGATCAGAAACTGCCTCCCCATGCAGTCCTCTGGCGCTTGGCCTGTCATCGGGCCATAACTACTTTTACACGTTCACTCCTGACGCCCAGGAGCAAGGGAAGAAGAACAAAGTATCTCCTCCGTACGCCTGCTGACGTGCATTTTACTCTGTTCCCGAGGTACGCGGTAGGATTTGTGTGTTTTCTTGGAATTGGGTGAAAGTCACGTTTCCTTTTTGGACTTAAAGATTTCGTGTGTTTTTCGAGTTTGTGTTTTTTTACGAGTCTGTATACAGTCGTCACTGAAGTTGTTTATTGCCTCAGGGCCATACGGAATTGACTCAGTGTCGCTGACTGTCTGTGGATTGCTCCAGCTGGCATGGGTAGGTGTGTATTAGTCTTCTGTTTTTGAGCGGGAGAGAGAGAGGGAATATATCGTGGGATCTGTACAAGCTTGTGTGTATTATTGTCTCTGTCTACTGTGCCTATGGTGTGGGGATGCCATTGGTTGGGTCATGTGTACACAAGCTTAACACATGTATGTATCAGAGGAGTTTATTGGGTGACCAAAGTGTCTGTCTGTCTGCAGGAGGAATGCCAGCTCCTGAGCAGAGCCCAGCGACGGAGGAGGGGCTTCTGCTGACCGTCAGAGAGGGAGCCCAACTCCCCGACCGGAACATGGAGGCCGACAGCACCGCCAACAACATCCTGGCCTCCGTCAAAGAGCAGGTACTGGAAGCTCCATAGCACCCTGTCGTACTGTTTCACTGCCCAAATACCTTCTTTTTTTTTGTCACACCCGTATCATTCCCTGCCAAAGAGCAGGTACACAACCCTCTGTGTCGCGGCTCGAGAAGATGGACATGCTGTACTTTATCTCTGCACTCTTACACAACCACACTGTTACTATCTCATTAAGCTACTGAAGGGCTGCCCCCCGATTTACTGTAGAAAATGCCTTCTCAAGAGGTTGTGGTTTTTACATTTGACATTTTTCACCTGACTTTCTTTGCGACGAGAGGCTGTATTTACTTTTTGGGGACACAGCGAAAAATGGCTAAGAATGCTCTGACTTCTTGACAGGTAGTCCTAGCTGACGGTAGGCTGGAAATGGTGACTAAGTTGTGCCCAGCCCGTGCAGTGCGTTCACAATCGAGAGATCCATGTAGTGCGACCCGAGCGATGAGCCATCTGTATAAGGACACGCTCTGACTCACACCCCTCGCTCCGTCTCTCGCTCCGTCCATGGCAGCGCTCCACACTCCCGTTGTTTACCCAAGTCAACAGAAAGGCGGGTTCCATTGGAGAGCACCTGTCGATGTCACTTCCTTCCCCTGTTCTGCCGCTCCTCCTTGGCGTTAGTCAGGACAGGCAGGCAGTAAGTCGGGAGAGCGAGTGAGAAAGAGAGGGGTGAGACATGCCTTTTTAAAGTAATTCTTGTTTGGGATTGGGGAGAGTAAGTTGATCCGTCCTGACAGAGTTTTTAAAGGTAGTTGGAGAGACTAGTTGACGAGCGGTGAAGTTGGGAGGAAGCTAGGTTCCTCATGGATGTCACAGTCTTTGCTGGGATGGTAGTTATTTACCTGGTCCATACGCTAGAAATCCCCCCCCCCCTCTCTTTTTTTTAAACTTCTCCCGGTACTACTTCACCCCACTCTGCCCAATGCCCAAACAAGGACAGGCTGGTCAAGATTTCTTTGGTTGCGTTCGCTGTTAATTTGTTAATTTCATCTTTCAAAGCCACCATTTCACCTCTTTCAGCCACCACTTCAGCTTATCACAGCCACCACTTCAGCTTATCACAGCCACCACTTCAGCTTATCACAGCCACAACTTCAGCTTATCACAGCCACCACTTCAGCTTATCACAGCCACCGCTTCAGCTTATCACAGCCACCGCTTCAGCTTATCACAGCCACCGCTTCAGCTTATCACAGCCACCGCTTCAGCTTATCACAGCCACCGCTTCAGCTTATCACAGCCTACTCTTTTTACTCCGCTCTTTCACACTCCTCTCACTCAGACTTGAGGGTTTTTCTCTCCTTACAACAAGTTTTTCAAATTAACTTTACACGCTCTCTTTCTCTCTCATATTTATCATTGTGCAAAGAATGTGTTTAGCTGAAGGGGTTCCATCTAGAGTGGAGTGGAACTGGAGACTGGTGGGAAGCCAAAGAATGTTACTCAGCCAGTCAACTTCCCCTTTTGTGTGAATTCAGCAATAATGAGAGAGCCCGAGTCTTTGAATGCCTTCTCTGCCACATTATTGCTAATGTTATCCCTGTGAATATGTAATAAGCACCGGAGTGTGGCATTGTGGGCTTAAGACAATAACACAGTCATTATATGCAATGAAACTCTGCATTCATCTGCGCTCACTCTGTGTTTTTAGTTAGACACAGTGAACCCGGACAGGGGAATGTGGGCCTTTTTCTCAAAGCGAAAGCTTAGGCTACCATTTTTAAGTTAGTAAATGGAAAATGTGTGAGTGCGAAGAGAAAGGTACTCCTACTCGTGATGTGTATGGGGAACGTTGGCTGACTCCGCGTAGCCCTCTACTAGGGGGTGTTGTACATGGCTGAAGGCTAGAATAATCCCCTGCAATAATGAAAAGCAGGAAAAGAGGAGGAAGTTGCTGTCTGCTTTCATCCAGACTCCTCCGGAGCAGCCTAGTTTATGATTTAATCACCGCATCCTGGCCTGGCCTTGGAGACACAGGGTGTAACCAAGTCAACAACCAGAGAGGAATTCTTCAAGTTGTAATGTAGCCTAGTCGTTTACAACTGGGCCTATTCGAAGCTGCTGGGGAAACGACTGTCTGATTTGGATGGAGGGAGGGGGGGGGGACAAAGGGACGTAGGGTAGTCCCTTCTACTAACTAGGTCCTGTTGGGGCCCGGCCTAGCCGCTAGTCTTCCATTAGTCCTGGTCTATGGGTCCTGGTCAAAAGTAGTGCACTACATGGGGAATGAGGTGCCATTTGGGATGCAGACCGTGCCCCAGTAGAGTGTCCCTCACTGAATACTGAGTGGTGTGGTGCCATTCACAGGAGACGAGGAGACAGTTGAGCTGAGCATGCATTCTATAGTGTTTTACATATCAATCTACACACAATACCCAATAATGATAAAGTGAAAGCAGTTTTTTGGGAATGTATTAAAAAAAAAAAAAACGGGTACCTTATTTACTTACATAAGTATTCAGACCCTTGGCTATGAGATTTTGAATTTGAGCTCAGGTGCATCCTGTTTCCGTTGATTATCCTTGACATGTTTCTACAACTTGATTCGAGTCCACCTGTGGTAAATTCAATTGATTGGACATGATTTGGAAAGGTGCATACCTGTAAATATAAGGTCCCACAGTTGACAGTGCATGTCAGAGCAAAAACCAAGCCATGAGGTCGAAGGAATTGTCCGTAGAGCTCCAAGACAGGATTCTGTCGAGGCACAGATCTGGGGAAGGGTACCAAAATATGTCTCCAGCATTGTAGGTCCCCAAGAACACAGTGGCCTCCATCATTCTTAAATGGAAGAAGTCTGGAACCACCAAGACTCTTCCTAGAGCTGGCTGCCTGGCCAAACTGAGCAATCGGGGGAGAAGGGCCTTGGTCATGGAGGTGACCAAGAACCCGATGAGCACCCTGACAGAGCTTCAGTTCCTCTGTGGAAATGGGAGAACCTTCCAGAAGGACAACCATCTCTGCAGCACTCTACCAGTCATGCCTTTTATGGTGAAGTTGCCAAACGGAAGCCACTCCTCAGTAAAAGGCACATGACACCCCACTTGGAGTTTGCCAAAGGTTTATGATTTACAATGACGGCCTACCGAAAGGCAAAAGGCCTCCTGCGGGGGCGGGGCACACATCATGACAAGAGAGACAACACTACATAAAGAGAGACCTAAGACGACAACACATGGCAGCAACACCACATGACAACAACATGGTAGTAACGTAACATGGTAGCAGCACAAAACATTATTGGGCACAGACAACAGCACGAAGGCAAGAAGGTAGAGACAACAATACATCACACAAAGCAGCCACAACTGTCAGTAAGAGTGTCCATGATTGAGTCTTTATGAATGAAGAGTTTTTTTTGCAGCTTGTTCCAGTCGCTAGCTGCAGCGAACTGAAAAGAGGAGCGACCCAGGGATGTGTGTGCTTTGGGGAACTTTAACAGAATGTGACTGGCAGAACAGGTATTGCATGTGGAGGATTAGGGCTGCAGTATTAATCTCAGATAAAGTGGAGTGAGGCCTAAGAGGGTTTTATAAATATGCATCAACCAGTGGGTCTTGCGACGGGTGTACAGAGATGACTAGTTTACAGAGGAGTATAGAGTGCAGTGATGCATCTTCTAAAGAGCATTGTAGGCAAATCTGATGGCCGAATGGTAAAGAACATCCTGCCGCTCGAGAGCACCCTTACCTGGCCATCTATAAATTTACATCTCCGTAATCTAGCATGGGTAGGATGGTAATCTGAATCTGGGTTAGTTTGGCAGCTGGGGTGAAAGAGGAGCCATTACAATAGAGGAAACCAAGTCTAGATTTAACTTTAGCCTGCAGCATTGATATGTGCTGAGAGAAGGACAGTGTTCCTGTCTAGCCATACTCCCAAGTACCTGTATGAGGTGACTACCTCAAGCTCTAAACCCTCAGAGGTAGTAATCACACATGTGGGGCGAAGGGCATTCTTCTTACCAAACCACATGACCTTTGTTTTGGAGGTGTTCAGAACAAGATTAAGGGAAGAGAAAGCTTGTTTGACACCAACAGAGCTTTGTTGTAGAGCGTTTTTAACTTAAAATCTGGGGAGGGGCCAGCTGAGTATAAGACGGTTTCATCTGCATATAAATGGATGAGAGCGCTTCCTGTTGATGTAAATTAAGAAGACTGTGTGGGGCCTAAGCTCGAGAATGCCAAGTGTCACATCTGAAGAAAACCTGGCTCCATTCCTACGGTGAAGCATGGCGTTGGCAGCATCATACTGTGGGGATGTCTTTCAGCGGCAGGGACTGGGAGACTAGTCAGGATCGAGGGAAAGATGAACGGAGCAATGTACAGGGAGATCCTTGATGAAAACCTGCTCCAGAGTGCTCAGGACCTCAGACTGGGGCGACGGTTCACCTTCCAACAGGACAACGACCCTAAGCACATGGGCAAGACAACGCAGGAGTGGCTTCGGGACAAGTCTCTGAATGTCCTAGAGTGGCCTAGCCAGATCCCGGACTTGTGCTTCAACAAAGTACTGAGTAAAGGGTCTGAATACTTGCGTAATTGTGATATTTCAGTTTTAGATTTTTAATACATTTGCAAAAATGTCTAAACGTGTTTTTTCTTTGTCGTGTGTGTTTGTGGATTGATAAAGATTTTAATCCATTTTGGAATGTAACAATGTGGAAAAAGTCAATTCCCATATCCCGAATGGCACCCCATATTGGGAATGGGGTGCCATTCGGGAAGCAGGCTACCCACTATGGTTCGCTGACAACACCACTTCACACACAGGAAATATTAGCCGGTGTTAATACTCCATCAGTCCAACTACAAATCCCAACTCTGATGCACACCCATTGATCGCTATCGGATCACACGCAACCTTCTGATGGGGTTGTGACTCTGAACTGTGTCCGTGGCTGCTAGCCTGCTAACTGTGGTCAACAGTGGTTACATAACAGCTGGCAGGAGAGCTCTTGTCCATTTCACACAGAGCTTCTTCCCTCAGGTCAACTCGACTGAAACCGCTAATCACACTCTGTGTGTGCGTCCCAAATGGCACCCTATTCCCTTTATAGTATCCTACTTTTGAACAGAGCGTCGTGCACTATAAAGGGAAAATGGTGCCATTTGGGATACAGCCTGTGACTCGGGGGGTTTAGACAATCAGGAGCTGGGCTTAAGCTCTTTGTTTATTAAATAAGGAAACCAAGAACCCCCTTCCCCTTCCCTCCATCCCTCTATCCTTCCCTATGTCCAGGTCCAGTGGCATTACTCTTCGGGGACGTTGGATGTGTTTACTGTGATAAGAGGATAAGAGCTTTCTCCCTTCGGTGATTGTGAGTGGAAGATTTAACTTCTGTCCACCATGGATGTTTCACTCACATGGTGGAAATGGCAGAACTGGTCTGGGTTATTCATTAGCGCACACCATTTTAAAATGACAAAGGAACATTTGTTTCTTATTGGACAAGTTCATATAAATCTTTTCCATGTTTTCAGTCCGTTTCCTTCCATTTGGTGCCTAGTGAATACAACCCTGGTCTCATGTGTTTTCGATGCTGCTCTCTCGGCCTTGCAGTCCTTGGGCAGAGTGCCCCTGGTGAACAGTTGTAATGTGCCCAGGCATGCCTAACGGCACCACTGAGACTGGCAGAATGGGCCTCTCAGCCATGGCACACATGATTTCCCAACTCATCGCCTCTTAGAAAACACAGCCATGGAATGTTCCTACTTTGCTTTGTTAGAGTCCATTACACATGAAGAATCTGTCTGCTCAATTGCTTTCTCTGGCTGACCAGGGCACACTTGTTATGACCCTGCTTATGTCTGGCTCAGCCTCACACACGAACACAGACAGACAGACCGACCAGACAGACACGGCCTTTCCTCAGCAACTGGTATGTGTTGTAGTAAAACACTTCTCAGGGGGGTGACCTTGCTGTGTGTGCTCAATTTCATTGCGTCTTAAGCATTGAAAAGCAGGCTGACAAATTGCCCTCTTGAGATCACAAAGCGCTGCTTCCTCCATTCTTTATTCTGGTAAAATGCTCCAAGTGATCTCTGTCAGGACTTTTCTTACTAGGAGCTGGAGAAGTTAAAGAAATATAATAAGTTGGCAATTGACTAAAAGGCAGGATTTGTCTTTCTACATCTGCTGCTGGTGAAAAACAGACGAAAGGTTAAAACTGCACTGCTGGCAGACGCGGTTCTGCCTCTGGAGGTGAACAAAGGCCTCTAATTAGAATCGATTGCTGATTTTCTCCACTAGCTCGCCAGCTCCGGGTCTTATCTCCTCTTTCCTCCCTGCTGCTGTTGCTGCTGTGACACAGGAGAAATCTGGAAGCATCAGCATTCCCGCCTCAATTATAGTCAGAAAAAATGGAAGCACATCTCTTCGCAATTCTCCTATGAGACTGGAGAGGATTAAACGAAATCAAATTGTATTTGTCACGTACTTCGTCGACAACCGGTGTAGACTAACAGTGGAATGCTTATTTGTGGGCCCTTCTCAACAATGCATATTTAAAAATAAGATAATAGAGAAGGGGATGGAGAGTGCTGAATGCTGTTCATTGACTACAGCTTGGCATTCAACACCATAGTACCCTCCAAGCTCATCATCAAGCTGGAGGCCCTGGGTCTCAACCCATCCCTGTGCAACTGGGTCCTGGACTTTCTGACGGGCCGCCCCCAGGTGTTAAAGGTAGGGAGCAACATCTCCACTTCACTGACCGTCAACACTGGGGCCCCACAAGGGTGTGTGCTCTCAGCTCTCTCCTGTACTCCCTGTTCACCCACAACTGTGTGGCCATGTACGCCTCCAACTCAATCATCAAGTTTGCAGATGACACAACAGTAGTAGACTTGATCACAAACAACGACGAGACAGCCTACAGGGAGGAGCACTCGGAGTGTGGTGTCAGGAAAACAACCTCACTCAATGTCAAAAAAACAAAGAAGATGATCGTGGACTTCAGGAAACAGCAGAGGGAGCAGCCCTAAAGGCTATTTCTTATAAGAAATCCAGCTTTGCCCTCAGACGAACCATCAGACAAGCAAAGCGTCAATACAGGATTTAGATTGAATCCTACTACACCGGCTCAGATGCTCGTCGGATGTGGCAGGGCTTGCTTTTTTATGCTCGCTTCGAGGCAAGCAACACTGAAGCATGCACGGATTACCAGGACGTGTACTCCAAGCATGCGCGGACCAACTGTCAAGTGTCTTCACTGACATTTTCAACCTCTCCCTGACCGAGTCTGTAATACCTACATGTTTCAAGCAGACCACTATAGTCCCTGTGCCCAAGGAAGCAAAGGTAACCTGCCTAAATGATTACCGCCCCGTGGCACTTGCATCGGTAGCCATGAAGTGCTTTGAAAGGCTGGTCATGGCTCACATCAACAGCATCCTCCCGGACACCCTAGACCCACTACAATTTGCATAATGCCCCAACAGATCCACAGATGACTCAATCTCAATCGCACTCCACACAGCCCTTTCTCACCTGGACAAAAGGAACACCTATGTGAGAATGCTGTTCATTGACTACAACTCAGCGTTCAACTGGATCCTGGACTTTCTGACGGGCCGCCCCTGGGTGGTAAGAGTAGGTAACAACACGTCTGCCATGCTGATCCTTAACACTGGGGCCCCTCAGGGGTGTGTACTTAGTCCCCTCCTGTATTCCCTGTTCACCCACGACTGCGTGACCAAACACAACTCCAACACCACCATTAAATTTGCTGACGACACAACAGTGTCACCGATAATGATAAGACGGCCCATAAGGAGGTGGTCAGAGAACTGGCAGTGTGGTGCCAGGACAACAACCTCTCCCTCAATGTGAGCAAGACAAAGGAGATGATCGTGGACTACAGGAAAAGGCAGGCGGAACAAGCCCCCATTAACATCGACAGGGCTGTAGTGGAGCAGGTTGAGAGCTTCAAGTTCCTTGGTGTCCACATCACCAACAAACTAACATGGTCCAAGCACACCAAGACGGTCGTGAAGAGGGCACGACAAAACCTTTTCCCGCTCAGGAGACTGAAACGATTTGCCATGTGTCCCCAGATCATCAAAAGGTTCTACAGCTGCACCATCGAGAGCATCCTGACCGGTCGCATCACTGCCTAGTATGGCAACTGCTCGGCATCTGACCGTAAGGCGCTACAGAGGGTAGTGCGAACGGCCCAGTACATCACTGGGGCCAGCTTCCTGCCATCCAGGACTTATATAATAGGTGGTGTCAGAGGAAAGCCCATAAAATTGTCAGAATCCAGTCACCCAAGTTATAGACTGTTTTATCTGCTACCGAACGGCAAGCGGTACCTGAGCACCAAGTCTAGGCCCAAAAGGCTCCTCGACAGCTTCTACCCCCGAGCCATTAGACTGCTGAACACTTCATAAAAAATAGTCACTGGACAATTTTGCATTTAATAAATGGGTCACTAGTCACTTTAAACAATGCCACTTCAAATAATGTCACGTTTGAATAATGTTTACATATCTTATCTTACTCATACCACATGTATATACTGTATTTTTTTACTATCTACTGCACCTTGCCTATGCCACTTGGCCATCACTCATCCATATACTAATGTACATATTCTCATTCACCCCTTTTAGATTTGTGTGTTTTAGGTAGGTGTTGGGAATTGTTAGATATTACTGCACTGTTGGAACGAGAAGCACAAGCATTTCGCTACACTCGCATGAACATCTGCTAACAATGTGTATGTGACCAATAAGATTTGATTTGAGAGAGCAGAGCAGTTTGCTGCAGACCTGTGTGCTGTTTTAGCAGCAACATGCTATCACTGCAGAGACTGACTTGCGTAAGGGAGGGAAAATATCTGCTGCCAAAGGGACATGATGGAGACCCCAGAGGAGCGGTGTGCACTGGGCACAGTGGTCCGGCCCTGTTTTAAACCCAGCCCAGCTCAGGAACAACCTTCCTTCCTTCCTAATGTCCATCGCTGTCATCTGTGTCATCAGTAGTAGGCAGGGAGGCATCGGTAGCAGCAGCATGATAGAGACGAATGACCAGGGACTGGCGCAACGGGGACCAATGAGATGCTTCTCGCACATGGCGTGAGGAAGGTATTACAGGACCAGGCCTCGGCCGTCCTCACAATTCAGTTTGTCCTCGGAATCCGGAAGGAGGAGCAGAAAGCGGAGTAGCGGCAATAGGCGGACACGGCGCCGGGGTGGATTACACATGAGCTCTAGCAGCTCTCTGAGGTACCCCATCTCTCAGCAGCACAAGGCTCTGACTCTCCCACCAACTAGCACTGAGGTAGGCTGAACTAACGCTGCAGGTCGGCAGACTCTATCTCTTTGTCCACCTCCCAGTAGCAGACAGGATCTAACGTTTCTAGATAACTCTCCTCGTTGAGATTGTGCCTGGAGCCACGACTTGGAAAAGACCTAGCTATCGATCTCCCAGAGGAAACTTATGTTCGTGAGGCCCAGATGATTGGCAGTGGGAGGTATGAGGTATATTCTTCGGCGGTGTTTTGTATCTTTGTTTGGTTCTAAAAGACACACAGATTGCCTTGTGTGTTGCTTTCATTCAGCTGCAGAAGGCATCATCCACAGGAGCAGCAAATCAGAAGAGCAGCAGCTTTTGTGTTGGAGCCAGTTGCAACCAGCCAGGCAGAAGTACACAACTACCATCAGGCTCAGGGAGGGGGAGTGAGCTTTGGGAATATTGTTTGAGTCACAAACGGCGCCCTGGTCAGAAGTAGTGCACTATATAGGGAATATGGTGCGATTTGGGATGTAAAAGTTGTCTTCTGGAATGTAGTTTCCAAAACATTATCTACAGTATATAGAGAATATTGTGTTTTTTGGAGAAGAAATGCTATAAAACGGTCCAAATCCTCTCTGTGGTCCAATCTTGCCTCCCCCCCCCCCACCCTCCAGCCATTGTTAAGATACAAAGTAAGATTAGAGGCATCCTCTTTTAGATGCAGACTGGGTTTACTCTGCCTCTCTGTATAGTGCACTGTGTAAGGAATACCCTGGCTGTGACCTGTGAATTTGGGATATGCAACAAAAAAAAAACATTTCCAATTCAATTGAAATAGGGCAAATATAAGCACCCACGTAAAAATAAGGACATGTTATTATGTAGGGAATAGAGTACCAATTGGGACAAAGACTCTTCTCGTCTCTTCTCGTCTCTTCTCTCTCTCAGCAGGCCTTTGTTCCAGACGCTGGCTGTCACGTCTGCATTGTAATGATCCAGCCCAAGATGCAGCACAACGCAGAAGGAGAAATGTCCTTCCTCTTCGTCCGTCTTCTTATCCATCACACAGACAGCCATGTTTCATCTCCAATCTAGCGGCGCCACATTGTTTGTCAAACTACACACGTGACAGGTTTACAATATGGGGAAATTAATTAGGAGTTTCTAAGCTTAATGCCTGGCTGTATGGATATTAATACTCGGCTAATGAAGTTCGGCGAAGCAGGCGTGCGAACACTAGACTCGTAAGTGAAACCACAGGGGTAGAGTGTCTTGTCGAGCTCGTCTCTGTTGCCTCCCTGCCATCAGCTAGCTTTTTGTGACACAGCTTTTTATTTGTTGTGGTTTCACAGACCTTTCGCCTTCTGGAACGGTCAGAGAGTAGTAATCCCCACTAACTGTCCCTTTATGGAGGACGGTTAGCCTTCCCTACGTAGGGCACTACTTTTGACCTGGTCACAGTTAGTGCACTATGTAGGGAATATGGTGCCGTTTAGGACACAGGTTGGGTTTCAGAGTCTGGTCCAAGTGTCTGCGGAATCCACCGAGCCAGCTTGCTGCTAATGCGGCCTCTTCATTGGTAATCTATGTGAGATGCTCGAGCACCGTGGAGCATATGTACAGTTTTAGTGGAGACCTTGAATGCCATCCCACTGGGGCAAACACTGGTTGAACCAACGTTATTTTCACGTCATTTCAATGAACCAAGGTGGCCTAGACGTTGAATTTATGTCTATGCCCGGTGGGATGCTTTACATAGACTGGCATCGGAGAGCTTTGTTGGCACAACGTCAGAAGCGGGATTTGTTCTCTACACATGAAAATACTACGCATGGAACATAAAGCGACGAAGAACATTTAATTGAATTCTTCATATTGTTGAGATTTGTAGATTAAGGTATGGCCTTTTTTAAGGTATGTTTTTAAAGGGGACTTTAAATTGGTTCTCTTGTTCGGTGCTTTGCTTTTCTCATTCTCTTTTTGTGTTTATGCTTATTTCTTGCAAATGTCTGTGACAGCAAACCTGTACCTTGTTCCTCGCACTTCTGTTTTTCCCAAGGTGACTTTGTGTAGCAGTGATTTCCAGTGAGTAATTACGCTGCATGGTTCCTCCAGGTCTGTCTGTCTCTCTTCAGGACCAGTCTCCCTAGCCTGCTGCTTTTCCTCCACTCCTCCAGCACTTCTTTCACCTCTGCTGTTTCTCTCTCTTTCTATTTCTCTCTCTTTCCCTCTCTCTTTCTTCCCCCCCCCCCAATTCAGCTATGTCGTAGGCCTCATCAGAATACGTTAGCAGCCACATGCTGCTGCTGCTAGGGAGCAGGGCTGTCAAGCCCCATTGCCACTTAATGAACAAATATGTTTCCAGAGGATTTCTCTCAACCCCTGGTAAAGGAAAAATCCATCTGCCTTAGTAACTTAAAATTAACCTGCAGCCCATTTGGATGACGAACGTCTGTGCCCTCTTTTCGCAGTGCCTGGATCAGATCAGAGCCCAGTTTGCACACCAAATGGGACCCTATTCCATGTATAGTGCACTACTTTTTGACCAGCGCCCTGTGTCAAAAGTAGTGCAAACTATAAAGGGGCTAGGGTGCAATTTGGGACCCACTCCTCTTTCTGAGTGCTGCCAGGCCTGTGCACCATCACATAGAGACTCGGCTGCACAGGGAAGTGAGAAATGAAAAGTCAGATAAGTTCTCTAGTTTTAATTAATAGAGGGATTTGGACGTCCTCTGAGGCACAGATTGCTGTGATATAACTCACTGTTGTGTCGGGGGGGGGATAGTTGAGTGCAGTACTGCACTGCTCTCTCCTTCACTAAAGTCAGGTAGGAGGTATGTTGAAAAAAGGGACTGCCCTTATTCTTACACTAAAAGGTTTACTATTAATTTACTAAGTCTACTGGTAGTCTTCCAAAGTATACTGTAGCTCCACTTCACAGGTGTACCTAATGCCTGCAGTATTGCTACAATATGCCAATGGTCGTCCTTTTGTATTGCATCATCTTGATTGTTGTAGAAGATGCCTATAAACAACACCCCGCTGTGCTGTAGCAGATTTGGTGTTTGTTTACTTCTGTCAACATGTTGACGATGCGTATTGTTGCTGCTGTTCTCGGAGCAGTTGCTCTCCGCATGATCGTCAGCTTGGCTTTAGAAACTCCAACAAAGGCCATTTATGAAGACGTTTGATTGCCCCGATTAGAAGAATAGAACTACAATTTGGGTTGAAAAGTGTGAAGTACAGTAGGGTTAGAACTGCTGCTACTACGTGGCAGGTCAGACCTGGCGAAAGAACTCGCGAAAAATCAGTAACACTCTATGCTTTCCGTCACACTACCTAGAATGCTAAAAAAGCATTAGACATGCTTTAAAGTGCTGCGTAAAATATGTTGAAATCCTTTGCTGCTCGGGGACGGTAAAATTGCGGTCACTTGGGGAGAAGATGGGGGAATATGCTGACACATGCCATATGTTGTCATTTCCTGTCTCTGTTCTACAGTAGAGCAGACAATGAGGACAAGTCTAGGAGTGGGACATGCCACCGCTGGCTTTGCCTCTCATTGGGCCTCCCCAATGCGATCCAATTCCAACTTTATTGTCCCATTTGGGTAATTCATTGTGCAGACAGGAATACAGAGACATGTGCATATTCACACTTCACAAAGGCCCACAAAACTGTGCAGAGCCAGTCGCCTTGCTCCCAACACTAACCACATGTTTCTCTCCACCAGACACCGTTGTGAAACCCTACGTCCTCCCTTCTCAGTCTCTCCTACTGTCTCAATTAAGTGTAAAATAAATATATGTGTGTGTGTGTAAGGAGAGTGGAATTAACAGGTTAACAAAGCCTCACAACAGAGTGGAGAGGCGTGAGGAAGTTTCTTGGTGCTGCTGGATCAGACATAGTGTGGATCTGGCCTGTAGAACACTGGAGCTAGACTATCCCCTTATGGGTTCATATTTGCATGCACTCACTGAGATATTTATATCTCGGCATAAGTGCACGATTAGTATGTCAGAGCTGATGTTTGAGGGCCGACAGAGAGCTCTCCAATGGCCGTCAACTCTGACTTCCGCAGGCCCAAGGCGGGCCAAGCCAGCGTCACCCAAACCAGCCCTCTGGGCCTGATTGAGCCATTACGTTCAATCAGGCCCGGGGAGAAGAGGAGAGCCCGTTGGAGTGGAAATGATCAGCAGCTTCTAATCAGAGCCCTAGAAATCTATATACAGGAGGACTCTGCTACTAAAAATACACCGACACAGTTAAACCTGCGTTGCATTGTTGTGACCACGGTCTTCGGCCCTATAGGCCAGGCACAGTCTTCCTTTCTGGTATGAAGTTACAATGCCACAGTCTTTTGTAATGCTTATTGTGGTTTTGAAAGTGACTGATACCACTTGACTCTTTCACTTCCTACTTGTTCTATGTCATTTTCAGCGGAGAAAATGACACTTTAGAGTTAAAAGCAGGGTACTATAAAGGGACCTCTCAATGGGACTTCCTGGATAAATAAAGGCTAAATAAATACAAAAATAGTCTGCATCCTGAAATAGCACCTTATCATGTCAAGTGTAGACCAGTAGGTGGTGGCGAGTGAGGGGCTGAGGCTGGGCCGGGCCGAGGCTGCAGGACCGACTGAGCAGAGGGCAGGCTTGGCGCTTCGAGCTCCCGTTTTGTCACTGTCCATAAAGCTTCCGCAAGGATCGTGCGACCTGGGGCGTGGCGGAGTGTCGTCTGTTTGTACTGGGCCGTCAGGTTCGTGGACTGACACTCATTGTCATGCCAAACAATGAATGGAGCTGAGCGGAGCCTGAGCAAAGTGGCATGTTGTTATGGGACGGCCGGTCTCCATTGTCTCCAACCCTCTCTCCACTAAGCCTGGCACAGACCGACGGGGGGGGGGGGGGGGACGGGGGGGGGGGACGGGGACGGGGGGGGGGGGCAGGCAGAGGGCCCCCGCCGCTTCTGCTCCTCGCCACAGGGGATAAATAAGCACAGGCCTTGTTTAATGGTCATTACCGCAGCCGTTGTCCTGACGCGTCGCATCATTAAGCTGAATAGATGTGTCCCATTCCGCGGCTGACTGAGCCATGCTCGGCAAACACAATGAATTTATACATGGAGACCTTAGCTAGAGCCATTCTATTTAAGGCCAGTAGTATACGCTTCTATTTAGGCCGTGTAGTCTTTGCCCTTGTTTCAATAGATGGGTGCCCATGTTATGAGATGCTAAGTATGAATGTATTTGATCCATATTTGTCACGGGCTTCATACTGTTCATAACAACCGCTCCTGTGGAAATTGGTGTTGGGAATGTACAATAAAAACATCCAATATTAAAAAGATGAGGAGATTGATGTTGAGTATCACGTTGCAGTAATAGTTATGGCCGCCGAGTAGATGCAGTGAGGGACTGATGGGCTGGCGACCCTTGAGTCTTTGTCTGCAGGGTGGGAGAGGGCCAGTTACTTAGTGCCTTCAGAACGTATTCACACCCCATTACTTTTTCCACATTTCGTTGTCTTACAAAGTGGAATTTAAAATGGATTTAATTATAATTTATTTTTTTTCAACGATCTTTGCAAAATATTCTGTAATATCAAAGTGGAAGACAAATTTGAACATTTGTAAAAAATAAAAATGATATCTTGATCGGATACAGCTGACGTCGGAAGTTTACCTACACTTAGGTTGGAGTCATTAACTCATTTACAAATTTACAAATTTATTGTTGACAAACTATAGTTTTGGCAAGTCGGTTAGTTCATCTACTTTGTGCATGACACAAGTCATTATTCCAACCATTGTTTACAGACAGATTATTTAACTTATTATTCACTGTATCACAATTCCAGTGGGTCAGAAGTTTACATACATTAACTTGACTGTGACTTTAAACAGCTTGGAAAATTCCAGAAAATGATGTCATGGCTTTAGATGCTTCTGATAGGCTAATTGCCATAATTTGAGTCTATTGGAGGTGTACCTGTGGATGTATTTCAAAGCCTACCTTCAAACTCAGTGCCCCTTTGCTTGACATCATGGGAATGTCAAAAGAAATCAGGCAAGACCTCAGAAAAAAAAATTGTAGACATCAACAAGTCTGGTTCGTCCTTGGGAGCAATTTCCAAACGCCTGAAGGTACCACATTTATCTGTACAAACATAGTATGCAAGTATAAACACCATGGGACCACGCAGCCATCATACCGTTCAGGAAGGAGACACGCTCTCTCCTAGAGATGAACGTGCTTTGGTGCGAAAAGTGCAAATCAATCCCAGAACAGCAGCAAAAGACCTTGTGAAGATGCTGGAGGAAACGGGTACAAAAGTATCTATATCCACAGTAAAACAAGACCTATAACGACATAACCTGAAAGTCCGCTCAGCAAGGAAGAAGCCACTACTCCAAAACCGCCATTAAAAAAAGCCAGACTACGGTTTGCAACTGCACATGGACAAAGATCATACTTTTTGGAGAAATATCCTCTGGTCTGATGAAACAATAATGGAACTGTCTGGCCATAATGACCATCGTTATGTTTGGAGGAAAAAGGGGGAGGTTTGCAAGCAGAGTAACAACATCCCAACCATGAAGCACGGGGGTGGCAGCATCATGTTGTGGGGGTGCTTTGCTGTAGGAGGGACTGGTGCACTTCACAAAATTGATGGCATCATGAGTCAGGTTAATTATGTGGATATATTGAAGCAATATCTCAAGATCTCAGTCAGGAAGTTAAAGCTTGGTCGCAAATGGATCTTCCAAATGGACAATGACCCCAAGCATACTTCCAAAGTTGTGGCAAAAGGACAACAAAGTCAATGTATTGGAGTAGCCATCCCAAAGCCCTGACCTCAATCCCATAGACAATTTGTGGGCAGAACTGAAAAAGCATGTGCGATCAAGGAGGCCTACAAACCTGACTCCGTTACACCTGCTCTGTCAGGAGAAATGGGCCAAAATTCACCCAACTGCTTGTGGAAGGCTACCTGAAATGTTTGACCCAAGTTAAACAATTTAAAGGCAATGCTTCCAAATACTAATTGAGTGTGTGTAGACTTCTGACCCACTGGGAATGTGATGAAAGAAATAAAAGCTGAAATAAATAATTCTCTCTACTATTAGACATGTTCACATTATTAGAATAAAAGTGGTGATCCTAACTGACCTAAGACAGGGAATTTTTACTAGGAGTAAATGTCAGGAATTGTGAAAAACTGAGTTTACATTAATTTGGCCACGGTGTATGTAATCTTCCGACTTCAACTGTAAGTATTCAACCTCTTGAATCAATACATGTTAGAATCTTCTTTGGCAGCGATGACAGCTGAGAGTCTTTCTGGGTAAGTCTCTAAGAGCTTTGCACACCTGGATTTTACCATATTTGCACAAGATCTTTTATTTAAAAAATTTTGCCATCTACCAATAGGTTATTTTGTGAAGCATTAAACTCTCTTGAACTTATTTACACTTGCCATAACAAAGGGGTTGAATACTTATTGACTCAAGACATTTCAGCTTTTCATTTTTTATTAATTTGGAAACATTTCTAAACATAATTCAACTTTGACTGTGTGTGTGTGTGTGTGTGTGTGCCAGTGACACTATCCATTTCGTCGATTTTTAAATTCCGGCTGTAACACAACAAAAAGTTGAGGGGTGTGAATACGTTCTCGAAGGCACTGTAGTACTCGACTCAGGCAGGAAAGACCTGGAGAGGCAGAGGGTCGTTTGCTCTGCTTCCATACAGGAAGCACTGGATCTCCTCCATACATGCAAGCAGCCGCAGTGGAGGCAGGGATGGGGCACAGAGCGTGGGCAGGACAGGCTTGGAGCTGGTCCGATAGTCGTGGTTATCAAGCTCTTAGCGCCTTATGGCAGCAGCAGATGCCCCTTTCGGCCATGTTTCATCATAAACATAATCTTGATTCCATTCAGACCTGCTTCATTGCTCAGCAGAAAACACAACACGAATTTACCTTGCTGTATCTAGGTTGTTTTTTTTTTATTTTATTTTTTTACATCTTTTACATTTTAGTAATTTAGTGTAGTGGTTCCCAAACTGTTAAGGAACTCAGTCTGGCTTTCACTGTTGAAAGTTGTAATAGTCGACTGCACAAAGTGCAATTTCAAAATTGGGTAGTGCATCACCAGTTCCTCTTGTCATGTCAGTCAGGTTTTTTTTTGCCCATAGAGTTTAATGTTCAAATATCACGTGACTATAATTAAACATGGCAAAATGGTATAGAATTGCAGGAAATAAGCTTCAAACCTACAATGTTTTCTCCACCAACGAGACTGGGGTGAACAGTTTGTCATGATAGGTGCTTGTACCCATAGAAATAGATGGATGGGGGGGGATGCGGGATGTTCCCCAATACTGGAAGATGGGCCTGAGTGAAAAAATGTGGGAACCCCTGATTTAGCAGATGCGCTTATCCAGAGCGACTTAACCCTAATTGCTCCTGTAAGTGCCTTGCTCAAGGGCACATTGAAGTCTGCTCTGGGATTCAAACCAGCGACCTTTTCGGTTACTGACCCAACTCTTTTAACCGCTAGGGAACCCTATTTGTGTTTGTCAGGCTCTGGCCCAGGGGTTCCACACCGTCCTGCCAACTGGCTGTGAAATGGTTTGAATCTTTTCTCTGTTTTGCCTACAAGAAGCACCCCTGCGAGTTTCATCAAATGTTCTTTCTTATACACAACACGTGGTATGAACTCCGCGGTATGAACTCCGCAGTATGAACTCTTGGGTCCTGGTGGCCTATTTTCCTCTCATGTCAACAGATTACCAGAACTCCCCTAGCCTCCAGTGAGCTGTAAAGTCTATTTGTTAGTTTTTTGGGGGGGGCATAAAGTCCCCCTCTCTCTCTCGCTCTCTCTCTCTCTCTCTCTCTCTCTCTCTCTCTCTCTCTCTCTCTCTCCTTCTCTAGTCTAAACAGTTGCTCCAGCACCAGTGATCGGACAGCGTAGCCAGTCGGACTGCACACATGCTTTTTCAGGAGACCATTATGAAAGTGGTATGTGCGGAGACATGCACATACCAGTGATCTGTGCGCTTGGATTTAATATCATGTGTAATGTGGTACAGTGCCGAGAGAGCATGAGGATAAGCACAAGGTGTTGGCGTCACACACACACACACACACACACACAGAGTACACTAGTGCTGTTAGATTACCCTGTGCAGTGCAGTGTTTGAGCTTTATTTAAAAGATGAGCAGTTACAACATCACCCCAGGACGTATTTTGCCAGATGTCACGAAAAAGATATCATTGTCTCCAAGACCTTGAGATGTTATGATCTTCCTCAGAGACGGTCTATAATAACTAGACTCTGAGTAAGCTTGACTTGATAACTAGATTTAGTCTGTTTTTATTTGTCATCATAGACCTGATTCTTGACCAGAAAATACGTTTTCCTCTCGCATATTCTATACATCTCTAAAGCTGCTGCCATGAAGGATTGATCATTTCCTTTAAAGTATATCTGTGTGTTTTCCTGTCAGGAAATATACACATGGCGCTCTCTGTTTCTGTCCCTGTTTAAGATTGTGTGTGTGTGTGTGCGCGCGCGCTAGAGCCACACTGTGGATGTTCCTACTTCCTGAGGAAACTGCAGTGTTGTTCGTCTCTCCCTCTCTGTGTGGTGGAGCAGGGTTGAGCAGTGGTCCCATCTCTGTAACCCTCTCTGCAGCAGGCACAGGCTGCACATGACCATTACAGAGCCAGAGGAGAGCAGCGAGGAGAGGAGGGGACAAGTCAAGGCAGGGGAGGGAGGACGGGAGGGAGGGGGGAGCATTGGCTAGCACTCTTCTGAGCCAAATGAGTCTCCAGTCAGGAGACGTTCTCGGAGCACCTACAGAAGTGGTGGAGAGGAGGTGTGAAAAGTGGGCACCCTGAAGCCACAGAGACCTTGTCCAATTTCCTCTTGAGGAGTGCTGTGACTACCTCTTGAGGAGTGGAGTGCTGTGACTGTGTGGCTGGGTGATGCTTCATGGAATGGACTTACAGCTGGGCTGAAGAAAGAGTGAGCTAAGCTAGCTAGATTACCGCCTCCTCAGCCACACACGCAATTAAGGTGAGTGGGAAATGGCTGTGTGGGATGTATGTAGGTCTAGTTTGTGTGTGTACATGTAGGTCTAAAAGTGTAGTGTGTGTGTGTGTGCGTGTGTGCATGTGTGTTTATACATGTGTATGTATACATGAATGCGTTTTTTGAGTCTCTTCGTATGACATGCTGCAGTGCTTGAAGCCCGGCTGAGAGACGAGGAGAGAGAGCCCAGGCAGAGTCCTAGACACGCAGCCTCGCTGGGGTTAGATAATTACAAGAGTCAGATGCTGATTCCTGCATTGCTCCCTGAGGAGCAGCTAGTAGAAGCAAGGCAGAATAACAGTATTTTTGCCCAGGCTAAAGTGGTGCTTCTATCTCTGTGTGTGGGCTGTACATTATCATGCGTGTGTGTGGTTCAAATGGTTTGTTTGTTTTCCAAGGCATATCATTTCCCCCACGTTATTGGCGTGTGATTGTGCTTGTTTTTGTACATCTATGTCTGTTCTTCATTCCTTCTTGTCATCATCTTCATCATCAACATCATCATCAGTGGAGAAGCACCCATGTCTTTTTTTAAATTTAAAACATATTTTTTTTTACAAGGAAGTACCAGTAAAACCAGTTTTACAAGGGAGACCTTGTATAAGGCATAGCATCTCCGACCTTGTGTTAATGTGTCTTGTCCTTGTGTCTTTCTGCAGGAGCTCCAGTTTGAGAGGCTGACCAGGGAGCTGGAGGTAGAGAGACAGATTGTGGCCAATCAGCTGGAAAGATGCAGACTCGGGGCCGAGTCGCCAGGCGCTGCTAGCGACAGGTGATGAGAACACACACACACACACACGCAGTGTAGTGTAATATGCTCGTCATAGCTTGGCACATGGCTTCTTCCTCAGTCACAGCAGTTGGCGTACTCCGTAGTATAGCCTCTTGGCAAGAGAATACAGTGGCAGTGTAATGAAATGGCCGTCCTGCGTACTTGTGTCGGGTTACAAATTGCGGCCACCGCACACGTTTGTGTATTTTTGCTAGGTAAGCACGCCAAGCATTTTGTGTAGCTTATTGCGTTGCATACTTGCATAGGCCAGGGATTTTCAAACTTTTCTTGCCCAGTAACCCCCGACCATGCAAACCCACGACCCAGGGACTCCCATCATACTATATGTTAGCAAAAAATTATTAATACATTTGGTAGACAGTTTCATTCTTTTGACCTTTCCACAGTTCATTGGAAGAGGAAGTGTGAACTCTTACCTTTATAGCTAATGTACTATTTATCTTGGCATCGTAGAGAAAATGTTTCAGTTTTGAAGCAAATGTTGTGCAATTCTACATAGTTTGGCATGCAGCTGAGAGACAAATTGACAGTTTTAAAGCTAATTTCCTGCAATTCCATGCATTTTGCCATTGCTAGTGCCCGGGTTCCTCTGCTCAAACAGAACAAAATCAATGGGCATGTTTTTTTGTTTTTTGTTAGTTCTCACAGATGGTATATATATATATATATTAGTGCATTCAGAAAATATTCAGGCCCCTTCCCGTTTTCCACATTCTGTTACATTACAGCCTTATTCTAAAATTGATTCAATTATGTTTTTTCCTCATCAATCTACACACAATAACCCATAATGACAAAGAGAAAACAGGTTTCTAGAAATGTTATCAAATTTATAAAAATAAAAAACAGAAACCTTATTTACATAAGTATTCAGACCCTTTGCTGTGAGACTCGAAATTGAGCTCAGGTGCATCCTGTTTCAATTGATCATCCTTGATGTTTCTACAACTTCATTGGAGTCCACCTGTGGTTAATTATGTTGATTGGACATGATTTGGAAAGGCACACACCTGTCTACATAAGGTCCCACAGTTGACACTGCATGTCAGAGCAAAAACCAAGCCATGAGGTGAAAGGAATTGTCCGTAGTGATCCGAGACAGGATTGTGTCGGAACAGATCGGGGAAAAGGTACCAAAACAATTCTGCAGCATTGCCGGTCCTCAAGAGGGCCTTGTGCATTTCAGTTAAAATAACAACTCAATGTTTATATCCCAGGACAAATTAGTTAGCAACAGCAAGCTAGCTATCTAAATTTCCCTCTATGTTTGTTTTTCGACATGTCCCCAAGTTAATATAATTGGTTCATAGTTTTATTTTTGATATTTCAAATTGCGTCTGGTGTGGGGTGGACAAAATAGACTTGCGCTCTTGCAGCCTGGTCAGCATGTTAGTTAGATGTACAATTGCACGACTAAGACCTCCTCTGCAAAAACGTTAATTATTGACAGATTTCTTGAGTTATTTTAGTAATTCTGACTATTTTGAGGAAGTGCAAACAGCGTCTCAAAAAGTACTATTCCTGCTTTTTTCTAGTTTCTCAAGCGGTCTTTTATGGGAGTATGCGAATGCACTCGTTCGTTTTGGCTAGCTGAATTTTGCTAAGCTCCAGCTGAACTGAAGCATGCTGATGCCTTAAAATGCTGACTAGACCGCTCGCGCCAACACGCATGTTGATTTTTGTCCACCCACACCAGACATGATCATGACATGCAGGTTGAAATATCATAACCAATTTGGGGACAGGTCGAAAAGCATGAAACATTAATGCCAATTTAGCTAGCTATGTTGCTGTTGCTAGCTAATTTGTCCTGGGATATGATCATTGGGTTGTTATTTGACTTGAAATGCACAAGGTCCTCTCTACTGACAATTAATCCACAGGTCAAAGGGTAAACCAAGTTAGTTTCTAGTAATCTCTCCTCCTTCAGGCTTCTTCTTCTTGACTTTATATGGTGGTTGGCAACCAACTTTAAGGTGCATTACCACCACCAACTGGACCGGATCTTTCAATCACCCACGTATATTGGGTATATGCTCCTAAAAGCCAATGTGATGGGAGAGGCAGGACTTGCAGCGCGTCAAGCGTCAAGTTCTATTTTAGCGTCTGGCTACACCGACGATCGTGAGCAGTGTTGGTGCAATGATTGAATAACATGTATGTGTAAATGTATTTTGCAACTCAAGCGGTGTGGTCGGCATGTAAGGGAAGAGGGTGCCATTTTGGTCCTTGTATTCCCCACACGTCAGTTAAGATTATGCTCTGTGCTGTTCCTCCTCATGCCTCACTGGCCACCAGACACATCTGTCCACAGGAGGCTTCATTTATTTACAATAGTCAACGTTACCTTCAAATTGCAGCGCTTTTCCTATGTCTGGCTAAATCTCCTGCATGCTTACTTTTAGCCCGAGTCCCAAATGTCACCCTATTCACTGCTTTTGACAAGCTCTGGTGGAAAGTAGTGCACTACATTGGAAATTGGGTGCCATTTGGGACTCGTCCTGTATTTAGCCTACATTTTACAATTTAGTAATATAGCAGATGCTTTTATCTAAAGCGATTTACAGTAAGTGCATTCATCTAAAGATAGCTAGTTAAGACCACATCACCGTCGAAGTAATTGCATTTTTCCTCAAACAATGTCAGTGCTAGTAGGGAAAGTCAATTGCATATTTGAGGGGGGGGGGGGGGGGGGGGGGGGGTGGTGGTGTCTTAAGATGCTATTTGAAGAGGTAGGATATTATTTGGTTTCAAGTGCTCCAGCTATGCAGCATTGGATCACACTGATTAATTTTGGGGGGATCATAGCACCTGATGTGGTGTTGAGTAGGAATGTTAATGGTGAAATGCAGCAAGGGAAATAAGAGGAGGTTAATGGACTGTGGCATGTTAGGGAAATTGCTTAATGAACACATGTTAGTGGCACTTATTAATACTGGTGGTTTCTGATGGTTTTTAATGTCTGCTTTAAATCAGTTCTCCATTGTGCTGATGTGACCCGTTTTGGTCTGGTTTTAGAGGAATGGCCAACAACATGTTGAATTATGTGGGATATTTGGCTGCGTCTGGAATTATGTCCCATATTACTCATGTTTATGCTCGAATTTTGACCAGGTCCCATAGAGCTCTGGTCAAAAGTAGTGCACTTTATAGGGACTATGGTGCCATTTCGGACACACCCAGTGTATACAACGTATTGTGTAGAGCAGGTATTCCCAAACTGGGGTACGCACAATGCCTTCAAGGGGTACGCCAAATAAAAATGTGATTCACGTAAAACAAAAAAATATACTTTTTGTTTTTCCTTCAGATTTTCAAACAATCCGTTTTATATTTTCCAACAGGGCTATACATTTGGGTGAGGTTTTTCTCTCGCCTGATTAGCAATGTTGCACTGCCAAAAATAAATGAAACCATCTAATGTTCAACAAAATAACAACACAATGTCAGATACAGGTAGCCCAGTCAAATAATTAACATTCAATCACATGAACTGTTACGCTCTCGCGGGAATTCCACTAATGTTCCGTATGTAGCCAAACGTAGCTGCTGCTCATGTTGGTATCTGTACTGATGGCTAAAAGCCATGACAGGGAGAGGTAATGCGCGTGCAAGCAGTTGCTCCCGACGCCACTTGGGTACACTGCAGCATCCAGCGAGAAGCTCTTGCTGCCAAGAGAATGCCTGACAGCTTGAAAGATGTTTTGGACACTACAGTGAAAATGGTTAACTTTGTTAAAGCAGCCCTTGAACTCTCGTGTGTTTTCTTCACTATGCAATGATGTGGGCAGCGACTATGTAACGATTTTACAACATACAGAAGTGCGCTGGTTATCAAGGGGCAAAGTATTGGCGCGTTTTTAAAAAAAAATTGAGAGACGAGCTTAAAAATGCTCTTTACTGACCATAATTTTCACTTGTCTGACCGCTTGCATGATGACGAGTTTCTCACATGACTGGCCTATCTGGGTGATGTGCGGGACAAAATTGAGGCTATGATTTACATGATTGTGTGCAAATTAACTGAAGCTTACGGACAATGTCAAATGTGATATAGCGAAGCACCTGAGGAAGCGCAATTACGCTTTTACTTTCCCGAAACGGATGACACAAACAACTGGATTCGTTATCCCTTTCATGCCTTGCCTCCAGTCCACTTACCGATATCTGAACAAGAGAGCCGCATCCGAAATTGCATGAAGCGGTTCTGTGAAAATTGTATTTTAATCAGAAGCCACGACAGAATTTCTGGATTGGGCTGCGCTCAGAGTATCCTAAGCCTTGCAACCACGTACCTATGTGAGAGTGAATTCTCGGCCCTCACTAGCATGAAAACAACTAAATACAGGCACAGACTGTGTGTGGAAAATTATTTAAGACTGAGACTATCCAATACAACTCAACATTGCGGAGTTATGTGCCCTTCTCATTAACCTGTGGTGAGTTATTCACAATTTTCGATTAACAAATAAGGTTTTATATGTAAGATGGTTAAATAAAGAGTAAAATGATTTATTATTATTTGTGCCCTGGTCCTTTAAGAGTTCTCTGTCGCTTCCCACGAGCCGGGTTGTGACAAACTCACACTCGTTCTTATGTTTAATTAGTGTGTGTGTGTGTGGCAGGCTTACAATGATGGCAAAAACAATGTTTGAGAGTGCGCTGACCCTGGTGCTAGAGGGGGTACACAGCTGGAGGTTGAATGTTTTGAAGGGGTACGGGACTATAAAAAGTTTGGGAACCGCTGGTGTAGAGGACATGAGGTCTCTACTTTCTAGTGCTATGTCTCTTTGTGGCTTGCCTGTTAGAACTCATTTGCCTTACCAGTATAGTTCTATGTGGGTATAGTGCTCCAGCCTCCAGCTCTTGAAAGTAGAGTGTAACCTAAATCATGAAAGCTCTTTCTGGGATTTAATAACCCTGGGGCCCTCATAGGAAGCATCTCCTTGCCGCAGACCTCAGATACGTCCAAATGGCACCCTATGTAGTGCACTACTTTCCTGAGCTGGTCAAAAGTAGCGCACTACATGGGGAATAGGGTGCCATTTGGGACAAGGCCCCAGACTACCTGCATGGCTCCAGCAGGCCAACGGCAGCTCTCCATGTGTGAGTGTCCATTACAGAGCTCCCAGAGCTGCTGCAAAGAGGAGCTGAAGATCAGCCTGGACTGAGAGGGAGACTCTCCAAAGTCTCTCCATACAAAGGCTGTCTACAGGGGAAATGGTGTCAACCAGGCTATTTACTGCCATTTCCTCCACAAGCTAGATCCACTCTCATCCTCAGTGAGAGTGGATCTAGCCATGATATTAATCATATTTTTAGATAGTTAATTACCAAGGTACCAGCACCATTTTCTCCCTACAGGATAGGGGTAATTTCCTCTGGTTGTAATCTCAGCACTCACAAGTGACATTGGCTTAGCTCTTCATCACAACAGTGAGTGGTTTTACAGGGTTATTTTGAGCCTTTGAATTTCATTGTATACAAGGTATACAATCATGTGATGGCCATGGCCAGTTGGGAGAGGTTGTGGCCTTTTTTGGTGACCCTAGCCAGAGTAATCAGCTTTGGGCAGGTCATTGTGGCCAGTGAGTTGCACATGTGTGATGCTGCCTGCACTGTGTTGACTTGGAGAGCTGTGAAATGCACCCTTTACTAACTGAGCAGGGCTGTTGAACGCTCCCTGGTCTGTACTGACTGTACAATCTGGGTAAAGCTTCCTGTATTATTGACTGAGGAGGGCTTTGAAACACTCCCTGACTGAGCAGGGCTGTCCTGTGATGTAATTCTCCCTACTTACTCCCTGGTCTGTAGTGAAGCAGCGTCCAGAATAGAGCCATCACAATCAGTCTGGGGGGGGGGAAGAGTCATTGGTGTCCCACTGTGGGATCAATACAGACCTCCACACGCCTGTAAAGAAAACATGCACAGTAATTTTCACACCTTTTTTAACAGCCTGTGAAGAAGGAACGAGGTGGCAATCCCGGGGCGATTTGTGTCTGAATGGAACAGACTACCCGAGACTTAAAGTCAGCACTTAGCTCAGTAGCCCGTCCGGCCCAACAATAGAGGTGACACCATGCTAAAGTGTTCTGTTGGGGCTCATTACATCCCATAACACCTCCAGTACTAGAGTACTTCTTCATACAGTGCATTCGGGAAGTTTTAAGAGACATTGACTTTAAAAAAAGTATATATATTACATTACAGCCTTATTCTAAGATGGATTCAATTGTTTTGTCCCTTATCAATCCACACAAAATGCCATAATGACACAGCAAAAACAGGTTTTTAGAAATTTGTGCTAATCTATATAAATATTTTTTTAAAAGCATATCCAATTTACGTACAGTACCAGTCAGAAGTTTGGACACCTACTCATTACAGGTTTTTTCTTTATTTTTTTTTTACTATTTTCTACATTGTAGAATAATGGTGAAGACATCAAAATTATGAAATGACACACATGGAATCATGTAGTACCCCAAAAAGTGTTAAACAAATCAAAATATATTTGAGATTCTTCTAAGTAGCCACCCTTTGCCTTGATGACAGCATTGCACACTTTTGGCATTCACTCAACCAGCTTCATGAGGTAGTCAGTCACCTGGAATAAATTTAAATTAACAGGATCATTTGTGGAATTTTTTTCCTTAATGCATTTGAGAGCTCTGTACTTTGCTCCGTTCATCTTACCCTCGATACTGACTAGTCTCCCAGTCCCTGCATCTGAAAAACATCCCCACGGCATGATGCTGCCAACGCCACGCTTCACCCTAGGGATTCTTCCAGATGTGACGCTTGGCATTCAGGCCGTAGAGTTCAATCTTGGTTTCATCAGACCAGAGAATCTTGCTTTTCATGGTCCTTCATGGTCCTTTAGTCCTTTAGGTGCCTTTTGGCATACTCCAAGCGGGCTGTCACGTGCCTTTTGTTACTGAGAAGTGTCTTCCGTCTGGCCACTCTACCGTAAAAGCCTGATTGGTGGAGAGCTGCAGAGATGGTTGTCCTTCTGGAAGGCTCTTGTATCTCCACAGAGGAACTCTCGAGTTCTGTCAGTCACCATCGGTTAAAAACCTTTTTTCGCTTTGCCATTATGGGGTATTGTGTGTAGATCGATGAGGGAAAAATACAGGCATCAGGGGTAAACTTTCTGGTTGGGTTGAGACCTCCCACTGGGGGAATGGAAGCTCCGGAGTGAAATGTCCCTGAGGTACAGATCTAGGATCAGCTTCCCCTCCCCCAATACTAAAGTTAAAGGGATACTTCTGGATATCTACTTCCCCAGTCAGATTAACTTGTAGAAGTCTATGGTATCTGATATACAGTGCCTTGCGAAAGTATTCGGCCCCCTTGAACTTTGCAACCTTTTGCCACATTTCAGGCTTCAAACATAAAGATATAAAACTGTATTTTTTTGTGAAGAATCAACAACAAGTGGGACACAATCATGAAGTGGAACGACATTTATTGGATATTTCAAACTTTTTTAACAAATCAAAAACTGAAAATTGGGCGTGCAAAATTATTCAGCCCCCTTAAGTTAATACTTTGTAGCGCCACCTTTTGCTGCGATTACAGCTGTAAGTCGCTTGGGGTATGTCTATCAGTTTTGCACATCGAGAGACTGAAATTTTTTCCCATTCCTCCTTGCAAAACAGCTCGAGCTCAGTGAGGTTGGATGGAGAGCATTTGTGAACAGCAGTTTTCAGTTCTTTCCACAGATTCTCGATTGGATTCAGGTCTGGACTTTGACTTGGCCATTCTAACACCTGGATATGTTTATTTTTGAACCATTCCATTGTAGATTTTGCTTTATGTTTTGGATCATTGTCTTGTTGGAAGACAAATCTCCGTCCCAGTCTCAGGTCTTTTGCGGACTCCATCAGGTTCTTCCAGAATGGTCCTGTATTTGGCTCCATCCATCTTCCCATCAATTTTAACCATCTTCCCTGTCCCTGCTGAAGAAAAGCAGGCCCAAACCATGATGCTGCCACCACCATGTTTGACAGTGGGGATGGTGTGTTCAGGGTGATGGGCTGTGTTGCTTTTACGCCAAACATAACGTTTTGCATTGTTGCCAAAAAGTTCAATTTTGGTTTCATCTGACCAGAGCACCTTCTTCCACATGTTTGGTGTGTCTCCCAGGTGGCTTGTGGCAAACTTTAAATGACACTTTTTATGGATATCTTTAAGAAATGGCTTTCTTCTTGCCACACTTCCATAAAGGCCAGATTTGTGCAATATACGACTGATTGTTGTCCTATGGACAGAGTCTCCCACCTCAGCTGTAGATCTCTGCAGTTCACCCAGAGTGATCATGGGCCTCTTGGCTGCATCTCTGATCAGTCTTCTCCTTGTATGAGCTGAAAGTTTAGAGGGACGGCCAGGTCTTGGTAGATTTGCAGTGGTCTGATACTCCTTCCATTTCAATATTATCGCTTGCACAGTGCTCCTTGGGATGTTTAAAGCTTGGGAAATCTTTTTGTATCCAAATCCGGCTTTAAACTTCTTCACAACAGTATCTCGGACCTGCCTGGTGTGTTCCTTGTTCTTCATGATGCTCTCTGCGCTTTTAACGGACCTCTGAGACTATCACAGTGCAGGTGCATTTATACGGAGACTTGATTACACACAGGTGGATTGTATTTATCATCATTAGTCATTTAGGTCAACATTGGATCATTCAGAGATCCTCACTGAACTTCTTGAGAGAGTTTGCTGCACTGAAAGTAAAGGGGCTGAATAATTTTGCACGCCCAATTTTTCAGTTTTTGATTTGTTAAAAAAGTTTGAAATATCCAATAAATGTTGTTCCACTTCATGATTGTGTCCCACTTGTTGTTGATTCTTCACAAAAAAAATACAGTTTTATATCTTTATGTTTGAAGCCTGAAATGTGGCAAAAGGTCGCAAAGTTCAAGGGGGCCGAATACTTTCGCAAGGCACTGTAGACTTCCAGTCATTGCGCAAATGATAGTTAGCAATTGCGCTAGTCAGCAACTTCCTTCAAACTGCACGCGGAGACATTAAAATGGTATCCACTAGTTCATCTGACTCTGGGGAAGAAGTCAAAATCCCAATGTCTCCATTTGAAGGAGAAATCCACTCAACTATGTTTTGGTATGTTTTTCAATAGTCCAAATCAAATGTATTTATAAATCCCTTCTTACATCAGCTGATATCTCAAAGTGCTGTACAGAAACCCAGCCTAAAACCCCAAACAGCAAGCAATGCAGGTGTAGAAGCACGGTGGTTAAGAAAAGCTCCCTAGAAAGGCTAGAGCCTAGGAAGAAACCTAGAGAGGAACCAGGCTATGAGGGGTGGCCAGTCCTCTGTTGGCTGTGCCGAGTGGAGATCATAACCGAACATGGCCAAGATGTTCAAATGTTCATAGGTGACCAGCAGGGTCAAATAATAATAATAACAACAGTGGTTGTTGAGGGTGCAACAGGTCAGCACCCCAGGAGTAAATGTCAGTTGGCTTTTCATAGTCCACTGTTGATATGGTCTCCAATGTTTTAAATGCCAGCAGTCAAGTTTTCAAGATTTTGGACTTTCAAGAAGCAAAGTGTCACCGGCCACATCATCATGATGATGCAAAATAATTTAGCAACTGCATGTTGCGTTATGTGTCCAGTGACACTGGTTCTTGGTGGACTAATTATACAAATACAGAAATATTGTTTTTGAGTGTTTTCCTTAACCATTTGTGGGGGGGAATGCAAAACTGACCCAAGATCAGCGTCTATGGGCAACTTCACACTCCACTGGAATGGAAGGCGTAAACACTTCCCCTTTGTAGCTTACCAACGGATTGATGTGGTTGTGAGCTAAAGTTTTGCTGTCAGGTATGTTTTTGTTGTTGTAATGTTTGTGAGTATCAGCAGTTTACTGCCTGTCTCCCTCCACTAACCCAGGCTGCTGTGACTGTGAGACTGGCTATGATGAAAGCAAGAGTTTGTGGCCATGTCCCAAAGGGTACCCTATTCCTTATATAGGGCACTACTTTTGACCAGAGCCTTATGGTCCACCCCTATGGGCCCTGGTCAAAAGAAGGGAAGGAAATAGGGTGGCATTTGGGACGTACTTCATCTGCCATGGCTCAGTGGAGCACACCTCTCCTAGCATCCTCTTTTAATTGCCTGCGCCTCGTTGGCATGTAGATCGCCCTCCCCTAATTCCAGTGGTGTAAGGTACCTACAGTGGCAAGAACAAGTGTGAACCCTTTGGATTTACCTGGGTTTCTGCATAAAATGGTGATCAAATTTGATCTGATCTTCATCTAAGTCACAACAATAGACAAACATAGTGTGCTTAAATGAATAAAACACACACATTATTGTGTTTTCCTTGTCGATATTGAATACATCATTTAAACATTCACTCGGTTGGTTGGAAAACGTATATGAACCCCTAGGCAAATGACTTCTCCAAAAGCTAATTGGAGTCAGGAGTCAGCTAACCAGGAGTCCAATCAATGAGACGAGATTGGAGATGTTGGTTAGAGCTGCCTTGCCCTATAAAAAAACACTCACAAATATGAGTTTGCTATTCACAAGAAGCATTGCCTGATGTGAACCATGCCTCAAACAAAATACATCTCAGAAGACCTAAGATTAAGAATAGTTGACTTGCATAAAGCTGGAAAGGGTTACAAAAGTATCTCTAAAAGCCTTGATGTTCATCAGTACACGGTAAGATAAATTGTCTATAAATGGAGAAAGTCCAGCACTGTCGCTACTCTCCCTAGGAGTGGCCGTCCTTCAAAGATGACTGCAAGAGCACAGCGCAGAATGCTCAATGAGATTAAGAAGAATCCTACAGTGTCAGCTAAAGATTTACAATCTCTGGAATATGCTAACATCTCTGTTGACGAGTCTACGATACATAAAACACTAAACAAGAAAAAAACATTGCTGCACATCGGAAGTTTGCAAAAGTGCACCTGGATGTTCCACAGCGCTACTAGCAAAATATTCTGTGGACAGATGAAACGACAGTTGAGTTGTTTGGAAGGAACACACAACACTGTGTGGAGAAGAGAAGGCACAGCTCACCAACATCAAAACCTCATCCAACTGTAAAGTATGGTGGAGGGAGTGTCATGGTTTGGGGATGCTTTGTCTTCCTCAGGGCCTGGACAGCTTGCTATCATCAACGGAAAAATGAATTCCCAAGTCTATCAAGACATTTTGCAGGAGAATGTTAGGCTAATCTGTCCGCCAATCAGAAGTTGGGTGATGCAACAGGACAACGACCCAAAACACAGAAGTAAATCAACAACAGAATGGCATGACCTCGAGAGCGGTTCACACCAGACATCCCAAGAATATTGCTGAACTGAAACAGTTTTGTAAAGAGGAATGTTCCAAAATCCCTCCTGACCATTGTGCAGGTCTGATCGATCCGCAACTACAGAAAACATTTGGTTGAGTTTATTGATGCCCAAAGGAGGGTCAACCAGTTTATTAAATCCAAGGGTTCACATACTTTTCCCACCCTGTACTGTGAATGTTTACACTGTGTGTTCAATAAAGATATGAAAATGGATAATTGTTTGTTATTAGTTTAAGCATACTGTGTTTGTCTATTGTTGTGACCTAGATAAAGATCAGATCACATTTTATGACACATTTTTATACAGAAATCAAGTTATTTCCAAAGGGTTCACATACTTTTTCTTGCCACTGTAAGTAAAAACACTTTAAAGTACTACTTAAGTATTTTTTTGGGGGGTGTCTGTACTTTTCTTTACCATTCATATTTTTGACTACTTTTACTTTTTTTCCACTACATTCCAAAAGACAATGTTATTTTTACTCCATACATTTTCCCTGCCACTCAAAAGTACTCAAATAGTCCAATTCACACACTGATCAAGAGAACATCCCTGGTCATTTCTACTGCCTTTGATCTGGCGGACTCACTAAGCACATGCTTCGTTTGTAAATTATGTCTGAGTGTTGGAATGTGCCCCTTGCTATCTGTAAATAAAAAAAAAAAATTTAAAAAAAAAAAAAAAAATATATATATATATATATATATATATATATATATATGTGCCTACTGGTTTGCCTAATACAAGGAATTTGATACGTAAGTATATTTTAGCAATTACATTTTCTTTTGATACTTGAGTAAAAGTATTTGGTTTTAAATATACTTAAGTAGTATTTTACTGGGTGACTTTTACTCGAGTCATTTTCTATTAAGGCATCTTTTACTTTTACTCAGGTATGACAATTGGGTACTTTTTCCACCACTGCCTAATTCTATAAAATCCAATCAGCGAAATGGCAACAGCAGCTGGGTCGTCCCATGCTTTCTATCGCAGTTTTAGTAATTTATTTTTAAATCATCGCTGTATGTCTGATAAATCTGTGTTTATTTAATGAAAATAACCAATATATATTTTAATAGTTTATTTCTTGAGCCTTCTTTGGCCAGTGCTCAGCCCCGATTGGTTGATTAGGATGGTCTAGAGCCCACGCCCTTACCCAGATGAACAGTCATTGGTTTATTATAATAGGATTAATTGTGACGTTATGATGTGGGCAAAAAGTTCCATCCCACCTGAACAGGCTGAAATTCCAGATTTTTTCCCAAACAGCTCTTACACAAAAAGGGCATTGTCATTTTCACAATTTCAGAGTGTCATTTCGACCTCCTAGTGTGGAAATATGATCACTTTTTTTTTTATCTGCACACTGCCCATTTTTGTTATAATCAATGAAGTCCCCTTTAATATAGACCTAGTGGAGAATTCAATAAATCTCATTTTTAATATGAATAAAGGCTTGTTAAAGTGCCAGAATTCATCATTTTGACATGTCCCTCCATGTATGTACCCTTTGTGACTTCCAGAAAGATTTTAACCCACTTTACCTCCAGTTTTCACCATCATTGTAAAGCCCTGTTTATTTCTGTTGCTTGAACAAAGTCATTTCTTAAGATTGATATTTATTTCCTGTGATTTAGTGAACACATTTTTAGGTAAAAAAAAAAACCTGTCCCTCATTTTAAGGTCAACCCTTTTACGTGAACTGAACTCTCATTTTAATAAGGTGAAACTATTCGTAAAAAAAAAAAAAAAAAATTATCTAAAGAAACATTGAACATCGAATAGTCAAATCATCATGTAAAAGCAGGTGAGCTGGTTCTAATATTTTTGGGCCATTTTATGGTGTTTTGTGGATCATACCCATAGACAGGCTAGAAATGTTTTGGCATTCAATTACCCCTTCCTGTTGCACACCACAAGCTTCCATTTCCCCCGTCACAATGGGATTTATGGCTGATTTAAGATGACATCGTCAACCCTGTTACTCTATTTGGCACTTAATAGAATCTTACAATAGTACTTTTTCTATTCAACCTCTTGACGAGAAAGAACGTGATCTTTATGACCATGTTAAAATGAGGTGAAATCAAGTGGGGTTTTTTTTCTCACCAAGTTGCACATCTCAAAAGGCACTGAATTGGTGGAATGACCCAGGTGCATGGCAATAATGACCCGCTAGAAATTTCCTTGGAAAGCATGTGGGTGGGAACCCTGCTTTTAGGTCCAGCGCTCACAGAAGACTTCTAGATGACTAGATTTATTAGAAATGACCTGAAAATTGCTCTGTTTTAAATGTAATTTTCTAAGTGAAGCTGGCCGGTCCAGGTGGCTGTTAGTTAAAGCTTTTACATGTTTGGACTTGGTGCACTTTAGTTTAGTGCTGCTCTCTGCTTTGAGATAATCATGTTGAAGTGGCTGAGGTATACTATAGCGGAGAAACTTGGGGCCTAGTTGTATGGCCTCTTACAGGCGGAGTGTGCGTCCCAAATGGCACCCTACTCCCTACACAGTGCAGAACGTTTGTCCAGAGCCAAATAGGATCGACTGTATGTACTTTGTGCCCTGGCCAAATGTAGTGCACTACATAGAGGTTAAGGTGCCCACTTGGGACACTACAACAGAGTGGCTCTCTGATGGGCTTCAGTAGAAGTGGCCTCATCCGTTAAGCCCTGACCCTCTCCTGCCTCAGCACTTTCCCAGGCCCATCATTGGGATGGGGCATCAGTTTGAGCTATCTGCCTGCCCACTTCTCCACTGATGCAGGACCAGCCACCACTGACCCCACCATCCATCACACTCTCCACCTATGGGTCCACTTGGCTCTGCAGTACCAGCATGCTCAGCTTACGTCCAAAATGGCACCCTACTCCCTACGTAGTGCACTGCTTTTGACCAGGGAATAATAGTAGTGCACTGTATAGGGAATAGGGTGCCATTTGGGGCGTAGCCTCGGTATTTGTCTGAGGGCCGTAATGTGTTTTAACATGGACTCGCTGTCAGGCCACCAAGCTTTATACCTCCTTATTCTTGGGAGACAACTGCCCCTTTATTGCTGAGGAAATATCCACACGCATCCATGTCATTGTTGCGTATGCTCAGCACGCAGTAGTAACTCAGAACAGGCAGATCCGTGTATGTGTGCATCCATCCGTATGTGCGCGCGTCCGTCTGTCCGCGTGTGTGTACACGTGTCCTGATTTCAGTCTGTTTTATTATCGGTGGGGCATTGGCATTTTTGCTCAGATATCAATTGTTTTTTTTCTATTTACTTTAGTAGCAGAGCTAGCAGCTTGTCTTCAGCTTCAGAGCCTCAGACCCCCATCAGGATGGATGGCCAAGCCTGACCTTTTTCCGTTTATTCGCAAAGTGTGTTTCTCAAAGACCGGCGAGGATGAAAAATAACCGACACGACCTCAGGGAAAAGGATGATCCTCCTCGTTGTCTGTCGTGGCAGTAAAGATCACCTAGAGAGGAGAAACAGCCATTTTGAATCGTATTTAAATGTTTGGTTGTAGCCATGTTATTTGTATGTTGGCATATGCTGCACTGGCCACAACTACCTCTGTTTCTTTCTATTTGGTCTGGTCTATGAATTCTCTGGTTGCATCTGAACTGACAATGTTCTTTCAATTTCATGTTTATTGTGATTTGTTGGTGTGCATCCCAAATGGCACCTTATATAGTGCACTACTTTGGGCCAGAGGCCTATTTCAGGCACACCTTTATCTCAAGCACAAGTAAAATAGGCCCATTTGTAAGCGGATGTCTGCTGGATATCTTCTATATGAATTTAAACAAGTGTCCTGTTGAGAACATTCACTTTCTGTCTCTTATTTGTCCATGTATCTTAAGACCTTCTCTCTCTTTTTGTCTTTCAGCTCGTCTGAGAAGTCCCTCCCCTGGAGATCTGCAGGTACGGTCTGATCATCCTTCCCTACACCATGTTTGACACATTCCCTATTCCCTTTATAGTGCACACATTTTGACCAGGACCTAAAGGCCTCTGGTCAAAAGTAGTGCACTATATAGTGAAACGGGTGCCATTTGTGACACAAAGTCCATGTCACCATACACTGACTGATATTCTTGTGAATCATTGAAAACCATACCATGCCATGGATGCAGTGCATTCAGAAAGTATTCAGACCCCTTCACTTTTTCCAAATGTTGTTATGTTACAGCCTTATTCTAAAATTGATCAAATAGTTTTTCTCATCAATCTACACTCAATACCCCATAATGACAAAGCAAAAACTATTTTTTAGCCAATTTAGCCAATTTATAATTAAAGGAAAACTGAAATCACATTTATGTAAGTATTCAGACCCTTTACTTAGTACTTTGTAGAAGCACCTTTGACAGCGATACAGCCTCGAGTCTTCTTGGGTATGACACTACAAGCTTGGCACACCTGTATTTGAGAAGTTTCTCCCATTCTCCTCAAGCTGTCAGGTTGGATGGGGAGCGTCGCTGCACAGCTATTTTCAGGTCTCTCCAGAGATGTTCGATCGGATTCAAGTCCGGGCTCTGGCTGGGCCACTCAAGGACATTCAGAGACTTGTCCCATCGGGTTCTTGGTCACCTCCCAGACCAAGGCCCTTCTCCCCCGATTACTCAGTTTGACCGGGCGGCCAACTCTAGGAAGAGTCTAGTGGTTCCAAACTTCTTCCATTTAAGAATGATGGAAACCACTGTGTTCTTGGGGACCTTTAATGCTGCAGATATTTTTTTGATACCTTTCCCCAGATCTGTGCCTCGACACAATCCTGTCTTGGAGCTCTACGGACAATTCCTTTGACCCCATGGCTTGGTTTTTGCTCTGACATGCATTGTCAACTGTGGGACCTTATATAGACAGGTGTGTGCCTTTCCAAATCATGTCTAATCAATTGAAATTACCACAGATGGACTCCAAGTTGTAGAAACATCTCCAGGATGATCAGTGGAAACAAGATGCACCTGAGCTCAATTTCAGTCTCACAGCAACGGGTCTTAATACTTATGTAAATAAGGTATTTATTTTATTTAAAAAAATAAATTGGCAAAACTTTTTTCACTTTGTCATTATGAGACATTGTGTGTAGATTGATGATAATTTTCCGTTATTTAATCCATTTTAGAATAAGGCTGTAATGTAAAACAAAATGTGGAAAAAGTCTAGGGGTCTGAATAGTTTCTGAATGCACTGTATACACTCTGTATACACAGTTTATTAGGGACACCACCACTTTCACGAAATTGATCGTTCCTACAGACAATGAGTCAGGTGGCCGTGGCTTATATAAAAGCAGGGCATCGAGTCATTCAGTTACTGTTTGATTGAACGTTAGAATGGGCAAAACGAGTGACCTAAGCGACTTTGAGCGTGGTATGTTTGTCGGTGCCAGGCGCGCCGGATCCAGTATCTCAGAAACGGGCGCCCTCCTGGGCTCGTGTCAGCATGGACCAACATCCCTGTGGAACGTTCCCTACACCTTGTAGAATATGCCAAAGAATTCCGGCTGTTCTGGAGACAAACGGGTTCCCGGTACTAGATGTGCTCCTTCAATGAATGACAGAATATCTCCTGTTTGGTTAAATCGAGTTGATGATTACACAGATGGCAGATCAGCTCATGAATAACGGAGAGATGAAGAGAGGTAATGGGCATGTTAAATACATATTAATGTCTACTCATACCGTTTGTTGATCATGCATTCTCTCTCTCACGATGTTGACGGCAATACGAGACAGCACGGGGAAATGTTATAGCTGTTCTTTGACATGCATAGGCGAGTGGAGTCCTTCGATAATGCATCGTATTGGATTACAGAATAAAGTTAGGAATTTTCATGCGAGACTGTTAGGATTTTGATTTCCAGTAGGATTCAGACTGGTTAGGGAAATAGCCTAGGCTTTAGGACAGGAGAAGATGTATTTTTCTCTCATGCCTCTCTGAATTGTTATCAGACTTCATGTCTGTGACAGATGCCTATCACATTTGTCACTGTCTGACGATTCACAATAACGGCTCAAAGAGGCACATGTTATTGTATAGGATATACAGTGGGGGTTTCCTGTTGGGTTTAACTGCATCTGGGTCACGTGTAAATGTTGTAATTTACGGGGGTCTTGTCATTTCATTATTTCGGGAAACGTAAAGAATTCCCTGTTCCCTGGACAGTCCCAGGATCCCAGTTACCCATGTTAACCCCTACTACTGACTGCCTTGATTAGTTTCTTCTGGCACATTTCAGATTCAATATTTCTCTTTAGCTACTCCCACTCTCTGACAGTAACACTTTCCCTCCACTCCAACTCTGTTTATTTAACATGGACCCTTGTAGGACCACAGTGACTTTGCTGCTGCTCAAATTGATAATGAAGTCCATTTTCCTAATGTATTTCAAAGCTTATTAATTGTATAATGGAACTAAGTGAATCGCTGCAGCCATCATTAATATTGTATTGTGGTTCTTGTCAGACTGACCCTACGGGGTTATGATTGTACATGTGCACTGTTAAATTGCTTGTCTCGGTATTGTTTGGAATTTTCCACTCGCTCCAGTCGGTTCATTGCTGACAAGCACGACTAGCAGACGGACACAGTAAGAACAAGGATATGGGTTCCAAACGGCACCCTATTCCCTATAAAGTGCACTACTTTTGACCAGGGCAAGTAGGCGGCCATAGAGCCTACTTTTTAAAATAAATATTGATTTCCTCATTGTAGATGAGAAATCATCGTTAGCCACAGTAATGTATTTATTCTAATTCAAATATGAAACAGAAATGATAGCTGGTGTAGATATGAAGTGAGAGGCTGCCTGTTCTGTGGAAGAGGAGAGGTTATTGATGTTCCTCTCCAGTTATAATCAGCTGTCTAGCCATAATGGTCAGAGTTCATATACAGGTCATTATTTTGTCACCCGTGGCACTCCTCAACCACTTATTACGTTAACAGAGCCTGCGTCCCAATTGGCACCCTATTCCCTATATAGTGTGCTACTGTTGGCCAGAGCCCTATGGGGGCTCTATTGGCCCTGGTCAAAAAGTTGTGCATTATAGGGAATAGGTTGCCTGTGACTGTGCTGTCCACATTCACAAGGTTAAAGAAAGGCTTTCTCTCCACAGTAACACTTCCTCTCGAAATCCACAGGCTGGTTGACGGGCGGACCTGCCGGGGGCCCGGGAGGGCAATAAGCAGCCCAGCCAGCAGCCCAGCCAGACATAGTCATTACCCTTTACAGCAGCACACTGCAGCTAATTTCACTCCAATCACACTCTCTCACCCACAACACTCTACGGCTGCATTCCCAAATTGCACCTTATTCTTTAACCAGAGCCCTGGTTAAAAGTAGTGTACTAAATAGGGAATAGGGTGGCCTTTGTGACGCACCTACACTTTAATCCCACCGTTCTGGAGGAGGGATGTAACACTCTCTTTCATTGTGTACCGTCTCATTTCTCAAACGGGGTCAAGTCTCTGTAGCGATGCCCTGAGGGCAGAAATGTCACATTAAGCTCCAGTCACTGTCTACCTGAAAAGTTACTCCTAATATGCTATGAGGAGCAGGAGGGATGAGTGAAGCTTTGTTGTAGTTGTTTATGGGGGGAAAAAGGTTTCTGTTTGGTCAGAAGCGACACCCCATTCAGATCATTTTCCATTGTTCTGTAAATACTGCTTTTAACGATTTTAGTTTATCCTGCGCATACATTTTTCATGAATTCTTTACTCCCCCCGTCACGATGGAAATCAGCCACACGGCAAACGTGGCCTTTTGAAAGATTTAAGTGTCCGCCGCGCCGCACACAGTGGGCTAGCGCAAATCAAGTCAACCATAATAATTGCAGCAGCAGAATTTATTGAGGTGCCGCAGCTGCAGTCAACTCATGCAACTAGAGGCGGCGTTGAGCTGCGGAGACGGCGGGCTCCTGGCAAGGAAATAGGTTACCGAGACACTTACAAGCCAGAAAGGAACAGCAGAGTGGCTCCTCCATGGAATTCGGCCTCCCCCCTCATCCATATGCCAGCCAACAATGCCCCTCCCTCCGGTTCGGACTGGCTAGCTATTGGGTTCTGACACCCCATTGTTGCAGCTATTGCAGTGGAGCACATTCACGCAGGTCACACTTAACTCGATTTTGATTGTGGAGCAACATTGTGCAGCAGCTTATGAGAGACTTTACTGTGGTAATTCCTCCTCGTTTGCCTCAACGGCTGTTCTCATGGGCAGTGACCTTTGGCACCCTATTCACCATACAGGGCACTACTTTTGGCCAGAGCCATGGCTCTGATATAGCAACTTGGTTGCCATTTAGGTCACAGCCGGGGAATGTTAGTTTGGAAACGGTTTTGACGAGGGGATTTTCATCAGTGTCCCGGCACAGCAAAATAGGAGCGTCGCAAATGTCTCTCCTATGAGTCAGTATGATAATTAACTTAATTTACACGAGTGTGGAATTTGTTATTGCATCGACGCGAAATCCTTTAACTTCTACGTCTCCTATCTCTTCCATATACACCGAGTGTACAAAACATTAAGAACACCTTCCTAATATTGAGTAGTACAAAAGTGTTCCACAGGGGATCAAGCTGGCTGGATGTCCTTTGGGTGGTGGGCCATTCTTGATACACACAGGAAACTGTTGAGCGCTAAAAACCCAGCCGCGTTGCAGTTCTTGACACAAACTGGTGCGCCTGGCACCCACTACCATACCCTGTTCGAAGGCACGTCTTGCTGATTCACTCTCTGAATGACACACATGCACAATCCATGCCTCAATTGTCTCAAAGCTTAAAAATCATTCTCTAACCTGTCTCCTCCCCTTCATCTACACTGATTTTGAAGTGGATTTAACAGGTGACATCAACAAGGGATTCACCTGGATAGTCTGTGTCATGGAAAGAGCAGGTGTTCTTAATGTTTTGTGTACTTAGTGTATTTTTCCCATTTATCAGACACTTTCATCGAAAGTGTCTAACAGTAGTGTGTGCATACATTTTGTATGGGTGATCCCAGCGGGAATTGAACCCACGATCCTGACGTTGCAAACGCCATGATATACCAAATAAGTGACACAGGTAACACTGACTTTGTCCTCCCATTCTTTCCCAGATGCCTCGACCTCGCGGGACACCAAGTCTCGAGTGACAGACACTTCTCAGTCGCCCACCTACCGCCTCCGAACAGAGCAGGAGCAGGTGGCCCTGTACTCCCCAGAGCAGACCTCGCTCCATGAAAGTGAGGGTCTGTTACTAATGCAGCCCCTCTGTTCTACACTCTCTCGCTCTCTCTCCCCCGTCAAGGCTGTGCCACTCCCCCTCTCTTAGCCCCACCAGAGTCGGAGCCCTTTAATGATGCTTTGAAGTGTTCTGCTTGGCCTCAGAAGCACATGTGATGTGTATAGTTTTAATGAGCCAGTGTATGGCTCCAGTATGGAGGGTAGGGAGGTGGAAACGGACACTCTGTGAGGTCATTAGTACTGTGTGGACTAGCTAAATGTCATGTAGTGCTTTAAGGACACTCACTCGGTGTCTCTCTCTCTCTCTCCTTCTGCTCGCTCTATTTATTTCTCTCCTTCTGCTCTCTCTCCCTCTCTCCTTTCCTTTCTCTCAGGGTCTACAGGGAACTCCCGCAGCTCCACCCAGATGAACTCGTACTCGGACAGTGGCTACCAGGATGCCAGCAACTACTACGTCAGCCAGAACCAGAATAGTCTGGCTAAGACTGACCTGAGGATGCCGCGCTCTTACCCGGGCACAGGCGGCACCTCTACCCTCCTGAGGAATGCCAGGGCCGAGGGCCAGGCCCAGGTCCAGGTAAGCTCACGGAGCTAGAGGGCACCCTGTCTGCAGCAGTCACGGGCCATAGAGTTGGATGGAGGGCACACTGTCTGCAGCAGTCACGGGCCATAGAGTTGGATAGAGGGCACACTGTCTGCAGCAGTCACGGGCCATAGAGTTGGATAGAGGGCACAATGTCTGCAGCAGTCACGGCCATAGAGTTGGATAGAGGGCACACTGTCTTTTATTTTTTTTATTTTACCTTTATTTAACTAGGCAAGTCAGTTAAGAACAAATTCTTATTTTCAATGACGGCCTAGGAACAGTGGGTTAACTGCCTGTTCAGGGGCAGAACGACAGATTTTGTACCTTGTCAGCTCGGGGATTTGAACTTGCAACCTTTCGGTTACTAGTCCAATGCTCTAACCACTTGGCTACTCTGCAGCAGTCACGGCCATAAAGTTGGCCATAAAGTTGGCCATAAAGTTGGCCATAAAGTTGGCCATAAAGTTGGATAGAGGGCACACTGTCTGCAGCAGTCACGCCATTGAGTAGGATAGACGTTTGCACTTAGCCACACTCGGACTGAAGCCAGTTTTAGCCCTCGATGGCATTGTCTATGCGGTCAGAAATAGCCATGGCAAAGATAGGAGATGAGCTCTCTAATACATCTCTATGGTCATGATTAATATACTGACTGCCACAGAGCACACAGATGCTACTGCTGGCTGAGAGATGGAAAGGAAGTTAGAGAAAAGAGAAAAATATATCCTTTAATAGTCCCATAAGATACTAGACACTTTCTGTGAGGATGTAAAATATCACAGCAAAAATATTTTACGCCTCTATTAAATGTGATGCTGAAATGTGTGGTAGTTGCTCAGTAGTTTTGTCCTCTGTCCTTCTGTCCTGACAGGCCCCTGTGTTAACCGCCGCAGCGCCGGGTCGAGCCATGAGGAGGGTGAGCTCGGTGCCCTCCCGGACCCAGTCCCCGGCCTATGGCAACAGTGTGTCCCCCTCACGGGGCTCCCTGAGGGCCACCATGGGGAGTAACTACTGCTCGCCCATTGTCACAGAGCCCAAGCCTCTCTCCAGTATCTTCTCCACCACCCTGCCCTCAGCCCAGCGCGCCGGCTCCCCTTACAACACCCAGAAGAGTTCCCCCGCCGCCCTCCGCCGCATGGGCAGCGCCAACTCCCGCTCGGGCAGTGCCAGCCGCACCACTTCACCATACCAGGCCCTGGGGTCAGCCTCGGTGCGAATGGGCTCCCCCCTAACGATGGTGGACGGCCCCTTACCCCTCACCCAGCAGCCAGGGGGGTCGGCGGCGTCTCCAGGGCGCTCCAGCATGACGGCCCAGCCCCAGCACTATGGCTCCACCTTGCCTCGGTCGTTGATCCACCACGATGCAGACCCCTACGGAGCTCAGAGCTACGACGTCTACGAGAGGATGATCCCACGGCCTGACAGCCTCACAGGTCAGCTCTTCTGTCTCCTCCTCCCTACTACCCCCCCCCCCACACACACACACACACACACACACACACACACACCCCACTCCAGAAAGCTATCTAGAGTGGGTGTGCTCACTCTATCCAGGTCTCCACTCTCTCCATTAGATAACACGTTGCATACCTTCACAGGGCAGGAGATAATGTCTGCTTCTCAAATGGCGCCCTGTTCCCTACAAGGTGCATTATTTCTGACCAGAGCTCTGTGAGACTACTGCCGCCTCTGCCTCCTTCGCTCAGTGGTTAGTTGTTGAGCATATGCTACACTTGGCGATAGCCAGTCTGTCACAGGAGCACAGGTCAGCAATTTAGGCCTGATAATAAGTAGATTAAGGTCGTCTCCCCGTAATCGGAGACAGGCTCCAGTCTGTGGCTCTGCTGTCAAGCTTTTCCGCTGGCATGCTGCGGCACAAAGTGAGTCACTGCGCCCAACCTCGAGAGCCCTAATTTTGACCAGATCACTATTGAACCTGGTCAGGCGCTGGTCACAAGTAGTGCACTATATAGGGAATAAGATGCCATTTTGGGACAAAAAGCCTGTGTCTGTCTGTGGCATGGACCAGGGCCAGCCCCTGCCTCATGTAGACTCGCGTCCTTAACCACAGGCCACCGTTTGAAGGGAAACGCCGGAGGGTTTGGCAGGAGATCGATCCGTATGATCGTGGATGGGTATGTATGTTTTCCAGCGAGTCACACAGTTGGATGTATTGCCAGTGTACTTGAATGCATGCAAATAGGCCTATATCCACTGAGAGAAACTCTGTGTGCTAGATTAAGACTGGAGTTTCTTAAGCAAATAGTGGAGCAGAAGAATAATAATAATTTACAAAGACTTTGTTGTTTGTGTAGGTTATCTGATTTTTATCCCAATACATAGATGATTTCCAGTTTTTTTTTATTTTATATTTCCACGCTGAGGTTGGAATAATACTGTGGAATTGTGTAAATTATGATAATGCCTTTTCAGTATAAGAGCAGTTTGAAAAGACTGCCTGAAATTTCAGCGTGTTTTGGTGGGAAAGTTTTGGCCTGCTTGGTGACATCACCCGGCGGTAAATGAGTTAATAGTTGAAAACCTTTATGCCAATAACAGCTATTTTTCAGTTTTCCCCTCCCCACTCAGACCTATTCCATTCAGTCCCAGAAAAAAATTCTTGCTTGAGCAATTGCTCTTTGCTAAGAAGCTATTGTTGTTTCTTTAGGACCATTTTAATTGAAGACAATTACAAAAAAGTACTTAATTGTTACCAGAAATGATTTGATATTGAGATTGGATTTTGTTTCCCCTGTCAACTTCATTAAATTTGCAATGAGTCGTTAAGCAACGGGTGCAAGCATGCCTGCCTGCCTTCCCCCTGAGATACAGAGAACATCAGTGTGCTCTGGTTGACAGCTCCACTAAGTAATTCATATGTTGTGTGTTGATTGATAGATCTGTTGTCGTTTCTCTTTGCGGGTGTCAGCCATAGGAGTCTGACTTGACATTTCAATGCCGGTAAATATGAGCTGCTTGACAGGGAGTCTGAAGAAAGAATGGTAGAATAATGGTAGGCTTTTCTTCTTCCACTGCGTCAGAAGTGAGCATTTGTCACTCGTTTTGTCGTTCCCGTCTGAGACGTGAGGGTTGGGTAGGGCGTGTTATCTCTACTCTGCGGTCATGTTTTTTGTTCCTCTTCGGAGGGAAGAACACTGTCGTCCGTACGGTTTGAAGGAAACGCCGTTCTATAATTCCTCACGACAGGGATTCTGTTCTTGGTACAAAGGCTGTAGGGGAAAACGAGGCCCAGCTGATTCAGAACGTGTAAGCGGGCGTGCTGTGTCCCGAATGGCACCCTATCCCCTACGTAGTGCACTACCTTTTGACATATGGAGTAGGGCGCCGTTTTGTTCTCCACACCAGAATAATCTTCTGATATTTTTAGGCTTTTTTTATTTTTATGGATCATTTGAGGTTTAATTGATTAGTTTTCCATTGAAGGCTAGAAAACAAAAATGCATTCCCGGTGTTTTTTTTTTAAGAGAGTGGGAAATGATTCTCAGCTATTGCGGGCCAGCCACATCACTACAGTAAGAGTAATGGCTCGGCCGATGTTAATTAGTCCTCTTCCTTTCAGTCCAAGAACTCTTCCATTAGCTGTTTTTAGATATCTGCTCTAGATAAGAAGGTAGGTAGATTATGAAAAATGGCTGCTAATTCCAAGGCACACGATCATAAAAGGAGAGGCAAATTACCTATGGTTGCTGTTTTCATAATGGGCTGCTTTGTGGATTGGTATTGAAATGTAGACAGTCAATTTACGGTACTAGGCCTATGACATTTTACTGAGGGCCTTCCGTTATTTACTGTATATACAGTCTACGGTTCCCGCCTACAAACTAATAATCATATGACTTTGTGTTGTTTCTTTTTAAAAAATTATTTCAGCTGTCCCAGTTAGTCCAGCAATATTTATCCAGGTTTTTATTGTGAAAAGGTTGATTTAATGTGTGTGTTTTTGACCAACTTTTCCTGCTGCCATTGGATATCTACAGAACCCCTGGTCGATGATGACCTTCAAGGTGAATTCTAACTTCGTCATGATCCACCACCCCTCTTATAATGCGTTTGACTCCGAGGTGATGTTTCTCCTAGGCACAGATCTCGGATCAGCTTACCTTGCCCCAATCCTAGCCTTAATCGTTAGTTGGGGAAAATGCTAAACTGACCCAAGATCAGAGCATAGGGGCAACTTCACCCTACTCCGTGGCTGTATTCTCATCAGTGTCTTAGCATGGCATGTGTGGGTTACTACGTGTTACCTTTTTTGTTCGTAGTATGATCCTAATGTCCAACCTATTACCTTTTAACAAGCATTAAAACCCCATTCACATATGGGAGACGTTTAAAAGGCTATGGAGAAACGCCGTCAAGTGAGGAGTTATCATTCCCAGACCAAGTAAGTCTGTGGTTTCCCCATTTCTTTCCCATTACATTCTTGAACTGTTGTAAATCGGGGCCCAATAATGATAATCTCTGCGAGGCTGTTAAATCACTGCAGTACTCACTCTCTCCCTCTCTCTCTCTGCTGATGGCCATAATCCACATCCTGTACGATGGCTGATCTCATGGCTTTTTAAACCTCTTCTCTGAGGTGCAAAGTCTGTAGACACGTTGGCCACTGTGGCCCGTCCAAGCCCAATAGGTCTCTTCTGAATTCTGCTGTCTGCCTCTGTCCCAAACCCTCATGCCTTCTCTCACCTAGCTGTCCCCATAGAAACTAACCGTCACAAAGTCACATACTGTATGTCCTTTGATGGCAGCATTGCACAGCTCCTCTCCTCATCTGGGTCAGGACAGCCTGAGTGACCCGTGGATTATGTCAGATGCTTGAGCAGCTGTGGCAGCAGTGACTGGTATGTTGACGTTCACATGCCCGCACTCGTTGACGTTCACATGCCCGCACTCGTTGGCGTTCAGTTGGCAAACGCCAGCCGAAACCTGAGCCTGCAGATTGGCTGCAGCTCCCTCTCTCACTCTGGCCAGATCCAGACCACCATCCTCCCTGCTCCCCCCAAGCTCCAGCATTGGCAGGAAGTCATCTCTCTGAAAAACGTTCCTGTAATTATGTCCGATGTCCATTTCAGCACACTGGAGGAGAGCAAAAGGAAATGTGGATCAACAGCATTTTAGGCACGTGTGGCGCTCAGCCCACGCCTAGTAAAGCCTTATGCTTTGGTTTACGGAAAGAGTGGCGTTTACTTATAGCCTGCTGATTTCCATACTTAAGTTAGTAATCTTCTGCATGATCGAGAGCAGATCAGATTGTCTTAATGGATTTCGTCATTTCTTACTCCTATGTTGGGAAAAGTTTTAGCGAATTATTTTGGCTCAGGAATGTAAGTCCGCTGCATCCATTTTTTAAATGTTTGTTTCTGCAGAGTCAGTGGGCCAAATTGCCACCTCCCTACAGCACGTCTAGCCAAGTGCAATCTGTTCGGGCCACGGGAGGAAGTGAAGGCAGCGTTAAATGAGTCTAACACACCATGAATGTTCACCATTCATATATTATTTTCAGAGACAATTCGCAGCTGCTTTAGAACCTGACTGCTGCGTTTCACCAGGGAGCAGAATAAAGGCACTGGGATTAGTGTGTGCTAAGGTTTATAATGGTACTGTTAGTTAGAGAATGGGGGAGAGGGCGGGGAGAGAGCCTGCAGAGCGGAGCGGGATGGATATGCATGGAAGCTCCTGTCTCTGGGAGATTCCTTCCTCTCCTCCTCCTTTTTCCCCCCTCTCTCTCTCTTTTCCTCTCCTCCTCTTCTCCCCTCAAGCTACGGTTCTACTGAAAGCCCTCATCATGTCCAACGGATAAGCCGATTTACTTGGCTGTGGCGGGCTGTGATGTGGTGTCCAACACCGGCTCGTTGATATTCCCCTTCTCTAATCAGAAACCTTTCAACAAGAGAAACCCAAGCGAATTACTGCCAATCGAAACGCCGTTGTCTGAAGCGTTTCAGATTGACTATATGAGCCTGCGCCACCGCCTGAATGTGTCACCACAGCAGCCCCACATCAACCTCCCCAATGACAACCCACTGGGCACACCACATCATTTCATCGTGGAAATGTGGGTAATATTTGGTTGAGACGTTGATCAATGAGATTTCAAGCTTTTATTCACCCACTCAAAAAGACAGCTAGAAGTTTGTTGAATTCCCAATGTGTTATCACTATGCTTTCAACCATCTAAAAGCACAACCAAATTCCAATGGAAAACCAATGTCTTATTTTTGGTTTAGTTGGCATTCAAATGTTTTATCACTGTATTTGTTGTGCTTTTTAAAATGGTTGAAAGTGCAATGTTTTTAAAAAAAATAAAATTTTTATGCAACAATTTAAATGTTATCACCGATTCTTATAGCAATTGTGAAGATCTCCACAGACCTGCGACCTTTGCAGGCTATCTTGAATATGCACGCTTTCTATGATTAGATAAGACATTTATAGTTACAGTATGCTAACCTCAAAATGTGGCAGTGGATGTGTTACTCATTTTGAGGTTGAATAAATACTGTTACATTAGTTTGTAAAATAGCCTTAACTTTAGGCTATTTACTCTCTTACAAAAGTCATATTAAATTGCGTTGACAACGCCAACCAAATATCAACATTTGAAAGGATGTTTTAGTCTTATTCTTTAACTTTGATTTTTGGTTGAGACGGGAATCCAACATTTTAATTATGAATTTGTAGATCAACTGGAATTAAGTCAGTGGCACAGTGTTGGATTCACGTCTCACAAAAGAAAGACCTAGCAAAGCTGCAGCTGGCTCAAAACACGCCTTGCCCTTAACTGCACATACAGCACTAACATCAACAACATGCATGCCAGTCTTTACTGGTTGTTCGTTGATGAGCGATTAACTGATTATCTTCTAGTTTTTATGAGAGGTATTGCTGTAATGAAACCTCCAGATTGTCTGCATAATCAAATAACATCCAGCTCAGACACCAATACATACCCCACAAGACATGCCACCAGGGGTCTCTTCACAGTCCCCAAGTCCAAAACGAATTCACTGCAATGCACAGTATTATACAGAGCCATGATCTCATGGAACTCCCTTCCATCTCCCATTACTCAAGCAAAAAGCAAAATTACCTTTAAAAAAAAAAAGAAGACAATTACAAACGTCTCATGGAACGACGGGGACTGTGAGGGGACACTCACTCACCAACACACTAACACACTATTTTTTTTTGTTGTATTTTTAAATTTGTTTGACTGACCTTGTCTTATCAGTGTTTTGTTACTTGTCATGTTTTGTGTTATTGTGGCCCCCAGGAAGAGTAGCAGCTTCTTCTGCTAAAGCTAATGGGGATCCAAATAAACAAATACATCTCAACCAAAAATGAAAGTTAAAGAATAGGACTAAATCTAATCAAATCTAATCATATCAAACTTTAAATGCGCTTTAAAAAAAGTTTGCGTTTGCTTTTGATTTAGTTAATTTTTTTTAACTTCGATTTTTGGTTGAGGTGGAGATGTATATCAGACAATGATTAACTTGATTCAATTTGAAATCGACCAAAGCTGTCCTTTTTTTGTTGAACCCTCTCACTGGGCAAAAACAGGTTGCGTCAATGTTGTTTCCACGTCATTTCCACACAAAAAACCTGGGATGTTGTATCAATGTAGAAAACTGATTTGGATTTGAAAAAAGTAATCAACTTAAGGGAATTTTGTATATTTTTCACCCAAATGTTAAAAATGTTGTGTGGGGGGAGATTTCACATTGAATTCACGTCCGTTGACAACAAAATGTAAATCAAAACTAGACTCTTCCCAGTGGGCTTGTTTAAGTTGATGACTTTTCAAATGCTATATAAAGGCCTAAGTAGTATCATTGACGATATTTGACTTACAAAGTATGGTTACAGCTCTCTAGGCCCTCTAGTCTTTTCTATTTTTACCAATGACCGGCCACTGGCATTAAACAAAACATATGTGTCCATGTATGCTGATGATTCAACCATATACGCATCAGCAACCACAGCTAATGAAGTCACTGAAACCCTTAACAAATAGTTGCAGTCTGTTTTGGAATGGGTGGCCAGTAATAAACTGGCCCTGAACATCTCTAAAACTAAGAGCATTGTATTTGGTACAAATAATTCCTTAAGTTCTAGAACTCAGCTGAATCTGGTAATGAATGTTATGGCTGTTGAACAAATTGAGGAGACTAAATTACTTGACAGTTTACAACCGAAGGTAATGCCAAGGTCAAAACGTATAGATTCAGTGGTTGCACAGATGGGGAGAGGTCTAGCCGTAATAAAGAGATGCTCTGCTTTTTTGACACCACACTCCAAAAAGCAAGTCCTGCAGGCTCTAGTTTTGTCTAATCTTGATTAGTGTCCAGTCATGTGGTCCAGTGCTGCAAGGAAAGACCTAGTTAAGCTGCAGCTGGCCCAGAACAGAGCGGCATGTTTCGCTCTTAATTGTAATCAGAGGGCTGATATAAATACTAAACATGCCAGTCTCTCTTGGCTAAGAGTTGAGGAGAGTCTGACTGCATCACTTCTTTCTGTAAGAAACATTGTGTTGAAAATACCAAATTGTTTGCATTGTCAACTTACACACAGCTCTGACAAATACACACTTATCCCACCAGACATGCCACCAGGGGTCTTTTCATAGCCCCCAAATCCAGAACAAATTCAAGAAAACGTACAGTATTTTATAGAGCCGTTATTGCATGGAAGTTCCTTGCATCTCAGATTGCTCAAATAAACAGCAAACCTGATTTAAAAAAAAAACTGATAAAGCAACACCTCGTGACACAAAGCCTCTCCCCTATTAGACCTAGATTGTGTGGGTTTGTATGCATTGATATGTAGGCCACGTGTGCCTTTAAAAAAATAAATAAATCTATGTCGTTCTGTCCTTGAGCTGTTCTTGTCTATTGATGTTCTGTGATATGTCATTATGTTTTGTGTGGACCCCAGGAAGAGTAGCTGCTGCTTTTGCAACAGCTAATGGGGATCCTAATAAAATACCAAATACATTTAATTTGCTCTGTTAAACCTACCTTTTTGGAATGACTTCGATAGCAACAGTGAATATATTTTGTTATTAAGAGATCTCTCCAATCATTCTCACCATAGCATATTGGTAATAGTCAGTGACAAATGTCGAAGCTATGCAGGGCTGGGCTTGGTTCAAACCCTGGATCTGAGACCAAATGAATAGCTGTAGATAGATCATCTCTCCAGTAGGAGGTACTGCCCAGCCTATTGTTTTTTTTCTCATAGTGGATATAATGTTGGGGATCTTGTTTCAAAGGTACAAATTCAACATATTTTATATCTGTTGAAAATTGGCTACAATGATGCCATAATCCTCTGGCTGATATTTCGCCCTCAAATCCAATGTATCTTCCATGTAGATTCCAAGTCATAATACGTTGACAAATGTACATTGGAACAACGCTGATTCATCCAGTCTTTTGCAACCCCTCCATGGGGTTGCAAAATTCCCAGGATTATTCTGAAATCCTGGTTTGAAGATTCCCAGAATCAGGAGGAAATCTGGAAGCTTTCTACAAGGAATTCTGGGAAACCTTGGAATTTGGGGAATATTACTATTTTACCACTTGTTGCTTATTTTCCCATCCTCTTTGATCTAACGTATTAATGTGCTTTCTAGTAACCCATGGAGAACTACAGTTGTAGCGGATGACATTATCTATGCTTATCATGTCCCCCCCCCCCCCCCCCCCCCAGTAAGTTGTTTGAATAGGGTTTATCCTCCACTGGCTCGCCATTTAGCTGTTCATTAGTTAGTGTGCGACGCTGGTGGTTATTCGGGGTCTCGCTGAAGCACAGAGACGAAGCTCTCCCCTGGGTCTCTCTCAACAGCTGACCGCACGCTGCGGATGCTCCAGAGGTCATGTTTATTTGGCACTGTTTCTGAGGGAGAGTAGGCAAGTGTGCTGCTGCTGAGTGGTTATACCTGTGTCACAAATGGCAACCTATTCCCTTTTTTTTAAGGGCGCTAGTTTTGACCAGGACCCACATTGGGTGTCATTTGGGACACAACCTACTGAAGCCTTACTGGGCTTCAGCTCTCCCTGGAAAGACAAACACTTCTATTTATTCATTTTTGCTGTTCTGAACTCTGATAAGAATCCCTCGTTTATCTCATTAACGCATGGCAGTGTTGAGCAGCTTGAGAGCCTTTGCTCGCCTAGCGGTGTTGGACCTGAGCCAAAAAATAATCGTGTTTGGGCTCAATTGAAGTGAGCGAAGTATGCAGTGAGTGCTCAGTGACTCGGCCACTGCAGTCTCTCTCTTGCACTGGGGAGTTGAGTCCCCTTGATGCGAGGTTAGGTCACATATCCACATGAGCCATGTGTATGGGATCTGTTACCCTGAAGCAGAGGGGACTAGAGGGTATTACGCTGTTAGGAGCTAAGGCTTGTGAGCTTTGGGCCGGCCGCGGCGGTAATAACTGCAGGCTGGATTTATACGCCTGGATGCGTAGTGGCAGATGCTGCTTTCCTGCCGTAGGCTCAGGTTGCGTCCCAAATGGCACCCAATTGCCTATGTAGTGGTCTAAAGTAGTGCACTATAAAGGGAATGAGGTGCCATTTGGGATGCAGGCAGACATTGTTCCACATCCGGACCGACCAGACCTCCGTCAGTCAGCCGTGCTGGGCTGTGACTCCCCCAAAAACTGTTGTCATGGTGGTTCATCTGGTGTGAATTTCCAATTTGATTGACCTCATCAGGGCTTTCCCCTGGTAAATGAGCGTATGGTTAGGAGAACCCACCCCCTTCCTCCATTTACAGAAACACACACACCTCCTGACATCTGCTGGCTCAGCCGTGTGTTCTACTAGCCCATATATCCATTCACTCTCACTAGAAAGCCTGATGGGGAAGGCAACGTCTAGCCTATGAAGACGAGTTCCAAATGGCTCCCTTTTATAGTGCTCTGCATCGGGAATAGGGTGCCATTTGGGATTCACACCCAGGTGTAGCCACAAAATCAATTTAGCCACAAATAAATAATGAAACATGTTCAATTTGGTTTAAATAATGCAAAAACAAAGTTTTGGAGGAGTAAAAGTGCAATATGTACCATGTAAAAAAAGCTAACGTTTGAGTTCCTTGCTCAGAACATGAGAACGTTGGTGGTTCCTTTTAACATGAGACTTCAATATTCCAAGGTAATAGGTTTTAAGTTGTAGTTAATATAGTATTTATAGGACTTTCTCTCTATATCATTTGTATTTCATATACCTTTGACTATTGGATGTTCTTATAGGCACTATAGTATTGCCAGTGTAACAGTATAGATTCCGGCCCTCTCCTCGCCCCTACCTGGGCTCGAACCAGGAACACATCGACAACAGCCACCCTCGAAGCATCATTACCCATCTCTCCACAAAAGCCGCGGCCCTTGCAGAGCAAGGGGAATAACTACTCCAAGTCTCAGAGCGAGTGACGTTTGAAACGCTATTAGCGCACACCCAGCTAACTAGCTAGCCATTTCACATAGTTTACACCAGCCATTAGGCTGATAGGCTTGAAGTCATAAACAGCTCTGTGCTTACGAAGAGCTGCTGGCAAAACACACTAAAGTACTGTTTAAATGAATGCTTACGAGCCTGCTGCTGCCTACCATCGCTCAGTCAGACTGCTCTATCAAACCATAGACTTAATTATGACATAACACACAGAAATACGAGCCTTTGGTCATTAATAAGGTCGAATCCGGAAACGTTCATTTCGAAAACATAACGTTTATTAATTCAGTGAAATACGGAACCGTTCGGTATTTTATCTAACGGGTGGCATCCCGTTAGTCTAAATGTTGTTGTTACATTGCACAACTTTCAATGTTATGTCATAATCACGTAAAATTCTGGCAAATTAGCTTGCAATGAGTCAGGCTGCCCAAACTGTTGCATATACACTGACTCTGCGTGCAATGAACGCAAGAGAAATTACACAATTTCACCTGGTTAATATTGCCTGCTAACCTGGATTTCTTTTAGCTAAATATGCAGGTTTAAAAATATATACTTCTGTGTATTGATTTTAAGAAAGGCATTAGTGTTTATGGTTACGTACAGTCGTCCAACGATTGTGCTTTTTTCGCAAATGCGCTTTTGTTAAATCATCCCCAAGCATTGCATTGATTATATGCAATGCAGGACACGCTAGATAAACAAGTAATATCATTAACTAGTTATTATGATTGATTGTTTTTTACAAGATAGGTTTAATGCTAGCTAGCAACGTACCTTGGCTTCTACTGCATTTGCGTAACAGGCAGGCTCCTCGTGGAGTGCAATGAGAGGCAGGTGGTTAGAGCGTTGGACTAGTTAACCATAAGGTTGCAAGATTGGATCACCCGAGCTGACAAGGTGAAAATCTGTCTTTCTGCCCCTGAACAAGGCAGTTAACCCACCATTCCTAGGCCGCCATTGAAAGTAATTATGTTTTCTTAACTGACTTGCCTAGTTAAATAAAGGTATAAAAAAATAAATCGGCAAAATCGGCGCCCAAAAATACCGATTTCCGATTTGTTATGAAAATTTGAAATCAGCTCTAATTAATTCAGATTAATCGAGCTCTACTTGAGACATGGGTTGTATATGTGTGCCATACAGAGGGTGAATGGGCAAGACAAAAATATTGAAGTGCCTTTGAACAGGGTATGCTAGTAGGTGCCAGGCCAGGTGTACCGATTTTGTTGCATGATCAACAGTTTGCTGTGTATATCAACAATGGTCCACCACCCAAAGGACAGCCAGACAACTTGACTGTGGGAAGCATTGGAGTCAACATGGGCCAGCATCAATGTGGAACGCTTTTGACACCTTGTAGAGTCCACGCCCCGCATTGAGGGCAAAAGGAGGTGCAACTCTGGTTTGTGTACAGTCTATATGGCTAAGTGTTATTTTTTCTGCTGAGAGCTGCAAAGAGAGATTATTAACCCGTAAGGATGGAACAACAGATGCACTATATGACCAAAAGTATGTGGACACCTGCCCATTTGAACATCTCATTCCAAAATCATGGGCATTTAATATGGAGTTGTTCCCCCTTTGCTGCTATAACAGCCTCCACTCTTCTGGGAAGGATTTCCAATAGATTTTGGAACATTGCTGCGGGGACTTGCTTCCATTCAGCCATTAGCATTGAGGTCCGGCACTGACATTCCAATTCATCCCAAAGGTGTTCAATGGGGTTGAGGTCAGTGCTCTGTGCAGGTCAGTCAAGTTCTTCCACACCTTATCTTGACAAACCATTTCTGAAATGGACCTCCCTTTGTGCTCGGTGGCATTGTCATGCTGAAAGAGGAAAGGGCCTTCCCCAAACTGTTGCCACAAAGTTGGAAGTACAGAATGGTCTAGAATGTCATTGTATGCTGTAGCGTTAAGATTTCCCTTCACTGGAACTAAGCGGCCTTGCCCGACCGTGAAAAACAGCGCCAGACCATTATTCCTCCTCCACCAAACTTTACAGTTGGCACTATGCATTCAGGCAGGTAGCGTTCCGTTCTCCTGGCATCCGCCAAACCCAGATTTGTCCCTCGGACTGCCAGATGGTAAAGCATGATTCATCACTCCAGAGTCCAATGGCGGCGAGGTTTACACCACTCCAGTCGACGCTTGGCATTGTGCATGGTGACCTTAGGCTTGTGTGCGGCTGCTCGGCCATGGAAACCCATTTCATGAATCTCCCAATGAACATCTTGCCGATGTTGTTTCCAGAGGCAGTTTGTAACTCGGTAGTGAGTGTTGCAACCGAGGACAAAATATTTGTACGCGTTTCAGCACTCAGGGGTCCCGTTCTGTGAGCTTGTGTGGCCTACCACTTTGAGGCTGAGCCATTGTTGCTCCGAGATGTTTCCACTTCACAATAACAGCACTTACAGTTGATCGGGGCAGCTCCACCAGGGCAGACATTTTTACAAACTCACTTGTTGGAAAGGTGGCATCCTATGACGGTGCACGTTGAAAGTTACTGAGCTCTCATTCTACTGCTATTGTTTTTTTCCTATAGAGATTACATGGCTGTGTTCTCTATTTTATACACCTGTCGGCAATGGGTGTGGCTGAAATAACCAAATCCACTCATTTGAAGGGGTGTCCACATACTCCTGTATATATAGTGTAGTTTGTGTGCCAAACCGTTCGGATGCTGGACGGTTTTGTGAGAAGACTGAATTTTGGGACGTCTTGTGCTCTTACAAACACCACTCTAGCTGTCACCTTTCACCGCAGATGCGGAAGTGCGACACCGGAGGATGCTGGTGAATTGAGAGACATCCCATGCAATATCTCTAGCTTAAACTGACAGATTTTGAATGGAGTTTTTTTTGTTGTTGTGCCAATTCAAATTCCGCTGGGCACGGACATCAACTCTATGGGGTTAAAAAGCTGGATCATTAAGAGAGAGAGCGGAGCAGAGAGATGGGGGTGGTGCGGCTTGACAAACTGCATAAAGCTACTGCCTTAGCGTTGCACAGAATTGGAAATGAGCCCTGAATTAATTTCAATTAAGTCCGTCTTTAGCAGCTTAACTGTCAAACTTCAGCACGGACAACATGGCGTTTTTTTTTTTCCTCTGAGCTCTCGCTAGCAATTTGAGCGTGTCTGAATTATTGCAGTTGATCCCTAGCTAGCTGTGGTGTGTGCTGCTGTGTAGTAGCTGTCACTGTGTGATGCTAATGGGGATTAGGGGTGACACACAGGAAGACACACGAGGCCGGTGGCAGTCTCTAACCCTGAGCCGGTACTACTGTCTGATCCTGCATCCCAAATGACACCCTATTCCTTATTAAGGCCCAATGGGCTCTGGTCAAAAAACGAATGCACTTAAATTGGGGAATACGTTTCCAGACTTACGCCCCTTCCGTCCCTTCAGGCATGCGGAGCTCGTACGCCAGTCAGCACAGCCAGCTGGGCCAGGACCTGAGGTCAGCCATGTCACCTGACCGCCACATCACGCCCATCTACGAGGACAGGACCTTCCAGGGGCCCCTGTACCGTAGCCCCAACCACCACGACCCAGTGGACCTCAACAACTCCTCGCAGAGCGCCATCTACAGGAGTCCGTCAGGTAGAACACTAGACTGCTATGAGAGGTCTGCAGGTTTTCGCTCCTCCTTTGTACTTGATTGATGAATTAATGTCAATGATTAATAAGGAACTCGCGTCACCTGGTTGTCTAGGTCTTAATTGAAAGGGGAAAAACCTGAAAACCAGCAGACACTAGGCCCTCCATGGAATTACTTTGACAGCCCTGCTGTACACAATTGTTTTTCAAACCTCTCCTTGGGGACTCCCAGACGTTTCACAATTTAGCTGTAGCTCTGAACTAGCTCACCTGATATACCTATTCAAGGGCTTAATGATTAGTTGACAAGTTGAATAGTGAACTTAAAATGCATGGAACGGCTTGTGGGCCCAAGGAGAGGTTTGAAAAACACTGCTCTACACTTCATCTTAAGGCTGCAAAATTCAGGTAATTTTCAAAAAATGTCCAGGTTTTCCACAAATTTTCCAACTGTTGATTTCTCTAAAACTTTCCCAAAATGCCTAGGTTAACGTCATCTCAATGTCTAATGATGAGAACACTAATGCAAGCAGGATGGAACCAAGGCATCAATAAGCTGATTTGATCAGCAGCGTTGGTGAGAAACAGATGGGGATGTTGAGGAGAGAGAGAGCGAGAGCAGTCTTTTAAATCATTTACAATGACTCTGTCATAGTTTAAACATAGCTGTTACATGGCTACTCCCCCTGCCTTTCCCACTCTAGCCCAGGTTCTTTCTCTTGCTCTCGTTCACTCTCGCTCTCTCACTGTCTCTCGCGCTCTCTCTCTCTCTCTCTCTCTCTCTCGCTCACTCACTCCCCTCCCCCTTCTCTTTTTCTCTCTTATGTGATCTCTCCTGGGAACACTTTGTCCAAGCCAGACAGCCATCCAGCCCAGCCAGACTGCCTGCCAGTCTACCTATCTTGCCCTCCTTTCCTCCCTCCTTCGTCAGAGATGGGTCTGAGACAGGAGAGGAAGGAGACAGGCATGGGCTGATACGCCAGCCACAAAGGAGTCAATTACCTGTGTGTCACACTCATAATGAGAAGAGGGATGAGGGGCCAGGGAACAGCAGCGTGTCCACACAGAGTCAGCGTCCCAAATGGCACCCTACTCCCTATTTTAAGTGCTCGACACTTTTGATTGACCGGGGCCCAAAAGTAGGGCATGCTATCCCTTGTGTACTTTATAGGTAACAGGGCTCTATTTGGGAGGTAGCCACGGCCAGCTGGGTTTGGATGTTAGAATTCTATCATCGCTCCTCCAGCACACAGCCATTTAGCATCCTCTTTACAGCAGACGTGAGATCCTCACGGACTGATAAGTTCAGTAATAAATGGTATTGATGCTCAGAAGACGACTCCTCTCAGATAACGATTAGCACCCATGTTACGCTCGCGGCCCGGCTATATTGAGAGGAAGGCAAAAAAGGTTGTTTGGAGTCTTTACCGGAGATCATTTTAAATAAAAAATCTAATTTGATCCCCAAACACCCTTTGTTATAGTGTGAAATTCAATTTTGATGGACTTTTTCCCCAGTTCTCTTTCCATAAATTCTTTATCTACAGTATTTCGGGTGGTCTGTATTTTTTGGGGAGTGACAACCAAGGTTTTTATGCTAAATGGAAATATCGATCCCTGTTGCAAAAAAGCAAGTTGCAGAGGTCGGGTATGACATTTAAAAGATGGATGTAGTTTTTTTAAAAGAGGATTTTAGTAGCGTGTCATCATGATATCACAGATCTGGCCTATGAACTGCCAAATAGAGAGAGGTATTGATGTGAGCATTTTTTATTTTTGGAGGGCAGCTTCAAGTTGACGTGTTGTTTCTTGTAGGAGGGACTATGTGTGTGTGCGCTGTGTGCAGGCCCAGTCCCTGCAGCATGGCAGGATAGAGATCTGACCGGAGGGAAGGAGAGCAGCAGTCACATGGTCTCTGCTCTGTTTGTTCGGAGCAGGAAGGCAGGCCAGGCTGTGTGTGTGTGTGTGAGAGAGAGAGTATGTAGGGCATATTGTGCTAGAAACTAGGTCACAATATCACAACGCAAGGAGGGGAGAGGGGCAGAAAAATAGACATTGTTTAAGGACGATGACACAGTTAAAATTATGGCAGACTAAATATTTACCCTGGCCTGGATGGAAGGATATCCTGTTGGTGGGTTAGCTTAGCACTGCCGCTGTTTCACCTAAAGAGGGAGGACTGTGTGTTTATTCCTGTGTCAGACACAGCCAGGGCTCACTGGCCTCAGGCCACACTGAAGCAGGGAGGAGAGGAGAGAGGGATGAGAGGAGGTGTGTTGCTGGATCACCTGTGAAAAAATCTGCAGGATCTGGCTTGCTCAGTCCTACATCGTTAATGAACGAAACGACAACAACAAAACGGTCCCTTTTTGAAGGAGGAGTAGTGTGGAATCATGGGAGCACCATTTTACCCTCTTTCATTAAGTGGATCCAGATTGGAAGAAACGGCGTGTGCGAGTCAAAAAGTCTAGTGTTTTCCGCTCCGGTCAGCACGCCTCGGGGTGTGTCCCAAATGGCACCCTATTCCTTATAGAGTGCACTACTTTTAACCAGAGCCCTATGTGCCATGGTCAAAAGTAGTGCACTATTCAGAGAAAAGGGGTTCTGTTTTGGTCACATTTTCTGAGGTGAAAAAGGTTTGAAAAAACACTGCTAATCTTCACTAGCCCAGGGAGCTGTAGATGAGGTCTGGTAGCTGCTGTATACTTGTCTTGTTCGATATCAATCTGAGTTGTTTTTCGTTGGTCTCTCAGGCGTGGGGACCCTCCAGAGGACCTCCAGCCAGCGTAGTGCCATGACGTACCAAAGAAGCAACTACGCTCTGAACACGGCGGCCACGTACGCAGAGCCCTACCGCTTGGCTCAGTACCGGCCCTCCGAGGGCAACTACGTCAGGCAGCCGGTCGTCATGGATGACGGGGCCACCCGCTCGCCCTCCATAGACAGCATCCAGAAGGACCCGAGGTAAAGCACTAGGCTCTAAGCCTCTAAGCTACAAGCGCTCGGTCGTTGTCATTAGCCCGCACCTTAGCAAAACCTTGCACCGTAAAACGGAACCATCCGTTTCTTATTGGACGAATTCTGACAGATCCCTCCCTGTTTTGAACGGTTTGGTTCCGACTAATTCATCCCTCCCCTGTCATTCACTGGGTTTTATCAGTGCTTCTAACCTTGCTTACGGGGCTACTACTGTATATACTGCTGGGTCAACACTAGTGTTACTGTTCACACACACACAGCTCCCTGGGCAGCCATCCAGAGCCTTAGCCATTAAGATACAGATGTAGGATCTTAATTTGAGCCAAGTTTGCTACAGCAGGAAAATAATGCAGCAACAGGAAATGTGAATTATTATGTGGATTATAATTAATGGATGTTTTTTTTGTAGGAGTTTATAATTTTTTTTGTTTTGGCAAATCAAGTAACATTTTTAAGTGGAAAACCTTGAATACACTAGAGGTTTTCATTTCCTGCACAAATGGCTACTCTACAAAGGACCCCCTGATTCAGTGAACTGCTGCGTCTGCTCTTGCTACAGAGGCGTGTGTACTATGTAAGCATGGCTGGGTTTGTAGACCCGGAGCGCTGAACCCCTGACCTTGGGAGTGCTGTTCACACCCGGAGTCCTGCTCTAGCTGAGAGCAGTGAGAGGGTGACAGCAGGCCTCCCTCCCTGCCTGCTATACACAGCAGACCATGCTCAGACCAAGGGTGCCTCCTGACTCTCCCCTATATAGTGGCTATGGGCCCTGGTCAAAGTAGTGCACTGTAAAGGGAGTAGGGTGCCATTTGGGTCGCAGGCCTAAAAGCACCTGCACTAAGAAAAGGCATGTTTCATCAACTGGGTCTCTACTGCCAAACGGATGACATGTAGCAGTGGTGATGGTATCAACTTTTTGTGTCCCCGGGGTAATTTAGAAGAAAATTGTATTTTGATTTGATTGGACTGGCGTCTTGCTTCATGTAACACGCTGAGGCAAGGGCAGGTGCGTTACAGCCGACACCTCACACATCAACACAGCCAATTCTGTCACAATGTGGACGTGCACCCCACTTTGCTACTTTCTCATTTCCTCTTCTTTTCTTTACTCCGCTAGTCAGAATAGTTTTTTTTGGCGGTCAGAGATAAATACAAGTTCTGAACCAGAAGCAGACTTGGTAATATCTACTCTTTTCTCTTGTCACAAAGGTCATTCGTTCTAGTCGATGTCTTTTTAGACAGATTCATGAGTCAGGAGAGGCTCATCGCAGTGACTCTCCAAAAGGCAAGACATGCCTTCTGGTCTTACAAAGGAAACTGGAGTGAAATCTCAGCCTTTTTATATATTGGGAGAAAAGAAACAATCCTGCAGTGTAATAGATGTCAATGTAATTTCCTGGTGCTTGAAACGTGTAGCCGTGTGCCCCAGCCCTGTGGACCGTGGGTGGATATAGCTGTGTGCTGACGTTGTACTGCTTTGTGTGTGTCTCTGTGCGTGTGTGTCTATCTCTCTGTCTGTGTTCCAGGGAGTTTGCCTGGCGTGACCCCGAGCTGCCCGAGGTCATTCATATGCTGCAGCACCAGTTCCCCTCGGTGCAGGCCAACGCCGCCGCATACCTGCAGCACCTGTGCTTCGGCGATAATCGAGTCAAGGCGGAGGTACATTGCGTACGCACTGCTCCCCAGATCCTTCGTCAGTCCCCAGCATGCAAATCACTGTGATGTGCTGCACATCCCAAGGGGGGGGGGGGGGGGGGGGGGGGGGGGAGAGATAGGGATGTGGCAGTCATGACATTCTGTCAGCCAGTGATTGTCATGTAAATAACTGCTGGTCTCATGGTAAATGACCGTTTAATGAACATCAACATGTTTAGCATTTCCTGACTTCCACGCTTAGCCTAAAAGCCACTGATGCAGACCTTTGGAACATCTACATTTAGGAAAAACGTCGAACGAATCCATGTAACACAGCCTACGCCTTCACATTAAATCCGTTATTTATTTTAGACCGATCTAAAGAAACGTGATATGAAGAAAATGTAGTCTATTTCAGAAGAACAGAATAGCATACTCAGAGTTGTCCTTATGTTAGGTCCTGATCTGGCTAAGCCATATGGCAGTGGGCTACACTAGTTCATTTAGCAGACAAGATTTGCTTAGGATTCTGTGGCATCATTTTATAGCATGAAGAATACGATTGAACATAGCCGAATAAAATAGAAAGGCTATTTTCTCCAAATGATTTCCGACGTGATCCGCACATGTGGCTGTTCTGTGCTGAGCGGTTAACGAAGAAACAGGTCCTCCCAAATGCTTAGTTTAGGGATATTTATGCAACTTTAGTTGTGATACAAACGTTGGGCTAGATGTTTTCATTTTGAATACATTCTAAGGCTGCATGATGCGAAGTTGCATGAAAGGCATGAGTTCTGCGTTGTTTCTTGCGCAGGCTGCACACACTTCATCAGTCTTTCATTCACAATTCGACAATTCGACAATTATCAAGCACTTGATAATATTCTCACCAGGCCGCAAATTTCCCAGCGGCATCCCCCTTGTGTGGACGTAATGCCCCATAAATCAATCTATGCCTTGCGACCAAAGTGGCCCAATGTGCCCTCGGGGTGAATATAATAATTATAATTCCCTTCTCCCGGCTGCCAATCGCCGTGCTCCGAAGCACCTCTCACTCACATGGCTCTTTTCAGATATCTCAATTCTAGCCTTACGTGATCAAGTCCTTCTCACAGGCAATTTAGCTCCAAAGTAGGCTACAAGTGAAGACAGACACATCGAATTCCGAGGCGCACATTGAAGATGCTAGAAGAACGGTCCCAATTTACTCAGCCAACAAGATGAGTAGGCCTAACAAACAGCAAAAGCACTAGCCTACAGTATGTCAATCTCCTATCCCCCATAGTACAGAAGTTGGTCAACTTGTCCTACTGTGTGAGAATAAATATTCCAAACAAACTCTAGGACAGTTGTGGGATGCGATAGATCCCAAATGAATACAACCACTCGCATCAAACAACAGATCAGAACATTTCCTGTCACTTTCTTCACGTTATAAGCTCAGAAATGCACACACGGCAGTAGGCTATAAGCGCGAATGTTCCAACATGCAATCAATTAGCGGGAAAACACTGTTCTCAAAAGGTGACCGCAAATGCGATTTATGCATGTAATGCTTTTTTTTTATATAGCTGCATTTTAATGGTTAGAATTATCTTCCCCCAAACTTGAAACGCACTCGCCGCCTATATATGCCAGTTAGGCTTAATTTTAGTTGTGATACAAACCTTATCAAAACATGTAGGCCTATGGGCTAGGCTACATGAGGTGTGCGATTATGATTTGGAAAAAGTCGGGAAAAAAAAGGTTTCTTGCCTCACTGTGCACGTTGGGCATCATTCACAAGTGATATTGTCACCCATCAGACTATTCTTAATTTAATCTTGTTTTTACATATACTAAATAATATACTGTATGTGAAATTAGTTTAGATTTAGAATGGACGATTATCCTGAGCCTGTCTCAGAACATGTCAGGCCTCCCGAGTAGTGGAGCATCGCAGTGGGTTTGATACCAGGCTGAGTCACGACAGGATGTGACCGAGAGTCCTGTAGGGTAGCGCACAATTGGCCCAGCGTCGTCCGGGTTATGGGAGGGTTTGACCGGGGGGGGGGGGGGGCTTTACTTGGCTCATTGCGCTCTAGTGACTCCTTGTGGCAGACCTGGCGGACTTTGGTCATCAGTTGGGCGGTGTTTCCACCGACACATTGGTGCAGCTGGTTTCTGGGTTAAGTGGGTGGGTGTTAAGAAGCGCGGTTTGGCAGGTCATGTGTCAGAGGACGCCTCTCCCAAACCCATTGGGAAGTTGCAGCGATGAGACAAAATCGCAATTGGATATCACGAAATTGGGTAGAAAAAGGGGGTAAAATAAACCATCGTCTATATACTTAAATTGCAAATGGACACTTTTTCCATGGGTAATTTCCATGTTGTAAGCAAAGAAATGTGCTTATTATTAGGAATGTTTAGAAATAAATACAGTGCATTCGAAAAGTATTCAGACCCCTTCCCATCCACATTTTGTTACATTACAGCCTTATTCTAAAATGGATAACATTTATTTTTATGCACAATAACCCATAATGACAAAGTGAAAACAGGTTTTTGACATTTTTACACATTTATAAAAAATAAAAGGACTCATGACCGCCGGTGTGGCGGTATTACGCTCACTGTAACAACCCTAGGGGTGAATCTCAAATGTATTTATTTGATTCCTCACGTTCTTCCTTCTCGTCTCCTTCTCATAACGTACGGGAGGAACCTCAGATGTTTTTTTTTTTTGAGAAGGGGCCAATGAGAGAGGACTTGAGGAATCAAGGAAATGCAATTGAGATTCACCCAGGCTTTGAGAGACTATGCTGCTGCAGAGGCTCTCTCCTTCTCTCTCTATTTCCCTCCCTGGCTGGGCTGGGTTGGCGACTCCATTCCACTCCAGCTCCCTCTGGAATTTCACAGCTCCACAGCGTGCTGGTACTGTCGCCGGAGTTGCCGGCTGGAAAAGCTGATCTCTTAAGACAAAACAAAATACAAAACATTAACACCTGTTCTTTCCATAACATAGACTGACCAGGTGAAAGTTATGATCCCTTATGGATGTCACTTGTTAAATCCACTTCCATCAGTGTAGCTGAAGGGGAGGAGACGGGTTAAAGAAGGACTTTTAAGCCTTGAGACAATTGAGACATGGAGTGCGCAACTCAGTATTAGGAAGGTGTTCCTAAAGTTAGGTATACTCAGTGTATTGTTTAGGCATTTTATGTGATCGCTGAAGATATGCAGTATATTTTCTATGTGTCTTTCATCTGTTATAAAGAAAGCCATTGGTATCTATTCCCCGCATCCCTTACATGAATAAATACAAAGCCCAGATTTATGTTGTCAGAGATTTATGTTGTCAGAGCGATACTCAGAACATAGTCACTACACGTTCCTGCTCAATCCATGTTCAGTTCCTTATCAAATATTTGTGACATTGATCCTGCATGACTGAACCTCTGTCCTCACCGTTTTGTCATTCTCGTGGTGTTTTACTGCACAAACCAATGAGTTATGCTCAAGGCCTTCTTGATGACTCGCCGCACCCTCTAGGTGTGCCGTCTAGGGGGAATCAAACACCTGGTGGACCTGTTGGACCACAAAACCCTGGAGGTCCAGAGGAACGCCTGTGGAGCTCTGAGGAACCTGGTCTACGGGAAAGCCACGGACGACAACAAGGTGGCCGTGAGAAACGCAGGTGGCGTCCCCGCTCTGCTCAGACTGCTGAGGAAGACTGTAGACGCTGAAGTGAGAGAGCTGGTCACGGGTAAGAGAGGGAGTGGTGTCCGCTTGGTGCATTCAGTGTGTGTGTGTGTGTGTGCACGTTGGTGAATTGACTCTGTCTTTTTTTCCCCCAGATTTTTCTGGGTAAGAAACGGCGTTTATTTAAAATGGCCCTTTTTAACCCTGGAACTCCACGGAGCGTGCCTTCCCACAGCTCGGATCTGTGTGCTATTCTCTCTCTCTTTCTCTCTTTCTCTGCCCTCTGGCGTATTCGCAGTGGTCACAGTTCCACATTATTTCACTCATCCATTATTCAGTGACGTTTGCCCAAATCAAATCCACTGGAGTTCCACTACTGTTTTTTTTTTGTGGGACAGGAACATTACTACACAACCTAAAGTAGAGCTGTTCAATTATTAATCTTCTCGCCTGCCTGCCAGCCTTGCCAGTCCGCTTCGTCAGTCGTTTGGCATTAGTCATTGGATGTGAGGAACTCCAATCCCCTGAGTTGAATGACAGATACTAGGGGACAACTGGTCAGGACCAGGCCAGACCAGAATACACATGATCCCAAATGGCACCCTATTCCCTATATGCAGCACTACTTTTGACCGGGACCCATGGGGAATAGGGTGCCATTTGCCAAGGTGGCTGAATCAGCTGTTTGTGTACAGCTCAGCTCCATGCTCTACTCTGACTAGCTCTACCTCTACCACAGTGCAGAATCCAATTGCTCCGTTCTGTAGTGATACGTTGTGGAAGTGAAGTGGAGATGTGGCTCAAGTCTTGTGTCAATCAAGTTGGTGTTTGTTTGGATTTTTCTCAGAGCACGGTGAACTCCAAAGGAGAAAGAAGAGACAATTGTTCTTAGGGTCTCCTCGGCACTGAAAACATGCTTCACGACTGTATAAATCTGAAGCATCCGGTTGGCATTTCCACTCACCACCAAATGGTGATGAGAGGAAGCGCAGTGGGAGAAGATGGTAGCGAGAGAGATTTTGGCCGACGTTCTGCAAATGTTCTCATCGATGAAACGTCTGATCTCTATACAGTTTTCAGAGTGGACAAAGCTTTTTTTTTTTTTTTTTTTTTGTAGACTTTACCCTTTGCCAAAGTTTCAAAATATTGTGTTGTCTAGGAGTTGAAGGACGAATTTAGTCATTGCACACAGAGTAGGCGGTCCCTAATGGAAATACGCAAATACATGCTAGAACACGCCAATAGGATCTCGCTAGCTCGTGCTTGGCTCTGCCCACCTCCTTGCTTGTTCTGCCCACTATGATGAATGTGCTCCCATTGGAAATGACAGGCTGTGGTCTATCTTGGGTTAGTTATGAAAAATCTTTGCTGATGGGTTGAATTAAGGCACTAACGAATCCGAGTCACATGCAGTCTATAACAGAAGGGAGTAAGGGGGGATAGAATCACTGGCATTGCGGTCACTTCTAGCCGGTCTAATCCATTCTCATTCAAAAGGGAGGCCAGTTCAATGCAGATGTGTGTCGTACAAATCTTGGACTAAATTGTTTTGATGTGTTGTGAGTACTTCTTACGACTGTGTGTGTGAAAAAATAAATAAACGGCTAATTGGCAATTGAGGACCCAGAATACCATGCAATTTAAGAAGGTCGGTGATCACACCGTCCCCTCTGGATAATCACGATCAATCAGAACAATTGACACGAGGAGCTTTCTGCCGCACTTCCTGCTGGCCAAAGCCAATGGGGACTGACAGGACTTAGTGTGCATCCCAAATGGTCCCCTATTCCCTATTTAGTGCACTACTTTGGACCGGAACCATATGGGTGCCATTTGGGATGCATTTTCTCACCAACACCCCTCTGACATATTTCTACCCTTGAAAAGAGCCATGTGCTGTATGGTAAAAGAGTACCAGGGTGCACTCAGCCTGCCCACCTCTGAGCTTCACTGGCAGGACATGTTTATTCTACTCCCCGGTATGTCAGTGGTCCTTTATTCCAATGGGATCATCAGCTGTGCTCCATGTGAGCCACTATGGTAGCAGGAGGAGCCTCCTCTTCTCTTTTCTACCCAGGTCAGGGGGTCATTTTGTGGGGACGTGTGAAGCAATCTAGCCCTGGTCCCTGATTCCCATAGCAGCTGTTGTGGTTATTGGCTTGTCCTCAAAAGGCCTCTGAGATCAAAGGGGCAGGCCTCCCCTGGTTGTCGTCACCCCAGTGGCAGTGTCACCTTGCCCCTACGGACGGACCAGCTTGTCCCTGAACTGTGTCATCACAGGCTCTCTCTCTATATACACACACACACACACACACACACACACACACACAACGGCCCTGTCCTAGAACAGTCTATCCGTATGTGACCCCACTGTTATCATTGCTGTCGCAAATATTTATTTAACTAGGTAAGTCCGTTAAAGAATACATTCTTATTTTTACAATGACTGCCTACACCGGGAGCAGCGGTACACACACAACCTGGGATGGAACAAAATGACAGTACATTATATTACATTAGTGTGCATGTGTGGAATCTGTGCTACTGCTTTCCTATGTTGACAAGGCTCCCCTCGAATAGAAGTACCTATGTGTAGGAGTTCAGGAGACAGTCAGCTACAAGCCTAACCTTGTGTTGTGTGTGTTTCCAGCGTGCTGATGGGGAAAACCCCCCCGCTGTGCTCATCTCCTGGGCAGTGTTCCTTTTTTAAAATTGAACAGAGCTCATCAAGGAAGGCACACTGGAGCTGCTGCAAAGCATCCATTTCCTCAGATGTAGGGCAGAGTACAGATTGTCACCTAGCTCACCCTGCAGCCGCTGTGGAAATACACTGAGACCTCAGGCACACAGTTATACTGTAGTGGTCAGCCACACCCGACAGACTGGGGGGGGGGACGACAACTAAACTCATAGTACTAACCACCTCTCTCCTCTGTCCCCCACTGGCCTAGGAGAATAACCCTGTCAGAGCTATTTTTGATTGTGCATGTTAGAGCAAACCCTGGGCTTTGACTAGAGACGGCGCTGTCCCAAATGGCATCCTATTCTCTATGGGCCGTGTTCAAAAGTAGTATGCTCTATAGGGAGAATAGGGTGGCATTTGGGATGCAGGGCCAGGTCAACATATGGCCCCTGGCCTCTTAGCAACCGCTATCCAGCCCCTCCCCCCACTTCATCTGATTATTGATACTGTTGGGTCTGGCATTGCAATGGATCTGCACGCTCATACCAACTCCACAGCACGCCAGCACACATGCCCCTCTAAAGCGCTCGCTCTCGGAGCCAACGAATGCCTGATCGACGCACATTAATCCGCCCAATCAGAGCCTGTTAATACCCGACCACACCCACCGCACCTTTACTCTGGCCAATCGGTAGCGGCTGAACGTCTAAGCCCGCCAGCTCAAGCCCAGGGTACTATAATGGCTGTCCTGGCTTCAGCACCTCATCCCTGCAGACAGTAACTGAATAACAAGCGCAGTGGATTCGTTATGTGGCGGAATGGAGCCCTTTAGCCAAGCTATGAGACACACACACTCCCCTCCCCTATTGCTCTCTCTTTCACACAAACAAGTGCACATACACTCTCTTTCTTACACACACGCACACACTCCCTAACTTTATAAATCTAGGCCACAGTCAAATGATATGTCTTTCGAGGATCGATCCGAAGGCAGGTGATTGGCTCCCGTGTCACGGCGTATTGCCTCTCCAGCTCGGGCGTTCGTTTACATTGGGCTAGTGTTCCCGTGCCTGGCTAACATATCCATCACAGGAGGTTGGCGTCCCCTTAATTGGCGCCACCTTAATTGGGCTCGTGGTAATGGCTGGAGTGGAACGGTATCAAATGCATCAAAACATAAGGTTTCCATCCGTTTGTTGCCATTCCATTTGCTCGGTTCCTGCTATTATTAGGAGTCATCCTCCCCCCAGCAGCCTCCTCTGGTATACATACAGTATAAAGAACTGAGCCCAGACCAAGCTGAGAGATCAAGCCTCCGTGCACAATTCACACAGGCGGTTCCATCAGACTCTCAAATGTGACACATGGGAATCGCTGGGCTTTATAGAGACAACTGTCAGTCACACCTCACTGGACTCTGCTGCAGATTTTATCCCAAGTTTCAAAAGACCGCAGAACAGGGCCAGTTTAAAGGCTGTTTCTTCAAGTAGAGCTTTAGGGGGCGATGAGGAGGAGCGGGGAGGGGGGGGGGTGATGGCTAGGGAGACAGACCTGGATCATTTCAGTTTGCCTGGGTGCTTTATTCTAGCTGTGTGTGTGTGTGTGTGTGTGTGTGTGTGTGTGTGTGTGCACGCATGTAAGTGCATTATCACTACATTACGAGGCTCTCATCCCAAGGGAGTTCTCGAAGGGAGTTCGCCATCGAAGAAAGCCAAGGCAAAGGCTAAGCTAGTAGAGAACGGCACTAAGTCACCGCAGAGGATTTGGACTGAAATGAATCCCAGGGCCTGGGAATACACGTTCTAGGTGAGCTTACAGCTGCGGGATGAAGCCTCACACGGCACTGGCAGGTGCAGATGTTAACCGCGGAGAGACGCTTTCATGGGTCGCTCGGGCCAAGCTGCGAATTTGTCCTTTCTCTTCTTGTTGAAATGAAGACGTGAAATCGGACGGTTTTGGACCCCCATGATAGTAACGGCCGTAAGGTTGTTACTGCCGCTATTTCATTAAAGTGTGAATGGACCTTGTATTGAACTGGGGAACTCCACGGATAGGGATACCTGGCTGTCTACTATGCTTTGCTGGCATCCTTTTTAGGAATCGCCCTTGGGCTATAGTAATGGGTGTGATGACCTCCATTGGTTTAATTGGAGAGAAAACAAACAGTGGCTAGGATACATAAACACTGGGGTGGATAGAGGAGAGCTCAAGGAAGCGACAAAGATCACACAAACACACACACACACCAGGCATCACTCCCATCCCATGCTTTCCTATCCTCACACATCCAAAGAGATCAGCCAGTCAGTGGGGGTGTAGATAGATCTCCACTGCTGTGCCTGCAGTCTTAGAGGTAGTAACTATGGGTGCTTCCCAAGTGGCACCCTATTCCCTGTATAGTGCACTGCTTTTGACCAGGGCCCATAGGGTTCCCATAGGGATCTGGTCAGAAGTAGTGCATTACATAGGGAATAGGGTGCCATTGGACTCTGGTCAAAAGTAGCGTGTTTAAATAGGGAAAAGGGTCCTAATTTGGGACGTGTTCTATGAGTCTCTCGCTCTCTGTGGTTAGACAGGAGCTGAGCTGCAGCCCTGTAGAAATCGGCCTGTGTTTTCTGCTTCCGGGGAACAGCCATTTGAGTTAAAAGAACGTGCTCCACGCGGGTTAATCTGGAGCAGATGCAGAATCAAAGGGCGCCTCCATCGCAAATTTTACTAGGACTATTACTGGTTCCTCTAGGGACATTTGAAACTAATACAATTATTACAGAATATCGGGAGACATGTTGCATTACCCAGATGATGCGTTGAGCCAGTATCTTGTGGTGTCTTGTGTTCATCTCAAGAGAGACATTTCTTCCTCACTTGCCTTGAGGATATCTAAAGCTTTTTAAGATCCTATTTGATGCGGATGCCTGACGTCTCTGTTCTGCTGGCGGATGGCTTTCATTTGTTATATGAGGGCTATTATTTTTCCTCTGATCCTCTCTTCTCCCTGTGTGGTACTGAGCTATAAAAAGCCCCTGGATCTTGGCAGCTCTGGAGGGCTAGCCTAACTGCACACGACAGCTGACACAAACAGGGGTTTGTGGGCCGGTCTCTCTCTCTCTAACGTGCCCCCCCCCCTTCCTGTCCCTCCTGCTTCTCTGCAGGGGTGCTGTGGAACTTGTCCTCCTGTGATTCCGTCAAGATGACAATCATTCGGGATGCCTTAACTACTCTGACAAACACTGTGATCATACCTCACTCTGGATGGAGCAGCACAACGTTTGACAATGACCACAAGCTCAAGTTCCACTCATCTCTGGTCCTGAGGAACACAAGTGGCTGTCTGAGGTAATGGACATTTTAAGCTTGATGCTACCACCCCCTTCTGGATGTTTTAAAGCTACTGCAAATGAAGCATGGCCTGGTAATCTCTGACTGTATTTAGTGTGGTAAAGAAAATGTACAAACAAAATACACAGAATTAGAAGGCTGTGCACTTACAGATTCAATGCGGTGTCCGTTGATCCACTCACCCATAATGCAAGGCGTAGATGGGTATTATGTTATGGTTGCCCAGTAAGTATAATCACTCTGCAACCCAGCTGTAGTACAGGTTATTCTCGCTCTCTAGCCCCCCTGCCGGTGCCCTCGTTTTGAAGGCAATGGATGCATCCCAAATGGCTCCCTTATGGGCCCGGGTCAAAAGTAGGGAGTAGGTTCCTATTTGGGAAGCTGCTAGAAGTTTGGTCTCTAACTGGCGACGGCGTCTCTGAGCGCACTCGGCTAGGCTCTCATTTCCCCCGCTCAAAAACACTCGTAATGGCATCGCTCAGGCCAACCAGAGAGCCTAATCCATTATGGATGGGGTGGAGCAAGTCAACCCCACAACACACGCCAGCGTTGCGCTACGGGAACAAACACAAACACCGTTTCATCTGCTTCCCAAATGCTACCCTGTTCCCTTTTTATAGTGCGCTACTTTTGAACAAAAGCCTTTGGGGGGCCTTGTTGAAAGCAGTGTACTAAATAGGTAATAGGGTGCCGTTTTGGGACACAACCTTGCCTATTTTTCCGTGTCTGTTTGTGTACGTTGCCGGGCCTGTTTGTCTTTGTGTGTGTGATTTATTTGGGTGTTTGTATGTGCTGTAGGGCCATATGTCTGTGTCCTGAAAAGTGTGTGTTGTTTCATAGGAACCTGAGCTCGGCGGGGGAGGAGGCTAGAAAACAGATGCGCTCCTGTGAGGGGCTGGTGGACTCCTTACTCTACGTCATCAAGGCCTGTGTCAACACCTCGGACTTCGACAGCAAGGTCTGTGCACAAACGCGCACACGGTCACACTATGGCAGGCAGCTGTAGGGGTTAAAGGCAACACCTACCCTACCGGTTTCGAATGATTTCATCGTTTCTCACTCATTTCCTTGCACAGCTCACTAACTTGATTGGGAAGGCCTTTTTATCAACCCGTATGTGTACAATGTTAATAGCACGCAATTACAGTTCATAGACTGCCAGCTGTTCCAGTTAATTATTTCCCCTTCAAATTTTCCCTCTTTTGATTTTTATGTGTCCCAAGTGACACCCTGTTCCCTATGCGTCCTGGTCAAAAGTAGTGCACTATAGTAAAAGGGAATAGGGTGCCATTTGG